>NW_025335720.1:19122-24897 GCF_004798865.1 Varanus komodoensis | reverse complement strand
CCTGAAAAGAGGGCGACGCAGACACTCCTGGCCCTCTTTGAGACGCTGTCCCTCCACGCAGGCCTCCCTTTCCATCCGTTCTGACCGTGTTCCGACAGTCAGAGACCCGCCCGGAGGCCACGACTTCCGTTCCCCAAACTGACAGAGGGGCAAAAGTTGCCTCAAAAATAGGGCCACGCAGACACCATAGTCCTCTTGGAGACGCAGTCCCTCCAAGCAGGCTTCCATTTCTGCCCGTTCCGAGTGCGTTCCGACGGTCGGAGTCCCGCCCGGAGACCGCGATTTCCCAGCCCCACTCTTACAGAGGGGCAAAACTTGCCCCAAAAAGAGGGCCATGCGGACACACCTAGTCTTCTTTGAGATGGTGTCCCTCCGCCTGGAGGTCACGATTTCCCTGCCCACCCAGACTGAGGGCCAAAAGTTACCCCGAAAAGAGGGGGATGTGCTCGCACCTAGTCCTCATGGAGACGCTGTCCCTTTGCGGGGACCTCCGTCTCCGCTTGTTCTGAGCGCGTTCCGACGGTCAGAATTCCGCCCGGAGTCCGCGATTTCCCGGCCCCACTCTGAGAGAGGGGCAAAAGTTGCTCCGAAAAATGGGACACGTAAACACACAGTCCTCTTTGAGACGCGGTCCCTCCGCGCAGGTTTCCTTTTCTGCCAATACCGAGCGCGTTACGACGATCGGAGGCCAGCCCGAAGGGCAGGATTTCCCTGCCCCACCGTGACAGAGAGGCGAAAGTTGCCCGGAAAACAGGGCGAAGCGAGCGCACCTATTCCTCTTTCAGAAGCTGTCCTTCGCGCAGGCCTCCGTTTCCGCCCGTTACGAGCGCGTTCCGACGGTCGGAGGCCCACCCGGAGGCCTCGATTTCCCGGCCCCACCCTGACAGACGCCCAAAAGTTACCCCGAAAAGAGGGCCACACGGACACACCTGGTTCCCTTGGAGACGCTGTCCCTCCGTGCAGGAATCTGTGCCCGCCGTTCCGAGTGTGTTCCGACGGTCGGAGGCCCGCCTAGAGGCCGCGATTTCCCGGCTCCACCCTGACAGAGGCCGAAATATTTCCCCAAAAAGAGGGCGACACGGACACACCTAGTCCCCTTTGATACGCTGTCCCTCCGCGCAGGCCTCCGTTTCCGCTTGCTCTGAGCTCGTTCCGACGGTCGGAGGCCCTCCCGGTGGCCGCGATTTCCCGGCCCCAGCATGACAGAGGGGCAAAAGTTGCCGCGAAAAGGGGCCATGCACGCGCACTTACTCCTCTTTGAGACACTGTCCCTCCACGCAGGCCTCCGTTTCCGCCCGTTACGAGCGCGTTCCGACGGTCGGAGGCCCTCCCGGAGGCAGCGATTTCCCGGCCCCACTCTGACAGTGGGGCAAAAGTTGCTCCAAAAAGAGGGCCACGTGGAAACACATAGTCCTCTTTGAGACGCTGTCCCTCCGCGCAGGCTTCCGTTTCTACCCATACCGTGAGCATTACGACGGTCAGAGGCCCGCCCGAAGGCCAGGATTTCCCGGCCCGACCCTGACAGAGATGCAAAAGATCCCCAGAAAACAGGGCGAAGCGCGCGCACCTTGTCCCCTTTGAGACGCTGTCCCTCCACGCCGGCCTGTCTTTCTGCCCGTTCCGAGCACGTTCTGATGGTCGGAGGACCGCCCGGAGGTCGCGATTTCCCTGCCCACCCAGACTGAGGGCCAAAAGTTACCCCGAAAAGAGGGGGATGTGCTCGCACCTAGTCCTCATGGAGACGCTGTCCCTTTGCGGGGACCTCCGTCTCCGCTTGTTCTGAGCGCGTTCCGACGGTCAGAATTCCGCCCGGAGTCCGCGATTTCCCGGCCCCACCCTGACAGAGGCCGAAATGTTTCCCCAAAAAGAGGGCGATGCGGACACACCTAGTCCCTTTGATACGCTGTCCCTCCGCGCAGGCCTCTGTTTTTGCCCGTTCCGAGAACGTTCCAAAGGTCGGAGGCTTGCCCGGAGGCAGCAATGGGGCTAAAGTTGCCCCGAAAACAGGGTGAAGCGCGTCCACCTAGTCCTCTTGGAGGCGCTGTCCTTCCGCGCAGGCTTTCGTTTTCACCCGTTCGAAGCGCGTTCCGACATTCGGAGGCCCTCCCGGAGGCCGCGACTTCCCGGCTGCACACTGACAGAGGGGCAAAAGTTGCCCGGAAAACAGGGAGATGCATGCACCTAGTCACCTTTGAGACGCTGTCCCTCCACGCAGGAATCTGTGCCCGCCGTTCCGAGTGCGTTCCTACGGTCGGAGGATCGCCCAGAGGCCGCGATTTGCCGGCTCCACCCTGAAAGAGGGGCAAGAGTTGCCCCGAAAAGAAAGCCAAGTGGACACACCTAATCCTCTCTGAGCATCTGTCCCTCACGCAGGCCTCCGTTTCCGCCCGTTCAGAGCACGATCCGACGGTCGGAGGCCCGCCCGGATCCGCGACTTCCCGGTCCCAACCTGACAGAGGGGCAAAAGTTGCCCCGAAAAGAGGGTGACACGGACACACCTAGTCCCCTTAGAGACGCTGTCCCTCCGCGCAGGAATCCGTTTCCACCGATTCCAAGTGCGTTCCAATGGTCGGATACCCGCCCAGAGGGGGCGATTTCCCGGCTCAACCCTGACAGAGGGGTAAAAGCTGCCCCGAAAAGAGGGCCACGTGGACACACCTAGTATTCCTTGAGACGTTGTCCCTCACGCAGGACTCCGCTTCCGCCCGTTCCGAGTGTGTTCCGATGGTCGGAGGCCTGCCCGGAGGCCTAGATTTCCCAGCCCCATGCTGACAGAAGGCCAAAAGTTGCCCCGAAAAGAGGGTGATGCGGACACACCTAATCCTCTTTGAGACGGTGTCCCTCTGCGCAGCCATCCGCTTCCGCCCATTCCAAGCGCGTTCTGATGGTCGGAGGCCCGCCCGGAGGCCGAAATTTCCCGGCCCCACTCTGACAGAGGGCGAAAAGTTACCCCAAAAAGAGGGTGACGCGGACACACCTACTCCTCTTTGAGACGCAGACCCTCCGCGCAGGCCGCCGCTTCCGCCCGTTCCGAGTGTGTTCCGACGGTTGGAAGCCCGCGCGGTGGCAGAGATTTCCAGGCCCCACGCTGACAGTGGTGCTAAAGTTGTCCTGAAAACAGGGCGATGTGCGCGCGCCTAGTCCTCTTGGAGACGCTGTCCCTCCGCGCATCTCTCCGTTTCCACCCATTCCGAGTGCGTTCCGACGGTCCGATACCCGCCCAGAGGCCGCGATTTCCAGGCTCCACCATGACAGAGGGCCAGAAGTTGCCCCGAAAATAGGGCCACACGGACACACCTAGTCTTCTTTGAGATGCTGTCCGTCATGCAAGCCTCCGTTCTGCCAATTCCGAGCTTGTTCTGATGGTCGGAGGCCTGCTCAGAGGCTGCGATTACCCCCCCCCCCGACAGATGGGCTAAAGTTGCCCCGAAAACAGGGGGAAGCGCGCGCACTTTGTCCTCTTGGATACGCTGTCCCTCCGCGCAGGCCTCCGTTTCCACCCGTTTCGAGCGCGTTCCGAGAGTCGGAGGCCCTTCCGGAGGCCGCGATTTCCCGGCCCCACCCTAACAGAAAGACAAAAGTTGCCCCAAAAAGAGGGCGACTCAGACATACCTAGTCCTCTTTCAGACGCTGTCCCTCCGCGCAGGACTCCGTTTCACCCGTTCCAATCGCGTTCCGATGGTTGGAGGCCCTTCCGGAGGCCACGATTACCTGGCCCCACGCTGACAGAGGGGCAAAAGTTGCAACGAAAAGAGGGTGACTCAGACACACCTGATCCTCTTTCAGAAGCTGTCCCTCGCGCAGATCTCCATTTCCTCCTGTTCCGAGCGTGTTCCGATGGTTGGTGGCCAACCCGGTGGCCGGGATTTCCTGTCTCAATCCTAACAGAGGGCCAAAAGTTTCCCCGATAACGGGGTGACGCGGATAAACCTAGTCCTCTTTGAGACGCTATCCCTCAGCGCAGGCCTCCGTTTCTGCCCATTTCGAGCGCATTCCGACGGTCGAAGGCCCTTCCAGAGGCCGCGATTTCCCAGCCCCACCTGCCAGAGGGGCAAAAGTTGCCCGGAATAGAGGGACACGCGGACACACCTAGTCCTCCTGCAGGCGTTGTCCATCCACGCAGGCCTCCATTTCCGCCCTTTCGAAGCGCGTTTCGACGGTCAAAATCCCGCCTGGAGGCCGCGATTTCCCAGCACCACCCTGACAAAGGAGGAAAAGTTGCCCCGAAGAGAGGGCGATGCGGACACACCTAGTCATTTTGAGAGGCTGTCCCTCCAGACAGGCCTCCGTTTCTGCCTGTTCCGAGCACATTCCAATGTTCAGAGGCACGCCCGGAGGCCGCAATTTCCCGGCCCCACTCTGAAAGAGGGGCAAAAATTTCGCCAAAAAGAAGGCCACGCGGACACTCCTAGTCTTCTTTGAGACGCTGTCCCTCCTCGCAGGCCTCCGTTTCCTCCCGTTCTGAGCGCATTCCTAAGGTTGGAGACACGCCAGGAGGCCGGGATTTCCCGGCCCCACCCTGACAGAGGGACAAAAGTTGCCCCGAAAAGAGGGCCACACGGACACACCTAGTCCTTTTTGAGACGCTGTCCCTCATGCAGGCCTCCATTTCCGCCCGTCGCGAGTGCATTCCGATGGTCGGAGGCCCACCCGGAAACCACGATTTCCCGGCCCCACCATGACAGTGGGGCAAAACTTGCCCCTAACACAGGGCGACGCGGACTCGCCAAATCCTCTTTGAGACGCTGTCCCGCCTCGCAGGCCTCCGTTTCCGTGTGTTCCGTTCGCGTTCCGACGGTCGGAGGCCCGCCCAGAGGCTGCGAATTCCTGGCCCCACCCTGACAGAGGGGCAAAAGTAGTCCCGAAAAGAGGGCCACGCGGACGCACCTAATCCTCTTTGAGACGCTGCCCCTAAACGCAGGCCTCCTTTTCTGCCCTTACCGAGCGCGTTCCGACAGTCGGAGGCCCGCTCAGAGGCTGTGATTTCACAGCCCCACCCTGAAAGATGGGCAAGATTCGCCCCGAAAAGAGGGCGACGCGGACAAACCTATTCCTCTTTGAGACGCTGTCCCTCCACGCTGGACTCCGTTTCCGCCCGTTCCGAGCAGGTTCCACGTTCGGATGCATGCCTGGAGGCTGTGATTTCCCGGCCCGACCCTGACACAGGGGAAAAAGTTGCCCCGAAAAGAGGGCCTCATGGACACACCTTGACTTCTTCGAGACGCTTTCCCTCCGCGCAGGCCTCCGTTTCAGCCTGTACTGACCGGGTTTCGACGGTCGGAGGCCCACCCGAAGGCTGCGATTTCCCGGCCCCACCCTGACAGAGAGGCAAAAGTTGGTCCGAATTGAGGGACAAGCGGACACACCTAGTCCTCTTTGAGATGCTGTCCCACGGCGCAGGCCACCATTTCCACCCACTCCGATCGCGTTCCAACGGACGGGGCCCGATCTGAGGCCGCGATTTCCCAGCCCCACTCTTACAGAGGGGCAAAATTTGCCCGAACAAGAGGGCCACACGGACACACCTAGTCATCTTTGAGATGGTTTCCCTCCGCAAGGGACTCGGTTTCCGCCCCTTCCGAGCAGGATCCACGTTCGGATGAATGCCCGGAGGCTGCGATTTCCCATCCCGACCGTGACAGAGGGGAAAAAGTTGCCCCAAAAAGAGGGGCACTAGGACACACCTAGTCCTTTTTAGACGCTGTCCCTCCATGCAGGCCTCAGTTTCCACCCGTTCCGAGCGCGTTCCGACAGTCAGAGACCCGCCCGGAGGCC
>NW_025335720.1:14785-19022 GCF_004798865.1 Varanus komodoensis | reverse complement strand
ACACATAGTCCTCTTGGAGACGTAGTCCCTCGCGCAGGCCTCCGTTTTCGCCATTTCTGAATGCATTCCGAAAGTCGGAGGCACTCCCGGAGGCCGCGACATACCGGCCCCACCCTGACAGAGAGGCAATAGTTGCCCGGAAAACAGGGCGAAGCGGACGCACCTAGTCCTCTTTGAGACGATGTCCTTTGCGCAGGCCTCTGTATCTGCCCGTTCCGAGCACGTTACGACGGTCGGAGGCTTACCTGGTGCCGCGATTTCCCAGCCCACGCTGACAGTGGGGCAAACGTAGCCGCGAAAACAGGGTGACGCGCGTCCACATAGTCCTCTTGGAGATGCTGTCCCTCCGCACAGGCGTCCGTATCCACCCATTCCGAGTGCGTTCTGACGGTCGGAGGACCGCCAAGAGTTCGCAATTTCCCGGCCCAACCTGACAGAGGGGCAAAAGTTGCCCCGAAAAGAGGGCCACGCGGACACACCTAATCCTTTTTGAGACGCTGTCCTTCCACGCAGGCCTCCGTTTTAGCCCGTTCCGAGCGCTTTCCCACGGTCTGAGGCCCTCCTAGAGGCCGTGATTTCCTGGCCCCACCCTGACAGAGAGGCAAAATTTGCCCCGAAAAGAGAGCCACGCGGACACACCTAGTCCTCTTTGAGACGCTGTCCTTCCACGCAGGCCTCCATTTTACCCCGTTCCGAGCGCTTTCCCAAGGTCGGAGGCTTGCACGGAGGCCGCGACTTCCCGGCCCCATGTTCACTGTGGGGCAAACTTTGCCCGAAAACAGGGGGACGCGCATCCACCTAGTCCTCTTGGAGACGCTGTCCCTCCGCGCAGGCCTCCGTTTCCACCCATCCCAAGCGCGTTCCGACGGTCGGACGACCGCCCGGAGGCCGCGATTTCCCGGCCCCACCCTGACAGAGGTCCAAAAGTTGCCCCGAAAAGAGGGTGACGTGGAAACACCAATTCCCCTTTGAGGCGCTGTCCTTGCACGCAGGCCTCCGTTTTAGCCCATACCGAGAGCGTTCCCACGGTCTGAGGACCGCGCGGAGGCCGGGATTTCCCGGTTCCACCCTGACAGAAGGCCAAAAGTTGCCCAGAAAACAGGGCGAAGCGCACGCACCTAGTCCTCTTTGAGACGCTGTCCATCCATGCAGGCCTCCGTTTTACCCCGTTCCGAGCGCTTTCCCACGGTCGGAGGCTTGCACGGAGGCCGCGACTTCCCGGCCCCATGTTGACTGTGGGGCAAACTTTGCCCGAAAACAGGGGGACGCGCGTCCACCTAGTCCCCTTGGAGACACTCTCCCTCCGCACAGGCCTCCGTTTCCACCCATCCCAAGCGCGTTCCGACAGTCGGACGACCGCCCGGAGATCGCGATTTCCCAGCTCCACCCTTACAGAGGGGCAAACGTTGCCCCAAAAGAGGGACACGTGGACACACATAGTCCTCTTTCAGACGTTGTCCCTCGTGCAGGCCTCCGCTTCAGCCCTTTCCGAGCACGTTCCGACGGTCGGAGGCCCGCCCAGAGGCCGCGATTTCTCGGCCCCACCCTGACACTTGGGCTAAAGTTGCCCTGAAAACAAGGGGAAGCGCGCGCAGCTAGTCCTCTTGGAGAAACTGCCCTTCGCGCAGGCCTCCGTTTCCGCTTGTTCTGAGCGCGTTCCGACACTCGGAGGACCGCCCGGAGGCCATGATTTCCCAGTCCCACTCTGACAAAGGGGCAAAAGTTGCCTGGAAAAGAGGGTGACGCGGACACACCTAGTCCTCTTTGAGATGCTGTCCCTCCGCGCAGGCCTCCGTTTCCGCCCATTCCGAACGCGTTCCAACGGTCGGATTACCTCCCGGTGGCCGCGATTTCCCTGCCCCAGCCTGACAGAGGGGCAAAAGTTGCCCCGAAAAGGGGCCATGCACGTGCACTTACTCCTCTTTGAGACGCTGTCCCTCGCTCAGGCCTCCGTTTCAGCCCGTTCCGAGCGTGTTCCGACGGTCGGAAGCCGGGATTTCCCGGCCCCACGCTGACAGAGGAGCAAAAGTGCTCCAAAAAAATGGGGACACGCACACCTAGTCCTCTTGGAGACGCTCTCCCTCCCGTCGGGCCTCCGTTTCCACCCGTTCCGAGCGCGTTCCGACAGTCGGAGGACCGCCCGGAGACCGCGATTTTCCGGCTCCACCCTTACAGAGGGGCAAACGTTGCCCCAAAAGAGGGCCACGTGGACACACCTAGTCCTCTTTGAGACGTTGTCCCTCGCGCAAGCCTCCGCTTCAGCCCTTTCCGAGCACGTTCTGACGTTCGGAGGCCCACCCGGTGGCCGCGATTTCCCGGCCCCAGCCTGACAGAGGGGCATAACTTGTCCCGAAAAGGGGCCATGCACGCGCACTTTCTCCTCTTTGAGACGCTGTCCCTCCACGCAGGCCTCCGTTTCTACCCATATCGAGAGCGTTACGACGGTCAGAGACCCGCCCGAAGGCCGGGATTTCCCAGCCCGACCCTGACAGAGAGGCAAAAGATGCCCGGAAAACAGGGCGAATCGCGTGCACCTAGTCATATTTGAGAAGCTGTCCTTCGTGCAGGCCTCCGTTTCCGCCCGTTCTGAGCTCGTTCCGACGGTCGGAGGCCCGCCTAGAGGCCGCGATTTCCCGGCCCCACCCTGACAGAGGCCGAAATGTTTCCCCAAAAAGAGGGCGACACGGACACACCTAGTCCCTTTTGATACGCTGTCCCTCCGCGCAGACCTCAGTTTTTGCCCGTTCCGAGCACATTCCAACGGTCGGAGGCTTGCCCGGAGGCAGTGATTTCCCGGCCTCACGCTGATAGTGCGGCAAACATTCTCTCGAAAACAGGGTGACGCGCGTCCACCTAGTCCTCTTTGAGACGCTCTCCCTCTGTGCAGGCCTCCATTTCCACCCATTCCTACCGCGTTCTGAGGGTCGGAGGCCCGCCCGGAGGCCTAGATTTCCCGGCCCCATGCTGACAGAAGGCCAAAAGTTGCCCCGAAAAGAGGGTGATGCAGACACACCTAATCCTCTTTGAGACGGTGTCCCTCTGCGCAGCCATCCGCTTCCGCCCATTCCAAGCACGTTCCGATGGTCGGAGGCCCGCCCGGTGGCCAAAATTTCCCGGCCCCACTCTGACAGAGGGCGAAAAGTTACCCCAAAAAGAGGGTGACGCGGACACACCTAGTCCTCTTGAGACGCAGACCCTCCGCGCAGGCCTCCACTTCCGCCCGTTCCGAGCGTATTCCGACGGTTGGAATACGCTCGGAACAGCAGAGATTTCCAGGCCCCATGCTGACAGTGGTGCTAAAGTTGTCCCAAAAACAGGGCGATGCGCACGCACCTAGTGCTCTTGGAGACGCTGTCCCTCCGCGCATCTCTCTGTTTCCACCCATTCCGAGTGCGTTCCGACGGTCCGATACCCGCCCAGAGGCCGCGATTTCTGGGCTCCATCCTGACAGAGGGCCAGAAGTTGCCCCGAAAAGAGGGCCACATGGACACACCTAGTCCTCTTTGAGACGCTGTCCCTCATGCAGGCCTCCGTTTCCACCAATTCCGAGCTTGTTCTGATGGTCGGAGGCGTGCTCAGAGGCTGCGATTACCCACCACCCCCCTGACAGATGGGCTAAAGTTGCCCCGAAAACAGGGGGAAGCGCGCCCTTTGTCCTCTTGGATACGCTGTCCCTCCGCGCAGGCCTCCTTTTCCACCCGTTCCGAGCGCGTTCCGAGAGTCGGAGGCCCTTCCGCAGGCCGCGATTTCCCGGCCCCACCCTGACAGAAAGACAAAAGTTGCCCCAAAAAGAGGGCGACTCAGACACACCTAGTCCTCTTTCAGACGCTGTCCCTCCGCGCAGGACTCCGTTTCGCCCGTTCCGATTGCGTTCCGACGGTCGGAGACCCTTCCGGAGGTCACGATTACCTGGCCCCACGCTGACAGAGGGGCAAAAGTTGCAACGAAAAGAGGGCAACTCAGACACACCTGATCCTCTTTCAGAAGCTGTCCCTCGCGCAGGCCTCCATTTCCTCCCGTTCCAAGCGTGTTCCGATGGTTGGTGGCCAACCCGGTGGCCGGGACTTCCTGTCTCAACACTGACAGAGGGCCAAAAGTTTCCCCAATAAGGGGGTGACGCGAATAAACCTAGTCCTCTTTGAGACGCTATCCCTTAGCGCAGGCCTCCGTTTCTGCCCATTTCGAGCGCATTCCGACGGTCGGAGACCCGCCTGGAGGCCGCGATTTCCCAGCCCCA
>NW_025335720.1:8797-14685 GCF_004798865.1 Varanus komodoensis | reverse complement strand
CACGGACACACCTGGTTCCCTTTGAGATGCAGTCCCTTGCGCAGGCCTCCGTTTCCACCCATTCTGAGCGAGTTCCGAAAGTCGGAGAACCGCCCGGATCCGCGATTTCCCCGCCCCACCCTGACAGAGGCCCAAAAGTTTCCCAAAAAGAGGGTGACGCGGACACACCTGGTCCCCTTTGAGACGCTGTCCCTCCGCGCAGAAATCTGTTTCCGCCCATTCTGTGCACGTTCCGACGGTCGGGGGCCCGCCAGAGGCCCTGATTTCCCAGCCCCACCCTGACATTGGTGCTAAAGTTGCCGCGAAAACACGGCGAAGCGCGCGCACCTAGTCCTCTTGGAGAAATTGCCCTCCGTGCAGGCCTCCGTTTCTGCTTTTGCTGAGCGCGTTCCGACGGTCGGACGTACGCCCGGAGGCCTTGATTTCCCGGCCCCACTCTGACAGAGGGCGAAAAGTTACCCCAAAAAGAGGGTGACGCGGACAAACCTAGTCCTCTTTGAGACGCAGTCCCTCCGCGCAGGCCTCCGCTTCCATCCGTTCCGAGCGTGTTCTGACGGTTGGAAGCCTGCCCGGAGGCAGAGATTTCCCGGCCCCATGCTGACAGTGGGGCAAAAGTTGTCCCGAAAAGAGGGTGACGCGGACACACCTATTCCCCTTTGTGACGCTATCCCTCCGCGCAGGAATCCGTGTCCGCCCATTCCGAGCACGTTCCGACGGTCGGAGGCCCACCCGGAGGCCGCGATTTCCCAGCCCCACCCTGACATTGGTGCTAAAGTTGCCGCGAAAACAAGGCGAAGCGCGCGCACCTAGTCCTCTTGGAGAAATTGCCCTCCGCGCAGGCCTCCGTTTCTGCTTTTTCTGAGCGCGTTCCGACGGTCGGACGTACGCCCGGAGGCCTTGATTTCCTGGCCCCACTCTGACAGAGGGGCAAAAGTTTCCCCGAAAAGTGGGTGACGCGGACACAACTAGTCCTCTTTTAGATGCTGTCCCTCCGGGCAGGCCTCCATTTCCGCCCATTCCGAGAGCGTTCCGATGGTCGGAGGACCGCCCGGAGGCCGTGATTTCCCGGCCACACCCTTACAGAGGGCCAAAAGTTTCCCCGAAAAGTGGGTGACGCGGACACACATAGTCCCCTTTGAGACGCTGTCCTTCCGCGCAGGAATCCATTTCCACCCGTTCCGAGTGCGTTCCGACTGTCGGATGCCCGCCCAGACACCGCAATTTTCCAGCTCCACCCTTAGAAAGGGGCAAACATTGCCCCAAAAGGAGGGCCACGTGGACACACCTAGTCCTCTTTGAGACGTTGTCCCTCCACGCAGGCCTCCGCTTCCGCCCGTTCCGAGCGTGTTCTGACAGTCAGAAGCCCGCCCGGAGGCAGAGATTTCCCGGCCCCACGCTGACAGTGGGGCTAAAGTTGTCCCGAAAACAGGGGCATGCGCGCGCACCTAGTCCTCTTGGAGACGCTGTCCCTCCGCGCAGGCCTCCATTTCCACCCGTTCCGAGGACGTTCCGAGGGTCGGAGGCCGCAATTTCCCGGCCCCACCCTGAAAGTGGGGCCAGAGTTGCCCCGAAATCAGGGGGATGCGCGCGCACCTAGTCCTCTCGGAGACGCTGTCCCTCTGCGCAGGCCTCCGTTTCTGCTTGTTCTGAGCGCGTTCCGACGGTCGAAGGCCCGCCCGGAGGCCGCGATTTCCTGGCCCCACGCTGACAGGGGGGCAAAAGTTGCCCTGGAAAGAGGGTGATGCACGTCCACCTAGTCCTCTTGGAGACGCTGTCCCTCCGCGCAGGACTCCGCATCCACCTATTCTGAGCATGTTCCAACAGTCGGAGGCCCGCCCGGAGGCTGCGATTTCCCGGCCCCACACTGACAGAGGGCCAAAAGATGCCCCAAAAAGAGGGGATTGCGCGCGCACCTAGGCCTCTTGGAGACGAAGAGCCTCCACGCAGGCCTCCGCTTAAGCCCTTTCCGAGTGCTTCCCGACGGTCAGAGGCCGGCCCGGAGGCCGCGATTTCCCGGCCCCACGCTGACAGAGGGGCAAAAGTTGCCCCGAAAAGAGGGCCACACGGACACACCTGGTTCCCTTTGGGACGCAGTCCCTCGCGCAGGCCTCCGTTTCTGCCCATTCCGAGCATGTAACGACAGTCGGAGACCCGCCCGGAGGCCGCGCCTTCCCGGCTCCACCCTGACAGAGGGGCAAAAGTTGCCAGGAAAACAGGGCGATGCATGCACCAAGTCCCTTTTGAGATGCTGTCCCTCCGCAGGAATCTTTGCCTGCCGTTCCAAGTGCGTTCCGAGTGCGTTCCGACAGTCGGAGGCCCACCCAGAGGCCACGATTTCCCGGCTCCACCCTGACAGAGGGGCAAACGTTGCCCCGAAAAGAGGGCCACGTGGACACACCTAGTCCTCTTTGAGACGCTGTCCCTCCGCGCAGGCCTCCGTGTCCACCCATTCCGAGCGCGTTCCGACGGTCGGAGGAGCGCCCGGAGTCCGCGATTTCCCTGCTCCACCCTGACAGAGGGCCAGAAGTTGCCCCGAAAAGAGGGAGTCGCGGACACACCTAGTCCTCTTTGAGACGTTGTCCCTGAAGGAGGCCTCCGCTTCCGCCCATTCCGAGGACGTTCCGACGGTCGGAGGCCCGCCCGGATGCCACAATTTCCCAGCCCCACGCTGACAGAGGGGCAAATGTTGGCCCGAAAACAGGGGGACACGCGCACCTAGTCCTCTTAGAGACGCTCTCCCTCCACACAGGCCTCCATTTCCGCACATTCCGTGCATGTTCTGACGGTCGGAGGCCCGCCCGGAGGCCGCTATTTCCCGGCCCCACGCTGACAGAGGGGCAAATGTTGGCTCGAAAACAGGGGGACACGCGCACCAAGTCCTCTTGGAGACGCTCTCCCTCCACGCAGACCTCAGTTTCCACCAGTTCCGAGCGCGTTCCGACGCTCGGAGGCCCTCCCGGAGGCCGCGATTTCCCGGCCCCACCCTCAAAGTTGTACAAAAGTTGCCCCAAAAAGAGGGCAACTCAGACACTCCTAGTCCTCTTTGAGACGTTGTCCCTCCACGCAGGCCTTCGTTTCCGCCCATTCTGAGCTTGTTCTGACGGTCGGAGGCCTGCTCGGAGGCCGCGATTTCCTGGCCCCACCCTGACAGAGGGGCAAAAGTTGCCCCGAAAACAGGGGGTCGCGTGCGCACCTTGTCCTCTTGGATACGCTGTCCCTCCGCGCAGGCCTCCATTTCCACCTGTTCCGAGCGCGTTCCGACTGTCTGAGACCCGCCCGGAGGCCCTGATTTCCCGGCCCCCCTCTGACAGAGGGCCAAAAGTTTCCCCGAACAGAGGGTGACGCACGCAACTAGTCCTTTTGAGGCACTGACCCTCCGTGCAGGCCTCTGTTTCCGGCAATTCCGAGCGCATTCCGACGATCGGAGTCGCGCTCGGAGGCCACGATTTCCCGGCCCCACCAGCACAGAGGGCCAAAGTTTCCCCGAAAAGAGGGTGACGCAGACACTCCTAGTCCCATTAGAGACGTTGTCCCTCACGCAGGCCTCCGCTTCCGCCCGTTCCGAGTGCTTCCCGACGGTCGGAGGCCCGCACGGAGGCCATTATTTCCCGGCCCCACGCTGACAGTGGGGCTAAAGTTGCCCCGAAAACAGGGGGATGTGCGCGTACCTAGTCCTCTTGGAGAGGCTGTCCCTCCATGCAGGCCTCCGTTTCCGCTTCTTCTGAGCACGTTCCGACGGTCGGACGTCCACCCGGAGGCCACGAATTCCCGGCCCCACTCCGACAGAAGGGCAAATGTTGCCCCGAAAAGAGGGTGACGCGGACACACACAGTCCTCTTTGAGACGCTGTCCCTCCGCGCATGTCTCCGTTTCCACCCATTCCGAGGGCGTTCCGACGGTCGGAGGACTGCCCGGAGGGCGCGACTTCCCTGCTCCATCTTGACAGAGGGCCAGAAGTTGCCCCGAACAGAGGGTGACTCAGACACACCTAGTCCCCTTTGAGAAGCTGTCCCTCCACGCAGGCCTCCGTTTCCGCCTGTTCCGACCACGTGCCGACGGTTGGAGGCCCGCCTGGAGGAAGGGATTTCCGGCCTCCACCTGAACAGAGGGGCAAACGTTGCACGAAAACAGGGGGACGCGTGCGCTCCTATTTCTCTAGCAGACGCTGTCTCTCCACGCAGGCCTCCTTCTCCGCCAGTTCAGAGCGCATTCCACGTTCGGATGCCCGCACGGAGGCCGCGATTTCCCGGCCCCACCCTGACAGAGGGCCAAAGTTTCCCCAAAAAGAGGGTGACACGCGGGCAACTAGTCCTATTTTAGGTGCTGTCCCTCCACGCAGGACTCGGTTTCGCCCATTCCGATCGCGTTCCGACGGTAGGAGGCCCGCCCGGAGGCCGGGAATTCCTGTCTCAACCCTGACAGAGGGCCAAAAGTTTCCCCGAAAAGGGAGTGACGCGGATAAACCTAGTCCTCTTTGAGACGCTATCCCACTGCGGAGGCCTCCGTTTCCGCCCATTTCGAGCGCATTTTCCCAGCCACACCTGCCAGAGGGGCAAAAGTTGCCCCGAATAGAGGGCCACGCGGACACACCTAGTCCTCCTGGAGACGCTGTCCATCCACGCAGGCCTCCATTTCTGCCCTTTCTGAGCGCATTTCGACAGTCGGAATCCCGCACAGAGGCCGCGATTTCCCAGCCCCACCTGCCAGAGGGGCAAAAGTTGCCCCGAAAAGAGGGCCACGCGGACAACCCTGGTTCCCTTGGAGACGCAGTCCCTCGTGCAGGCTCCGTTTCCGCCCATTCCGAGCGCGTTCCGACAGTTGAAGACACGCCCAGAGGCCGCGACTTCCCGGCTCCACCCTGACAGAGGGGCAAAAGTTGCCCGGAAAACAGGGAGATGTACGCACCTAGTCGCCTTTGAGACACTGTCCCTCCGCGCAGGAATCTGTGCCCTCCGTTCCGAATGCGTTCCGACGGTCGGAGGACCGCCCAGAGGCCGCGATTTCCCCCCCCACCCTGGCAGAGAGGCAAAAGTTGCCCCGAATACAGGGAGAAGCGGACACACCTAGTCCTCTTTGAGACGCTGTCCCACGGCGCAGGCCTCCGTTTCCGCCCGTTCCGACCACGTGCCGACGGTTGGAGGCCCGCCCAGAGGAAGGGATTTCCGGCCTCCACCTAAACAGAGGGGCAAAAGTTGCACGAAAACAGGGGGACGCGGACACACCTAGTTCTCTTTGAGACACTCTCCCTCCGCGCAGGCCTCCGTTTCCGCTTGTTCCGAGGGCGTTCCGACGGTCGGAGGCCCGCCCAGAGGTCACGATTTCCCGGCCCTACCCTGACAGAGGGGCAAATGTTGCCCCGAAAAGAGGGCCACGCGGACACCCCTAGTCATCTTTTATATGCTGTCCCTCCACGCAAGCCTCCCTTTCTGCCCGTTCCGAGAGTGTTCCGACGGTTGGAGGCCCGCCAGCAGGCCCCAATTTCCCAGCGCCAAGCTGACAGAGGGCCAAAGTTGCCCCGAAAAGAGGGTGACGCAGACACACATAGTCCTCTGTGAGACGCTGCACCTCCGCACAGGCCTCCGTTTCCGCCCAGACCGAGCGCTTTCCGACGGTCAGAGGCCCCCCCCTGGGGCCGTGATTTCCAGGCCCCACTCTGACAGAGGGGAAAAAGTTGCCCCGAAAAGAGTGCCACGCGGACACACCTAGTTTTCTTTGAGATGTTGTCCCTCCGTGCAGGACTACGTTACCGCCCGTTCCGGGCGCGTTCCACGCGCGGATGCAAGCCCGGAGGCTGCGATTTCCCGGCCCCACCCTGACAGAGGGGCAAAAGTTGCCCCCAAAAGAGGGCTACGCGGACACACCTAGTCCTCTTTGAGACGCTGTCCCAC
>NW_025335720.1:4290-8697 GCF_004798865.1 Varanus komodoensis | reverse complement strand
ATTTCCCGGCCACACCCTGACAAAAGGGCAAAAGTTGCCCCGAATAGAGGCCCACTTGGACACACCTAGTCCTCTTTCAGATGTTGTCCCGCCGTACAGGCCCGCGTTTCTGCGTGTTCAGAGCGCGTTCCGACGGTCGGAGGCCTGCCTGAAGGCCGCGATTTCCCGGCCCCACCCTGACAGAGAGACAAAAGTTGCCCCGAATACAGGGAGAAGCGGACACACCTAGTCCTCTTTGAGACGCAGTCCCACAGCGCAGGACTCCGTTTCCGCCCGTTCCGAGCGCTTTCCACGTTCGTATGCATGCCCGAGGCTGCGATTTCCCGGCCCGACCCTGACAGAGGGGAAAAAGTTACCCCGAAAAGAGGGCCACACGGACACACCTAGTCGTCTTTGAGACGTTGTCCCTCCGAGTACGCCTTCATTTCCAGCCATTCCGAGTGCGTTCCAATGGTCGGAGGCCCACCCAAAGGCTGCGATTTCCCTGCCCCACCCTGAAAGTGAGGCAGAAGTTGCCCCGAAAAGAGGGAGAAGCGGATATACCTAGTCATCTTTGAAACGATGTCCCTCCACACAGGCCTCCGTTTCCGCCCGTTCCGAGTCCATTCCGACGGTCGGAGGCCCGCCTAGAAGCCGTGATTTCCCGGCCCCACCCTGACAGAGGGGCAAAAGTTGCCCCGAAAGGGGGGGAGATGCACGCGCACCTAGTTTTCTTTGAGATGCTGTCCCTCCGTGCCAGCCTCCATTTCCGCGTGTTCAGAGAGCGTTCCGACGGTCGGAGGCCCACCCAAAGGCAACGATTTCCCGGCTCCACCCTGACATAAGGCAAAAGTTGACCGAAAAGAGGTCCACATGGACACACCTAGTCCTCTTTGAGACGCTGCCTCGCCACGCAGGCCTCCGTTTGGCCCGTTCTGAGTGCGTTCCGACGGTCGTAGGCACGCCCGGAGGCCGCGATTTCACGGCCCAACACTGACAAAGGGGCAAAACTTGCCCCGAAGGGGGGGGGAGACGCACGCGCACCTAGTTTTCTTTGAGACGCTGTCCCTCCGCACAGGCCTCTGTTTCTGCCTGTACCGACCGCGTTTCGACGGTCGGAGGCCTGCCCGAAGGCTGCGATTTCCCGGCCCCACCCTGACAGAGAGGCAAAATTAACCCAAAAAGAGGGAGAATCGTACACGCCTAGTCCTCTTTGAGACGCTGTCCTGCCGCGCAGGCCTCCATTTCCGCGGGTTCCGAGTGCATTCCGACGGTCGGAGGCCTGCCCAAAGGCCGTGATTTTCTGGCCCCAAACTGACAGAGTGGCAAAAGTTGCCCCGAAAAGAGGGCCACGTGGACACACCTAGTCCTCTTTGAGATGGTGTCCCTCCGTGCAGGACTACGTTACTGCCCGTTCTGAGCGCGTTCCACGTGCGGATACAAGCCCGGAGGCTGCGATTTCCCGGCCCCGCCCTGGCAGAGGGGCAAAAGTTACCCCGAAAATAGAGCCAAGCGGACACACCTAGTCCTCTTTGAGAAGCTGTCCCTACACGCAGGGCTCCGTTTCTGCCTGTACCGACCACGTTTCGATTGTCGGAGGCCCGCCGAAGGCTGCGATTTCCCAGCCCCACCCTGACAGAGGGGCAAAAGTTGCCTCGAAAAGAAGGCCACGCAGAAACCTAGTCAACATTTAGGCGCTGTCCCACCGCGCAGGCCTCCATTACCGCCCATTCCGAGCGCGTTCCGACGGACGGGGCCCTCCCTGGGTCCGTGATTTCCCAGCCCCACCCTGACAGAGGAGCAAAAGTTGCCCTGAAAACGGGGCGACGCGCGCGCACCTTGTTTTCTTTGAGACGCTGTCGCTCCGTGCAGGCTTCCGTTCTGCCTGTTCCGAGCGCGTTCCTACAGTCGGAGGCCCACCCGGACGCCGCGATGTCCTGGACCCAGTCTGACAGAGGGGCTAAAGTTGCCAAGAAAAGAGGGCCACGTGGACACACCTTGTCCTCTTTGAGTTGCTGTCCCTCCGCGCAGGACTCCATTTTGGCCCGTTCCATGCGCGTTTCACGTTCGGATGCATGCCTGGACGCCGCGATTTCTGGGCCCAACCATGATAGTGGGGCAAAAGTTGCCCCAAATATAGGGCGACGCGGAAAACCTACTCCTTTTGAGACGCTGTGCCTCATGCAGGCCTCAGTTTCCGCCCGTTCCGAGTGCGTTCCGACTGACGGAGGCCCGCCCGGAGGCCGCGATTTCCCGGCCCCACACTGACAGAGGGGCAAAACTTGCCCCGAAAGGGGGGTGATGCACGCGCACCTAGTTTTCTTTGAGACGTTGTCCCTTCACGCAGGCCTCCGTTTCCGCCCGTTCCGAGCACGGTCTGTTGGTCAGTGGCCGCCCGGGGGCCGCGATTTCCCAGCCCCACTCTGACAGAGGTGCAAAAGTTGCCCCAAAAAGAGCGCCACGCGGACACACCTAGTCTTCTTTGAGACGCTGTCCCTCCGTGCAGGCCTCCGTTTCTGCCTGTACCGACCTCGTTTTGACGGTCGGTGGCCCGCCTGAAGGCTACGATTTCCCGGCCCCACCCTGACAGAGAGGCATAAGTTGCCCGGAAAAGAGGGCGACGCGGAAATCCTACTCCTTTTTTTGAGTCGCTGACCCTCATGCAGGCCTCTGTTTCCGCCCGTTCCGAGTGTGTTCCTACGGTCGGAGGCACGCCTGGAGGCCAGGATTTCCCAGCCCAACTCTGACAGAGGGGCAAAAGTTGCCCTGAAAAGAGGGCCACGAGGACACAACTACTCTTCTTTGAGATCATGTCCCTCCGCGTAGGACTCTGTTTCCGCCTGTACCGACGGTGTTTCGACGGTCGGAGGCCCGCCCTGAGGCCGCAATTTCCCGGCCCCACTCTGACAGAGGGGCAAAAGTTTCCCCGAAACGAGGGTGACGTGGACACACCTAGTCCTCTTTGAGACGCTTTCCGTCCGTGCAGGCCTCCGTTTCTGCCCGTTCCGTACACATTCCCACGGTCTGAGCCCCGCCCGGAGGCCGGGATTTCACGGCACCACCCTGACAAAGGGGCAAAAGTTGCCCGGAAAACAGGGGGATGCACGCACCTATTCACCTTTGAGACACTGTCCTCCGCGCAGGTATCTGTGCCCGCCGTTCCGAGTGCGTTCCGACGGTCGGAGGACCGCCCAGAGTCCGCGATTTCCCGGCCCCACCCTGACAGAGGCCCAAAAGTTGCCCTGAAAAGAGGGCCACGCGGACACACCTTGTCGTCTTTGAGACGCTGTCCTTCCACGCAGGCCTCTGTTTCTGCCCGTTCCGAACGCGTTCCCACGGTCTGAGGCCTGCCCGGAGGCCGGGATTTCCCAGCTCCACCCTGACAAAGGGGCAAAAGTTGCCCCGAAAAGAGGGCCACACGGACACACCTGGTTCCCTTGGAGACGCAGTCCCTCGCGCAGGCCTCCGTTTCCGCCCATTCCGAGCGCGTTCTGACAGTCGGAGTCCCGCCCGGAGGCCGCGACTTCCCAGCTCCATGCTGACAGAGTGGCAAAAGCTGCCCGGAAAACAGGGAGATGCACGCACCTAGTCACCTTTGGGACGCTGTCCCTCCACGTAGGAATCTGTGCCCGCCGTTCCGAGTGCATTCCGACGGTCGGAGGCCCGCCCGGATCCGCGATTTCCCGGCATCACCCTGACAGAGGGCCAAAAGTTGCCCGGAAAAGAGGGTTACGCGGACACACCTAGTCCTCTTTGAGATGCTGTCCCTCCGCGCAGAAATGCTTTTCTGCCCGTTGCGAGTGCGTTCCGACGGTCGGAGTCCCGCCTGCAGGGCGCCATTTCCCGGCCCCAACCTGACAGAGGCCCAAAAGTTCACCCAAAAAGAGGGCCACGCGGACACACCTAGTCATCTTTGAGACGCTGTCCTTCCACGCAGGCCTCCGTTTCTGCCTGTTCCGTATGCGTTCCCACGGTCTGAGGCCCGCCCTGAGGCCGGGATTTCCCGGCTCCACCCTGACAGAGGGCAAAAGTTGCCCCAAAAAGAGGGCCACACGGACACACCTGGTTCCCTTGGAGACGCAGTCCCTCAAGCAGGCTTCCGTTTCCGCACATTCCGAGTGCGTTCCGGACTCAGTCGGAGACCCGCCCGGAGGCCGCGACTTCCCGGCTCCACCCTGACAGAGGGGCAAAAGTTGCCCGGAAAACAGGGAGATGCACGAACCTAGTCACCTTTGAAACACTGTCCCTCCACGCAGGAATCTGTGCCCGCCGTTCCGAATGCGTTCTGACGGTCGGAGGACCGCCCAGAGCCCGCGATTTCCCGGCTCCACCCTGACAGAGGGGAAAGAGTTGCCCCGAAAAGCGAGCTACGCCGTGATTTCCCGGCCCCACCCTGACAGAGGGGCAAAAGTTGCCCCGAAAGGGGGG
>NW_025335720.1:0-4190 GCF_004798865.1 Varanus komodoensis | reverse complement strand
CTGACAGAGGGGCAATAGTTGCCCCGAAAGAGAGCCATGCGGACACACCTAATCCTCTTTGAGCATCTGTCCCTCGCGCAGGGCTCCGTTTCCTCCCGTTGAGAGCACGTTCCGACGGTCGGAGGTCTACCCGGATCCGCGATTTCCCGGCCCCACCCTGACAGAGGCCCAGATGTTTCTCCAAAAAGAGGGCGACACAGACACACCTAGTCTCCTTTGAGACGCTGTTCCTCCGCGCAGGCCTCTGTTTCTGCCCGTCCGAGCACATTCCAACGATCGGAGGCTTGCCCAGAGGCTGCGATTATCCGGCCCCACGCTGACAGTGGGGCATAAGTTGCCCCGAAAACAGGGTGACACGTGTCCACCTAGTCCTCTTGGAGGCGCTGTCCCTCTGCGCAGGTCTCCATTTCGACCCATTCCGAGCGCGTTCCGATGGTCGGAGGCCCGCCGAAGGCTGCGATTTCCCGGCCTCACCCTCTCAGAGAGGAAAAAGTTTCCCCGAAAACAGGGCGCCGCGCGCGCACCTAGTCCTCTTTGAGACGCTGTCCCTCCGCGCAGGCCTCCGTTCTGCCCATTCCAGGCGCGCTCCAACAGTCGGAGGCCCGCCTGGAGGCCGCGATTTCTCGGTCTCTCTCAGACAGAGGGGCAACTGTTGCCAATAAAAGAGGGCCACACGGACACACCTAGTCCCCTTTGAGACGCTGTCACTTATGCAGGCCTCCGTTTCCGCCCGTTCTGAGTGCGTTCCGACAGTCGGAAGCCGACAAGTGGCCGCGATTTCCCGGCTCCACCCTGACAGAGGGCAAAAGTTGCCCCGAAAGCAGGGCGACGCGTACACACCTACTCCTCCTTGAGACTCTGTACTGCCGCGACAGCCACCATTACCGCCCGTTCCGAGCACGTCCCGACGGTCGGAGGCCGCCCAGTGGCAGCGATTTCCCGGCCCCACCCTGACAGAGGGACAAAAGTTGCCCCGAAATGAGAGTGACTCGGGCACACCTAGTCCTCTTTGAGACGCTGTCCCTCTGCGTAGCCCTTCGTTTCAGCCCGTACCGACCACGTTTCCACAGTCGGAGAATTGCCTGAAGGCCGGGATTCCCGGACCCGCACTGGCAGAGAGGCAAAAGTTGCCCCGAAAAGAGGGAGAAGCGGACACTCCTAGTCATCTTTGAGACGCTGTCCCTCCACGCAGGCCTCCGTTTCCGCCCGTTCCGAGCGCGTTCCGACGGTCAGAGACCCGCCCGGAGGCCACGATTTCCCGGCCCCACCCTGACAGAGGGGCAAAAGTTGCCCCGAAATTAGGGTGACGTGGACACACCTAGTCCTCTTTGAGACTCTTTCTGTCCAGGCAGGACTCCATTTAAGCCATTACCGAGCACGTTCCGACAGTCAGAGGCCCGCCCAGAGGCCACGATTTCCCGGCTTTACCCAGACAGAGGGGCAAAAGTTGCCCCAAAAAGAGGGCCACGAGGACACCCCTAGTCCTCTTTGAGACGCTGTCTCTCCGTGTAGCCGTACGTTTCTGCGCGTACCCACCGCGTTTGCACGGTTGGAGAATTGCATAAAGACCGGGATTCCCGCCCTACCCTGACAGAGGGGAAAAAGTTGCCCCATATAGAGGGCCACACGGACAAACCTAGTCCTCTTTGAGACGCTGTCCCTCCATGCAATCCTCCGTTTCCGCCCGTACCGAGTGCGTTCCGACAGTCGGAGACATGCCCGGGGGCCGGGATTTCACGGCCCCACCATGACAGAGAGGCAGAAGTTTCCCGGAAAACAGGGCGAGGCGCGCTTCTAGTCCTCTTTAAGGCGCTGTCCCTCCGCGCAGGCCTCTGTTTCCGCCCATTCCGAGCATGTTCCTACGGTCTGAGACCCGCCTGGAGGCCAGGATTTCCCGGCCCAACTCTGACAGAGGGGCAAAAGTTGCCCTGAAAAGAGGGCCACGAGGACACAACTAGTCTTCTTTGAGATAGTGTCCCACCGCGCAGGACTCTGTTGCCGCCTGTACCGACGGCGTTTCGACGGTCGGAGGCCCGCCCGAAGGCTGCGATTTCCCGGCCCCACTCGGACAGAGAGGCAAAAGTTGCCCCGAAAAGAGGGAGAAGCGGACACACCTAGTCATCTTTAAGACGCTGTCCCTCCACGCAGGGTTTCATTTCCGCCCATTCCGACCGCGTACCGATGGTCGGAGGACCGCCCGTAGGCCGCGAGTTCCAGGCCCCACCCTGACAGAGCGGCAGAAGTTGCCCCAAAAAGAGGGCGACGCGGAAAACCTAGTCCTCTTTGAGACGCTGTCCCTCATGCAGGCCTCTGTTTCCGCCCATTCCGATCGCATTCCAACGGACGGGGCCTGCTCTGAGGCCACGATTTCCCGTCCCCACTCTTACAGAGGGGCAAAATTTGCCCCGGAAAGAGGTTGACGCGGACACAACTAGTCCTCTTTGAGATGCTGTCCCTCCGCGCAGCCATCGGTTTCCGCTTGTTCTGAGCACGTTCCGATGGTCGGACGTCCGCCCGGAGGCCACAATTTCCCGGCCCCACCCTGACAGAGGGCCAAAATTTGCCCCGAAAAGAGGATGACGCGGACACACCTAGTCCTCTTTGAGATGCTATCCCTCCGCGCAGGCCTGTTTCCGCTTGTTCTGAGCGAGTTCCGATGGTCGGACGTCCGCCCAGAGGCCACGATTTCCCGGCCCCACCCTGACAGAGGGTCAATATTTGCCCCGAAAAGAGGGTGACCCGGACACACCTAGTCTCCTTTGAGACACTACCCCTCCACGCAGGACTCTTTTTCTGCCCGTTCCGAGCACGTTCCGACGGTCGGAGGCTTGCCGGGAGGCTGGGATTTCCCTGCCCGACGCTGACAGTGGGGCAAAAGTTGCCCCGAATACAGGGTGACGCGCGTCCACCTAGTCCTCTTGGAGACTCTGTCCGTCCGCGCAGGCCTCCGTTTCCACCCATTCCGAGCGCGTTCCGACGGTTGGAGGCTCGCCAAGAGGCCGCGATTTCCCGGCCCCACTGTGACAGAGGTCCAAAAGTTGCCCCGAAAAGAGGGCCACGCAGACACACATAGTCCTCTTTGAGACGCTGTCCTTCCACCCAGGCCTCCGTTTTAGCCCATACCGAGAGCATTCCCACGGTCTGAGGACCGCGCGGAGGCCGGGATTTCCCGGCTCCACCCTGACAGAGGGGCAAAAGTTGCCCGGAAAACAGTGCGAAGTGCGCGCACCTAGTCCTCTTTGAGACGATGTCCTTCGCGCAGGCCTCTGTATCTGCCCGTTACGACCACGTTACGACGGTCGTAGGCTTACCTGGGGGCCGTGATTTCCCGGCCCCACTCTGACAGAGGGCCAAAAGTTGCCCCGAAAAGAGGGCCACGCGGACACACCTAGTCCTCTTGGAGACGCTGTCCTTCCACGCAGGCCTCCGTTTCCACCCATTCCAAGCACGTTCCGACGGTCGGAGGACCTTCCGGAGGCCGCGATTTCCCGGCCCCACCCTGACAAAGGTCAAAAATTGCTCCGAAAAGAGGGCCACGCGGACAAACATTGTCCTCTTGGAGACGCTGTCCTTCCACGCAGGCCTCCGTTTTAGCCCGTTCTGAGCGCGTTCCCACGGTCGGAGGCTTGCACGAAGGCCGCGACATCCTTGCCCCACGTTGACTGTGGGGCAAACTTTGCCCGAAAACAGGGGGACGCGCGTCCACCTAGTCCTCTTGGAGGCGTTGTCTGTCCGCGCAGGCCTCCGTTTCCACCCATTCCAAGCGCGTTCCGACGGTCGGAGGACCTTCCAGAGGCCGCGATTTCCCGGCCCCACCCTGACAAAGGTCGAAAATTGCTCTGAAAAGAGGGCCACGCGGACAAACATTGTCCTCTTGGAGACACTGTCCCTCCGCGCAGGCCTCCATTTCCACCCATTCCGAGCGCGTGCCGAGGGTCGGAGGACAGCCCGGAGGCCGCGATTTCCCGGTTCCACCCTGACATAGGGCGGGAAGTGGACCCGATCAGAGGGTGACGCGGATACACCTAGTCCCCTTTGAGACGCTATCTCTCCGCGCAGGAATCCGTGTCCGCCCGTTCCAAGCAGGTTCCGACGGTCGGAGGCCCGCACGCAGGCCGGGATTCCCCAGCCCCACCCTGACACTGGGGCTACAGTTGCCCCGAAACCAAGGGGAAGGGCGCGCACCTAGT
>NW_025335719.1:13546-14738 GCF_004798865.1 Varanus komodoensis | reverse complement strand
ATCTTCTAATCTTTTCGTTCCAGAAGCTAAACCATTTTTGTTTGATGATCAGCAATTTTGCATTTGAGTTCCTCAAGAACATTTGGATGAATATAAACTGGATCCAGATATCTGTCAATAACAGTTTATAATAAATCTCCATAGCAGGAGTACACAGCCTGCAACCCAGGGTCTGCATACCGCCACCAGATATTTATCATAGCCCATAGAGATTTCCTCATCAAACACACCAATTACGAAACTGCCTCTATAATCTGGTCCTTTCTCCAGAAAAATGTATACAGCTCTTCTCCTGTCACTTCTGTCTTCAAGATCACGGGTATCATTGCATGCGCACAGGTGGAAAAATGAGGAAAAGTTGGGTGTCCTTGGTCCAGACCTTCATCTCCAGTCTTAGAAACATAGAAACAGAGCGAGTCAGAAGAGGCCTCCCTGGCCATCTAGTCTGACCTCCGGCACCAGCTGGCTTCCCTCACGACAAGCCCACCATGTGGACATCCAGCCTATCCTTGAACACGAACACTGATGGGGCCGCAACGACTTCTTGTGGAAGCCAATTCCACACCCTCGGGGTCCCGACTGTCAGGAAGTGCTTCCTGGCATCCAATTGGAACCTTGGCTCCCTGAGCTTTGCTCCATTGGAGCGTGTCCTGCCTTCCTCTGCAGGTCGCTACCCATCTCCGTGTGACATCCCCTCACATACCTGTATGTCGCCAACAGATCCCCCCTGAGTCTCCTCTTCCCCAGGCTGAAGAGACCCAGTTCCCTCAGTCTCACCTCATGCGGCATCCCCTGCAAACCGGCCACCAACCTTGTGGCCCTACGCTGCACTAACTCCAACCTGGCTATATCCTTTCTGTAATGAGGGGCCCAAACCTGAGCACAATAGTCCAATTGTGGGTGCACCAGAGTCGAGTAGAGTGGTAGTAATACCTCTCTCGATCTAGAAGCCACACTTCTGGCTATGTAACCAAGGGTGGTGTTCGCCCTCTTGACCACTGCATCACACTGCTGACTCATATTTAGCCTGCAGTCAACCTGTACCCCGAGGTCCCTTTCACAAGTGCTGCTCTCCAGCCACTTGTCGCCTATTATTATTATTATTATTATTATTATTATTATTATTATTATTATAACATTTCTATGCCGCCCCTTGCCGAAACCTCGGGGCGGCTTACAACATGATAAAATA
>NW_025335719.1:8789-12719 GCF_004798865.1 Varanus komodoensis | reverse complement strand
GGCCTTCAGTGGCCAAAGTTAGCCCTCTTGAAGTCCCAGCTTCTAGTACTCGACCTGCTGCATGTCCCCAGTCCCCTGATCTCAAAGCAAAGGATGGAGTGATCACTCGCATCCAGATCTCCCCTAATCTGTACTTCATCTATCAGCTCCTTCCTATCGGTCAAGATCAAGTCAAGAATGTTTCCCCCCCTCGTCGCTTCTCGGACCCTCTGTGTGAAAAACCCTCCCTCTATAGCTTCTAGGAAGCGACGTGACCTGGCTGTCACCGCCGAGTGAGTCTCCCAACTAATATCCAGGAGATTGAAATCTCCCATAATTACTGTGTCTCTCCCCCGAGATATCCTTAGAATCTGGCCTGTCAGGATATCATCCAGGGTCTCAAGTTGACCTGGAGGGCTATAACATACCCCCACTGTCAGGTCTCTTTCCCTGTCAAAACCCCTAAGTTTATCTTCATATGTCTCTGTTCCTCAGGGTCCTGTTCTATAAATATCAGCTCTTGCTGGTGTTTCTCCTACTTCTTCTGCAAAGGAGACAGACAAAGGATTCATAGAGCTTCTTTGTTTCCCTTTGAGATGTTTCTGGTTGCAGCTGAACTGAGATTTTAGTTAGTGATATGAAGCTCTGCATATGTATGCATTCTGGGTAAATGTTCGTGGTAGATAAGTGCCAGGAAGTTGTGATATATCAACTCAAGACATATTGTTCCTCATGCCCATGAGCTACTGAAGAGCTCCCTGCGGTGAGTTCTGATGAAGAACCGCATGGAACACTGGCAACACCATGAAGCTTTGCAGAAAATGGGGCATTTTTAAGGAGCGTCAATTGAAGGGGGATTCCTCTCCCTGTATCTTTGAGAGCTGTGGCTCATGCTGTCATTGATTACCCCATATCCCAATATGGCAATAACTCAAACACATTCGTCCCCTGAAATGATTGTGGGCCTCCAAGAGAGAGCTTCCTCTTTTCCCAACAGCAGCACCTGCTCTGTGTTCCCAGGAAGGTGGGTGATGCTCATCCAGGCCAGGGGGAGCACAAGAGGTAACTCCCATCCCCGCACTCCTCAGTCCCAGTCCTGATCAGCTCCCACTTGTTTTGGTTTTCTGCTTGTTTTAAGGAATCGTGAATTACATCTCCTTAATTACACAATTGCAACAGGATGTTACACAAACCATCTTCCAAAAGCTGGACAACCTTTCCACTGTAATTAAGCCCATGCTTTTTCTTATGCATCATCTCTAAGGTAGCTAAACAAAAATACAAGCAAATGACAAGGAAACTGCTTCAGCCAATATTACTTGGTAGCCAACCTGCTCCCTTTACCATTTTTAACTTGGGCATGAACAGGTCTTAGCCCAACTCAATCATAGTGGAACAAAGCTGAGTCAGGGGTTCACACTTCCATAACTGACCATGCCACCTCCGCCACACATCTCTACCTTCGTGGCTCTTCCATTCTCTAGTTCAGGTGTGCGTGTCAGCAGCACCTGCCTATCTCATGCCACGGAACTGAATGGAAAAGTGAAGACTGAGGCAAAGAACAGAAAAGTTGGAGTCAAGAAGGTGCAGTGGAACTCAAAGATTTAGGGATCAGTAAAGAGTAAGACCAGGATGGAGTTTCTGAAGGCACCGTTATCAGTGCAGCTGGAGACGCTCACAGAGGTCTGTACAGGGCAACCAGTAGGTGGAATGTGGAAGCAATCTTGATCCGTGGAACCATAAAAAGATGTGACACTCGATTCGCACAAGTCAAAGTTGTTACTTTATCTAAGAAAGATCTTTTTCTATAGACAAAGACCTCATGTTTACCTTTAGCATCACCTTATACAGTTTACAAGAAACATGGATACCATTACAGGCCATGAAGATGTACTAATAGATATGCATAGACATGTTTATTCAGAGATTAGCATACAGCCAGTCTTCCCAATATATGCAATGCACAGTTAGATCCATGAGAGGAAAGCATTGCAAAAGCATCTACCTCTTCTAACCCCACTACATGCATCCCTTCGAGCATGCTTTATAAAATGTGAGAACATCCAACATCTCCCCCACTATATTCTGATGTCAAAATATGAGCACATTAACTTGACAAACAGCTTTAAAATGTTGATTAAATAGGTAGGCAAAATTAACTGTATATTTCACATGCCATGAAAGACATCGATCAGGTTTTGCAAGGACCACATGCCAATTTTCAAATTTGCAAAACAAAAACCAAGATATACATTGAAGTTGCTGCTCAGGAGTCTTTGCATGGGGATTTCCAAACTAACCATGGATTAGATCATCAAAAGACAAACAAGGTTTCTCACTGTGGTGACATGGACAAAGACATCACTGGAAATATTGATTATTCCACCTTGTAGTTTTTGGTTCACTTTCCAGGGTGAGGGTGGCATCAACTCTTTGGATGAGGACTTGGATGGTTGGGAAACGGTGAGTGGGGCATTCCAGACAGCGGTTGGAGAGTGAGACCATCACAAGTTTGTTGTCCCCAGATGCTCAGGCAGAGCATGGGACAGAGTTTGGAAGTCAAGGGAGGGGAGACTTGGGCTAAAAGGAATTGGGCTAAAAGGACTACCCAACAGGAAGTCCCGGGCAGCCCTTCTCCAGGGGGGCACATTCAAAGGGGTGGGGCCCAGCATTACTGAAAAGAAGGTTTTCCAATCTAGGTCCAGGAAGCCACTCTGCTCATGCAGAGAGATGTCTCTTCTTGTGGCTATGGATTGTGAGATGTGAATCTGAAATGAAAAGCTTGCCTGTTGCTTGAAAGGGAGGAAGGGAAACGCAATACTCCACAGGACACTGTGGGATCTATGAGTTAACATGCATAGGTCTAAAATAAGTGGCATAAAGCCATCCTGAAAAGATGGGGTAACAATTTGACATAGCTAAGTGCTGCCTGATTACCTCTGACCAGTGAAATCTTCTCCTTCCAGGTTAATACAGCAAATAAAAGTGCTAGTAGGAAATAGTACTAATTTTGCTCTAAGGGTTAGCACCAGGAAATATGTTTGATAAGAGACAATAGAATTATGAGAGCAAATACTGCCCTGAATTCCACACTGGGTGAGATAGTGCTTCTCTTTTCGAATTGCCAAACTAGTATGGGCTTCTGTTTAAGAATTCGTAATGACTTTATCTTTTCTTTTAATATAGTTTTAACTTCTGTTAAAGTATACTCAGATGCTCTGTTAGCATTGCAACCTTTGGATTTGACCTGTGCTCAGACCTAGAAGGAATAATTTGGACCAGAGGTAAGTGGAAAGAAGGGCAGAGAGATTGTGCATGGAAAACAAAGCATTTGAGATTCCTTCTATCCAGATAGCTCTCAAATCAAAGGAAATATTGTTTTTTATATGTGGGTTTTGCACAGGGACCTGGGGCATGGTAGGGACAGATTTTCAGTGAATCCAGAGATTCTTTTACTAGGATAACATGAAGAGAAAGTAGATGGAGGTCAGTTATGCTTTACTTCCATAATCTGCAAACTGCGGCATGAATTTCGTGAGTAATTTTTTGGGAAAAGAAAGCATGGGTGACCTGTTTGGTTGTGCATGATAAATATCAGACATATTAAATGTTCATGGGAAAAGAAGCACATTCTAGAATGAAGGACTGTCAGTCATTTCAATGTAATGGAGTGATATTAAACTCTTACAGTATTCATGATATTTTAATCATTTCTTACAATATTTTGCTTTGAAAAGCTGTCCATGCAGGCTTCCATCCTCTTTATCTCCCAATTTACTCCGCTGTGGATGTTGGTGAGAGAACTAATGTTAACTTTGGCAAAATGCAGCGAATTGAAAAGGGGGGGGGAGTGAGATTATAGCCATATTGCCCCCTTTCCACACATGGTAAAGCTGTTTCACAGCTTCATAAAGCTGTTTCACAGCTGCCTCTTGCCTCTTCCACCCACTC
>NW_025335719.1:3206-8067 GCF_004798865.1 Varanus komodoensis | reverse complement strand
CTCTTGAGGCGGAAGCCCAGAAGCCAGATGACACTTCCATTTCCCAATAGACCCAGCAGGCAGATTATGAGAACAAAAACGTTGATAATATTTTTTGATAACTTATCAAGGGGATGCTTGTGTGTTACGTTGGCTAACGGTTCAATTGAGAGACTTATGTTTTCAAAGAGAAAACTAGAAATGTTGTCTTCAGTAGATCTGTAGCCATTTTCTCCAAGATTCACTGGCAGGTCACCATATCTTAATGTGTTGATATAGTGATACACATCCCTATTAAAAAAGATACAAAGGAGGATTGTTTTCTGTTAGCAAGATTGATACGGTTTTCATTCTTCATGTGTCCAAGTGGCCACATTGCTCTTTTTAGAACTTGCTGACTGACACTTCTGATGTCCATTTGATTAATAAAATGCCCATCCAAGCATGTTGAGGAAATTTGGTTGAAAGTCCCTTATATAATTTGTAAATTTCACTTGAGTTTTTCACTATTGGGTGATCTACTGCAAAGCTGCCCTTTAGACCCAGGCAGAGTAGAGTCGGGACTGAGTGGGGGAATCGGTTGCGCTATGCTTAAACCCAAATGTGCCTTTTATGTTGACGAGGACAAACATCACCTGAGTACTGGCATCTCTACAGGTGGCCACAATCGCCTGCCATGCTTCCCTCTATCGTGTTCTAGCCGGACTGCAAGCTCTCCCATTCTGGCATGGGCACTGAAGGAAGCAGGGGGCTGGGGGCTGCACAGATGGCAGAGGTGGAACAAGACCGTTTTTTCCAATGCTGCACATCAGGAGACCAGTGTGGTATAGTGGTTACGGTTCTGGATTAGGGCCCCAGGAGATCCTGTTCTTGTCCTCATCTGGCCATGGAGCTCACTGGATGACTGGGGCAGCCACTCCCTCTCAGAGCAACCTGCATCTAAAGGTTGTGTTGTCAGGGGGAAATGGAACTCTGTAAGCTCTCAAGACATTAATGCAAGAATGAAGGTTAAGTATAATAACAGAAACAGAAACAGAGCGAGTCGGAAGTGGCCTCCCGGACCATCTAGCCTGACCCCTGGTTCCAGCTGATTCCACTCATGACATGCCCACCATGTGCAAGTCCAACCAATCCTTGAACACCTTCATCGATGCGGCCTCAAGCACCTCCTGGGGAAGCCCATTCCATGCCCTAGGGGACCTAACTGTCAGGAAGTTCTTCCTGGCATCCATGCCTAATAATAGTATGAAAGCTACCATTCTCCTTTTTTGTATTATTCAGGTAAGTTCTCATTCTGTCACTTTGCAGTTCAAGTACAATAGCAGAACTTTGCAAACTGTTCCGTGGCTCAAGCAGTTGCCCATTATTTTTGGGCAAACCTTGGTGGAACAAGGAATTGTTCAAGCGTTCTCTCCACAGAGCACATGAAAAAATGATCTAACAGGGTGTACAATAGGCAGCCTAGTGTTTGCCACAAGAGTTTGGCACAAGCTGTGCAGATGGGGTTGTGCTGCTGCTGGTGCGACCATGCTGTGCAAGGACAACTTTCTCTTGTGAGTAAAAGCAAGAATGGCAGGAGGAAGAGGAGGAATCAGTTGAGGTGAACAGCTCTCAACTGTGCACTGGTGCCCAGCTGATTTTCGCACTGCTGATGCAGCCGGTACAGAAGAGGGAGCCGAGCTTGGCTTCCTAGCACCTCCAGGTGGTTTGTATAATGACTCTTACAAACCCTGCTATTAACCATGCTGTTTGAGGCTTACAGGGGTCGGTACCCAAATTTTGTTTTGAGGGACCATTTGCTGACTTCTGCACTTTAAGCTTCCATGGAACTCCAGGTGGCCACTCAGTAACAGGTACCTGAATATCTTCAAGTAAGCATCCTTTCGGTACTAGGGCCATGAAACATTTGAGGCTTTGGTTCCCCATTGAGATCAGTAATGTAGCACCTCTTTAAATAGATCTGTTTGGTACTTACTCTAAAGACAATCATCTTTTCCAGTACAATTCCACATGCATCACCCATGGATCAAAGTATTTATTCATTTATTAAAAGCTTTGCTATCCTGTCCCCTACAGAACATCTTAGGACAGCTTACAATAAATAAATATAATAGATCAGCCCCACAATATCAGACCATTATATTAAAACCCCAATTAAACATTAGAATAATGGGAAAATGAAAAGGGTTTTGCCTGACACTGAAAAGACTATAACGTTGGCACCAGGCAATCCTCTCTGGAGAGCATGTTCCTTTGTCAGGGTGCCACCACAGAGAAGGTCCTCCTCTGGGTACTCTCCCTCCTAATCTCCTTCAAGGAGGGCTCCTGGAGTAGGGCCTCCACCTCACATCTCAAGGGGCAGGAGGGCATATAGGGAAGAAGGCGTTCCTTCAGGTCTCCCAGACCCAAGCCGATTAGGGCTTTATTGGTCAACACCAGCACCTTAAATTGGTCCCAGACATCAATTGTGAGCCAGTGTAACTGGTAGAGGAGTGTAACTGGTAGAGGAGTGTAACTGCTGTTACATGTGAAAACCGGCTGGTCCCTGTTAACATCCTGGAAGCACCCACATAGAGTGAGTTACAGTAATCCAACTGGGAAGTTACCAGAGCATCGGTCACTGTTGCCAGGCAATGCTCCTCCAGGTAAGGATGCAGTTGGTGGATCAGATGAAGCTGAAGGAAAGCCCTCCTCACCACCTGTGCCACCTGGGACTCCAGGGACAGCTCTGGGCTGAGAAGTACTCCCAAACTGTAAACCATATCCATTAGGGGGAGTGCAACCCCATTCAGGACAGGGCTAAAAGCACTTGCCTGGAAGGCTGAACTGCCAACCAACAGGACCTCCATCTTATCTGGATGAAGTCTTAATGTATTGACCCCCATCCAGCCCATTACCTCGGGCAGGCACTGGTTGAGTACAGCTCCTACCTCACCTGGACTAGAGGCAAGAGAGAGGTAGAGCTGGGTGTCATCAGTGTACTGATGGCACCGTAGCCCAAACCTCCAGCTGACCTCTCCCAGCTGTTTCATGCAGAAGTTAAAAAGCTTGGGGGACAAAATGGAACCCTGTGGAATTCCATGGCAGCAGCTGGAAAGTAGGCAGCTGTAACATGCTTATATATTTATTTAATTTAAAACTTTTCTAGATTGTCCCTTATCGCCACAATAATTTGGGTTAAGAGATGCACTCATCTGCCAGGGTTCAGCTCTTTCTCTCTCCCTCCTTGTTCTGCATCGTCCCGGCATGCTGGCCTCCAAAGGAGGCATCATGGTAGTAATCAGAAATTCCGGTATTTCAATTTCCATCTTACCAAGATTTAAGTGTTCGGTGTTTCCTGGCTAAGATGGAACAGTGTGTCTACTCACTGTGGAAACCGCTCCTGCTCCATCAGGAGATGCCTGTCCTTTAGATTTTCTTTTAAGAATTCGGTAGCTCCCCTAACCTCTCCCACAACCTTAAAAGAGCACAAACTACTTACCAAATGTAACTGGCATGACCACCTGTCTCATTTTGGATGTCATTGTAGCTGGAGTAATCATGAAGCATCGTTGCACTATCTAAGTAAATTTGAAATCAAAGAACAAGGAAATTATTTCGGTCAATTCCTATATATCTAAACAACCACCACCTTGGAACAAATTCCAGTTATCTATGGCTGTACTTTCGATTATGTTAATCTAGACCATGCAAAAACACATCATCAGATCAATCAATAAATGCATGCGCTTGAGTTCAGAAGAGTTTCTGCAGCTTCAAGTTCCATCATTTGCATCATCTCTTATAACCTGCTTGTGCAGGGAGAAACTCCTAGTAAAGAGCCGAATTTTGGTTTTATGAAAATCTGTTGCTATATAATTTTATTAAAATAAGTGATAAATGCTCTCAGTATTTGTTTTAGCACAACTTTGCTGAATAGAATGAAGAACAGCATTAATTGCATTTAAAAGTAATGCTATGCTACCTACGGACAGTTTAGGGGTATGGAAGTACATGAAGAAAAAATATTAGATAGGTCATTAAGGTACAGATTGAATAGCATGGCTCCAATTCTGACATCCCTAGGGACAGGAATAGAGTTAGTCAGGGTTCCCCTCACTTCACATCTCACCTGTACATTAGGGCACTGATATAAACGCATAATTAAATAAAGTAATCTTTTATAAGTGGAAGAGGAATAATGTTTAGCCCATAGCTTATCCCTTGGAACGGAATCAAGAGCAGATTTTAAAATCAATGTACAGTGCTTCGCTGGGAGATTTTGTGACCTCTCTCTTCTAACGCCAGGCAGCTCATTTTTTAACACAGTTTCTTCTTCAATCTGAGTAACAAGTTTGTTATTAAGGTAAAGGGAAGCAGGTAACATGCCTTTGAAAGGAGGCTAATTGGATGGTGGGTGGAAGGACTGTTTCTAGCTCCTTCCGTATGAATAGGGATTATAGCAGCCCGAGACCAGTCACTGGAAAATTGAGCAGTCCTATCAACTTGTGTAAATAGGGCTGCTAATACAGGCACCTGCCCTGTTTTGTTAACTCCCAGTAGTCCACAACTGAATCTGGTCCTGGACACTTCCTGGATTTTATACAGGGAATCAATATCTTTATTTCTAAACGAGTAACAGGGGCCCAGTCCGGATGATCAGAAAAATCCAGGGAAAAAGGAAAGGAAACCATTGAGCCATGATTACTGGGCTCCCTAAAGAATGTAGAAAAAAAATATTTGCCAGACCCGGGCAGCAATTGTACATTTTGTTGAGTCCATGAGATTGCAAATTGCATCTGTAACTATTGACCAGAAGTTTTTAGTATCCTTTTCCAAAGAATAATTTATCAGAATGTTCCACTTCCTTTACATAAGTCCCCTAAATAATTCTTCCTTGAAG
>NW_025335719.1:0-2974 GCF_004798865.1 Varanus komodoensis | reverse complement strand
AATTTGGACTGGAAGCAGGGAGAGCTGGGTTCTAGTATCCACTGGGCAAAAAGTTCACTGGCTGACTTTGGGTCAGTTACTCACCCTCAGCCTCACCTCCCACACAGATGTGTTGTTGTGATGATAAAATAGAGTACAGGTAGACTGGGAAGTCATCTTGGGTTCTTTGCAAGAAGAGAGAGATAGGGAGGCAGTACATGCCATACAATGATAAGATGATGATGATTGGCAGGAATGGAATTGTCCTTGGGTTTCCTGGTGCCTTGAACAATAAGAACAACCCTTTTGCCACCTACATCCTGAATAGGAAAAGGGTGGGATATAAATGCCATGAAATGATAATTGCAGTCCCAAGACGTTCTGAAGGGGATGGGATATAAAACTTTTAATTAATCAATCAATTAATTAATTGTGATGGAAGTGAGAAATACAGCCATAAAACCTGCATTGATTAGGCAACATGGGGTTGCTCTAACAGCTAACGTCTTGATATCTAGCTGGAATCTAGCTTGATATTCCATGTTCTGCACTCTGATGATCAAGAGTTTGTCCTTTCTGTAGCCTTTCAAGTACTCGTACTGTGTCAGCTTATCAGTCCGCTCCATTTTCTCTTCTCTAGACTAAACATGCCCAGTTCCTTCAATCTCTCTTCTGCCCTCCTCTGAACCCTTTCCAACTTGTCTTAATTGCTGGTGCCCAGACCCGGACTAAGCACTCCAGTTGGGGGCTAACCAACACTACTTAGAGATTTAGGCCATTTCAGGCTGAAATGTTTGCACAGGAAGAGTGGAGAGGCAGAATATCCCACACTGGGATGGAAACTGACCCTTTCGTTGATGATTTTCCTGTGGATCCTGTGCACCTGGAAGAGAAAGGTAAACCCAATGGAAGAATGACACGAGAACTCACCTTCTCTGACTTTCCCTTTGCTCAACTGCTCTCCAACCCTCCTGTGAGGAGAAGATTTTCCTGTTCGTCTGACTGATAATATAATCCTCAGTGGGTTGAAGTGTGGCAAGAGTGGATTATGACTTGGCACTTGCATGAAATGCTGTTCTGTAAATAATACGGAAAAGGAAACCAAGTGGTAAGTGCTCCTCCTTTGTGGGTAAAAGTAAATTCTGTAGTCACAGTACATACTAAGTCAGAGCACTTATTACTTATCTAATGTAATAAAGTGCCAGGAAGCTGTGATCTAGCAACACAAGACATTTTGCTCCTGATGCCCATGAGCTACTGCAGAGCTCCCTGCGGTGAGTTCTGATGAAGAACTGCATGGAACACTGGCAACACCATGAAGCTTTGCAGAAAATGGGGCATTTTTAAGGAGCGTCAATTGAAGGGGGATTCCTCTCCCTGTATCTTTGAGGGCTGTGGCTCATGCTGTCATGGATTTCCCCATATCCTAATATGGCAATATCTCAAACACACTCATCCCCTTAAACGATTGTGGGCCTCCAAGAGAGAGCTTCCTCTTTTCCCAATAGCAGCACCTGCTCTGTGTTCCCAGGAAGGTGGGTGATGCTCATCAAGGCCAGGGGGAGCACAAGAGGTAACTCCCATCCCCACACTCCTCAGTCCCAGTCCTGATCAGCTCCCACTTCTTTTGGTTTTCTGCTTGTTTTAAGGAATCATGAATTACATCTCCTTAATTACACAATTGCAACAGGATGTTACACAAACCATCTTCCAAAAGCTGGATGGCCTTTCCACTGTAATTAAGCCCATGCTTTTTCTTATGCATCATCTCTAAGGTAGCTAAACAGAAATGCAAGCAAATGAGAAGGAAAGTGTTTCAGCCAATATTACTTGGTAGCCAATCTGCTTCCTTTTACCATTTGTAACCTGGGCATGAACAGGTCTTAGCCCCAACTAAATTATGGTGCAACAAACCCGAGTCAGGGGTTAACATGAAGTTGACTTAGGACATGCAAACAGGTATCCTCAAACACTCCCACGAATAAACAAACAACCTGGACGTGAAGTCTACACACAGAGATTGCATGAAGTTCCTGCACTTGCACATCCCTGTACCTGTACATTCCCAAAGCACATCTGCACATTGCTAAAACCAGGAAGCTAATGTAGGGAGTTTGTGGCAGAGAAACCAACTCAGAAACTTTTAAGAGGCACCAGAAGTGGTTTGAGTCAGCCCCCTTCAAGATACACCACCAAATGCAAAAACAAACAAGCAGAAACCATTTGGCTGTGTTCCCATTTATGGAATGAGCGTTCATAGAGTGGTTTGCATATTTCCAGGATGTCTCCTTAGGGATATGCCTCGGTCCCTTCCCATTGGGAGGGGCGTTCTTTCCTAGTTGCGAACTGCTCATTCAATTGGGCCTCCTGCTTCTGGGGTCACCTCCCCATTGGGTGGGGAATGGAGGGGGCTGGACTGTGGCTGCGAATTCTTAAACCTCTGGAAGCTCTTCCACTGACTGTACATCTTGTCCATTTCCACGATCTGCCTGGCTTGGCGAAGCACGTGGACTTGATACAATCCCTCCTCCTCCTCCTCCTCCTCCTCCTCCTCCTCCATTTCAGAATATCCACAATATCACTGAAATGTGCTTCACTCTGGTTCCGAATCATTGTCTGGAATGCAGCCAGTTTACCATGGGAACAATTGCGCAAGGTCAACATCGTTCCTTTTCCAGTGCAGAAATTGCATAAGAAATCATCTGGTTATAGAGCTATCTGATTAGGCAAACCCATATTATTTGATCACAGTAAATGAGACCTGAGCCGTATGAATAAATCCTCTGTTGATTTATAAATAGAAATATCCCAGAGGGATGCCAGGATATCTAAAGCTGCTGAGACATCAGAAGTACCGCACATTCTCACTTCCCCTGCCTCTCTCCCAATGTGGGTCATCGTGTAAAGCAACCAGAACAGCTTCCTTGGCAAACCCTGGCCTGAACCAGGAACTGAATGGATCTAGGTAATCGGTCCTATTCTAGAGTGACTGAAG
>NW_025335718.1:14381-16531 GCF_004798865.1 Varanus komodoensis | reverse complement strand
GGAGCAGCGCGGGGCGATCTCCGCGGGACGGCCTGAGCGGGCAGCGGCGGTGTCTGCACCGGTTGAACGCCGCCCTGCCGGCGGGAAAGCCCAGCCGCGGCTCGCTCTCCCTTCGCTGCCTCCCTGGGAGGCGACGGCCTCATCCGTGATCCTGGAGCGCCCTCGAGCGGCCAGCGCCGTGAATGGCGGCCCCGAGCCCGCCGTCCCCACTGAGACGTGATGCCCCCGCGGCCCGGCAGCTCCCCGGGCAGAGTCTGGCCCGGCAGCCCAGGAGAGGCCACCGCGCCGAAGCCCCCCGGTTGGTTTATGCGCGCCTGAAATATCGATTTATTTGCTTGCTTGCTTGCTCCCAAACGGTGGGCCCCTCCCCCACACAGTGCGTAGCGGGAAGGAAGGAGACAAAATGGCGGCCCCCGGGCTGCCCGAAACACACAAGGGGGAACCCTTAGGCCGCCGCACGCCGAACTTCCGGTAAAGGACGGAAATCCGCTGTTCTCCGGGGCCAGGCGTGAGCGCGAAGGAGCGTCACTCTACCTATTGCCGCTTCTGAAAGGATAATGCGAGCCGCCGTACCGGCCGCACTGACTCCTTGGGCGCTCTAGCCCTGCGAACCTCTAATAGTCGAGGTGATTGACAGCTGACAGGCCCAATCCGTTACACGGGCGCGCTGCGCGCACTGAACGCCGGTAAATACACCGGTGATAACGCCTGTACGGACTTCCGCGTGTGCCGCTCTAAGGGTTCCCCCATCGTCAGCCTGCACTGATTGTGCCCCCCCTCCCACGGCGCCTCGGAGGTCAAACTGAGCCTTTTTGCACCCCTCGCTCTAGTCTTCCCGCGCATGCACTCAGAGTGGCCTCTTTATTTATGAAATAAAGTGCACATATTTGTATATGCTTTGCATGCTGTAATATTTGTGTGTGCGAATCGATGACTGTGCGTGATGGGAGCTGAAGTCCAGCAACGCCTGCTGGCCCCATGGTCCTTGATCTCGCTTGAACTTAGCAGCTCTCTTTAACTGCAGCCTAAACATTAAAAATGCAGGCTAGCTCTATTCACGGCACATGGGGTGTGTTGCTCTTTAAAAAAGCTAATTTCATGGAAATTTCATGGAAAAGCTAATTCCATGCCTACTCGGATGTAAGTCCTGCTGTGCGCGCTGCAATTTGCTCCCGGGTAAAGTGTGCACGGGCGGGCAATCTCACTGGCAGGCTGCACCAGCGGGCACGGGGGTGAAGGCAGGGCCAGGCGCTGCGGGACCCGGGGCTGCCCCGCAGCACCCCTCCCCGAGACGGGCTCGGGGCGCCTCTATGGGACGAGCCCCGGGGCTTGTCTCTTTAAGGCGCGCTTCAGCCGGCCGGGCCGCGATGGAGCCTGACGCGGCTCAGTGCGGCTAGTTAGCCAAAAGGCATATAAGGGCGCGCTGCGCGGGCGCCCGCGCATTAGAGGGACCGGAGGCTGCTGCGGGCGCTTCTCGCCTCGCGAGCACGGCGAGGGGGAGCCTGACGGGCCGCTAAGCGCACGAACAAGGGGGCGAAGAAAGAGGCCGAGCCAGAGTGCTGCGAAAGGATGTTTTGTGCCGCCGCCGCGAGCTCGGAGACGTCGGTGTCGCCTGGGCCTTGCCTGGAGGGCTGCGCGGCCTTGCTTGGAGACCTTCGGGCCTTGCTTGGAGACCTTCGGGCCTTGCTTGGAGAACCTTCGCGGCCTTGCCTGGAGACCTTCGGGCCTTGCCTGGAGGGCTTCGCGACGGCGGCTTCGCGGGGATCCGAGGACGGAGGCGGCGCTGGCGGCGAGCCCGGCGAGGCGACCTTCCTCCCGGAGAGTGAGGGAGCGGCCCCCGCGGCGGCTCGGCTGAGGCGCGCTGCGTTCCGATTGGCTGCCCGGGGACCGGCGACGCGCGGCCGAGGTAGGCGCGCCTCCGATTGGCTCCCGAATGGGCGGGAAGCGGTGGCGGGCCTGGCGCGCGAGGAGGGAGCCGTCCCGCGCCGCGCCGCGCCTCGCGCCCTTTCGCTCGGGCGGTTTCCCCGGAGGAGCAGCCGGGAGGCGCGAGGGGCGGCGGGCCGGGCCGGGCCGGGCCGGGCGAGGAGGCGGCCCGAGAGCGGCTCCCTGTGCAGACTCCCCCTCGCGCTGAGGGCGGCCGGGACTCTGGA
>NW_025335718.1:11882-13854 GCF_004798865.1 Varanus komodoensis | reverse complement strand
AGTGCAAGGTCAGTCTCCTTTTGACTGGGACAGCTCTGAGCTGTTCTGGCTTAGATTCATGCCTGGGAAGTACCCTCCTCATGATATGGATCAGCTTAGTCCTCAAAGCTGCACACTTCCCTGCATTTGGCAAGGGGAGACCTCCTTTTTAATTTTTTTTTTACTTATAAAAACATTTTTATGCCGCCCCATTCGCCGAAGCCTCGGGGCAGCTTACAGCCTCACCCACCCTACAGGGTTGCTGCTGTGAGGATAAGAAAGAGCCCGGAGAGCCCCCTTGGCTTTCCCAGGAGAGGTAAAGGGCCCAGTTAAATTCAGTGTAACAAACCTAATGCTGCTGCTGCTAGTCTCGCCCTAGCCCACTCTTGGCCAGGCGTCTCTGCTGTAAGAAGAGAGGCAGCCGTTAAAACCCCCTTCTCCCAGGCTGTGCCCATTGGCCCCTGGATGCCCCAGCCCTGCAGTTGCCCGCACTTGGGAAGTCGCGACCTCCTTTGCAAATTGTATTTGTAAATACGGAACGAGAAATCCTCCACTTTGATGGCAGCCTCAGTCCCCTGGGGAGAAGGTTGGCGCTTCCTTGTTGCAACAGGAACTGTTGACTGACGTCCCCGAGGGCTTCTGGGTCAAGGCTCCTGCAGAGACAGGCCTCCCTGCAAGTGCTAGCCCCGTTAAACTCGAAGTGGAAAAGGTGGTCCGGCTTCCTTGCGTGGCATAGAGACTGCTTCCCCGTGGGCCTGAGAGGGTGTTGGGCTGCTGTTAGGACTCCTTTTCAGCTTGGGCCATTGTGCTCGGTGACACTCCTGTGTTGCCTGTCGAGCAACTAAGAAAGAAAAAGCCTGTTCTGAGGCCCTGACTCTGAGCTCTGTGTCCTTTGCCCATCTGGTTGGGACACCCCCCCCCCCGCAAATGAGGCCCTTGATCAAAAATGGCTCTACAGATTCAATGGCTATTTGTGCTGCCTACACTGAGGTAAAATCCCAGTAAAATAAAAGAGTACCAGGGACCAATAGTGTGGGAGTCCATACATAAATGAGCAGAATGACAGAAAAGCAAAATACGAGTTTTATTAATATTATCTTTTTTAATATCTTTTTAAAAGCCCTTGTTAAAGTATCAGTAGTTAACACTAGTGAAGAAGTATCACACTTTTAAAGTCATGTCACAGTGGCATAAACTTAAAAGGAGTGGGGAAGTGTGCGCGGCCGTCTTGCATTGTGAATGGCTCTGGTTCCTGCTCATGTGAGGGAACTGTCCCCGTTAGAGTAGCACGTGAGGTGGACGCCTGGCAATCCGTGTCCTTAGGGGCCAGCTCCCTTAAGTTGTGGCCGAGCTTCATGCGTTTCCAGCTCCTCCTCTTCATGGGGACCGTTCAGCTTGGGGGCCCTTTGCAGTTTTGCCATCCAGCTGGCCCTCTTCAGGGGGATGGCTTGCAGCCAAGCCAGGCTAGTATCCTCTTCACTGGGGACGAACAAATGCAGTTTGGATTTGACTTGGGCCCCTTGACGCCATAGCCCTGCACTTTTAATGCTAAGCCTTTAGATACTCTGCTCCAGTTTTGGCCTGCTGCAAAGAGTCGTTAATGCCAAGGACAGCTCACCGCTTTGCTGCACCTTGGGCTTGTGGAAGCACCGAAGGGGCGTGTTGTGTTACACTCAAGAAAGACAGGTTTGCTTCTGAGGGAATAAGCGGAAATTCACCTGGGGGAGGGGTTAGGGTTTGGGTTAAGGGGAGCTACTTTAGCAGAATTGTACTGCATTGTGTAACTCTGTTCTGCTTTTGTAAACTGTTCACAAAGCTCACGAGTGGGGAACGGTATATGAAGATTGTAAAATAAAATAAATGCTGGCGGTACAGCGGAGCCCCTACGAGGATCCAAAGGCAAGAACGTCTTCCATCACCCAGAAGGTAAGTTTGTCTGTCTGTCTTGTGTAAGCACCACACTGTGACTCTTAGAGTCAGGGAAGCAATCTCC
>NW_025335718.1:9556-11651 GCF_004798865.1 Varanus komodoensis | reverse complement strand
CAAGCAGCAGGCTTTCCATGGGGCAATTTCTGTCAGGAGCGATGGGGCGTGCGGAGGTCGCAGGGGAGCAAAGAGAGCAGGTGCTGCCTCCTCCAGCCCAAAGCGCAGAAAACCAGCAGAGCCGGGACTGTGGCTGCTAGCCCATGAGGCTCACAGGTGAGTCGGCCTATTGGAGTATTGGGGGCTTGCCCAGTTTCCATGCAAGGAGGGGAAAAACTGGGAGCGTCCTGGGATTGAGTTCTGCATCTCCCCTTCGAGGTGGGACGACACCCTGGCACTGGCCGGGGTTTGGGTCAGCACCGTCTTGGGATTGTCTGACTCCAGTGAGGCAGGCTGAAACTCTGTATTGGGGGTTGGGTTAGCACCGTCTTGGGTTGGCTTGGCTTGTCTGCCTCATCTGCAAGGCAGGACAAGCTCTGGCTCTCTCAGCACCATTTTGGGATTGGGACAGTCTGACTCTCCCATGAGGCAGGCTGAAACTCCGTCTCCGTCTTGGGGTTGGGTTAGCGCCGTCTTGGGTTGGCTTGTCCGCCTAATCTGCAAGGCAGGACAAGCTCTGGCTCTCCCAGCACCATTTTGGGATTGGGACAGTCTGACTCTCCCTTGAGGCAGGCTGAAACCCCGTCTCCATCTTGGGGGTTGGCTTAGCACCGTCTTGGGTTGGCTTGTCTGCCTTATCTGCAAGGCAGGACAAGCTCTGGCTCTATCAGCCCCATTTTGGGATTGGGACAGTCTGACTCTCCCATGAGGCAGGCTGAAACTCCGTCTCCGTCTTGGGGGTTGGTTTAGCGCCTTCTTGGGTTGGCTTGTCTGCCTCATCTGCAAGGCAGGACAAACTCTGGCTCTGTCCTAGGTTTCAGTCAGTGCCATCTTGGGATTCGGATTCGGGACAGTCTGACTCTCCCGTGAAGCAGGCTGAAATACTGGCTCCAACACGGAGGTTGGGTTAGCGCCGTCTTGGGTTGGCTTGTCTGCCTCATCTGCAAGGAAGGACAAGCTCTTGCTCTATCAGCACCATTTTGGGATTGGGACAGTCTGACTCTCCCGTGAGGCACGCTGAAACGCTGGCTCCGACTTGGGTTGGCTTGTCTGCCTCATCTGCAAGGCAGGACAAGCTCTGTCTCAGTACCATTTTGGGATTGGGACAGTCTGACTCCCCATGAGGCAGGCTGAAACTCCGTCTCCGTCTTGGGGGTTGGATTAGCGCCGTCTTTGGTTGGCTTGTCTGCCTCATCTGCAAGGCAGGACAAGCTCTCGCTCTCTCAGCACCATCTTGGGATTGGGACAGTCTGACTCTCCCATGAGGCAGGCTGTAACGCTGGCTCCGTCTTGGGGGTTGGGTTAGCGCCGTCTTGGGTTGGCTTGTCTGCCTCATCTGCATGGCAGGACAAGCTCTGGCTCTCTCAGCACCATTTTGGGATTGGGACAGTCTGACTCTCCCGTGAGGCAGGCTGAAACGCTGGCTCCGACTTGGGGGTTGGGTTAGCGCTGTCCTGGGTTGGCCTGTCTGCCTCATCTGCAAGGCAGGACAAGCTCTGGCTCTCTCAGCACCATTTTGGGATTGGGACAGTCTGACTCTCCTATGAGGGAGGCTGAAACTCAGTCACCGCGGTTGGCTTAGCACCGTCTTGCGTTGGCTTGGCTTGTCTGCCTCATCTGCAAGGCAGGACAAACTCTAGCTCTGTCCTGGGTTTCGGTCAGTGCCATCTTGGGATTGGGATAGTCTGACTCTCCCGTGAGGCAGGCTGAAACGCTGGCTCTGTCTTGGGTCGGCTTGTCTGCCTGATCTGCAAGGCAGGACAAGTTCTGGCTCTCTCAGCACCATCTTGGGATTGGGACAGTCTGACTCTCCCGTGAGGCAGGCTGAAACTCCGTTTCCGACTTGGGGGTAGACTTAGCACCGTCTTGGGTTGGCTTGTCTGCCTCATCTGCAAGGCAGGACAAACTCTGGCTCTGTTCTAGGTTTCAGTCAGTGCCATCTTGGGATTGGGATAGTCTGACTCTCCCGTGAGGCAGGCTGAAACACTGGCTCCGTCTTGGGTTGGCTTGTCCTGCCTTGCAGATGAGGCAGACAAGCCAACCCAAGACGGAGCCA
>NW_025335718.1:7719-9456 GCF_004798865.1 Varanus komodoensis | reverse complement strand
GGGTTGGCTTGTCTGCCTCATCTGCAAGGCAGGACAAGCTCTGGCTGTCTCAGCACCATTTTGGGATTGGGACAGTCTGACTCTCCCATGAGGCAGGCTGAAACTCCGTCTCCGTCTAGAGGATTGGGTTAGCGCTGTCTTGGATTGGATTGTCTGTCTCATCTGCAAGGCAGGACAAGCTCTGGCTCTGTCCTGGGTTTTGGTCAGTGGCATCTTGGGATTGGGATAGTCTGACTCTCCCGTGAGGCAGGCTGAAATGCTGGCTCCGACATGGGTTGGCTTGTCTACCTCATCTGCAAGGCAAGACAAACTTTGGCTCTGTCCTGGGTTTCGGTCAGTGCCATCTTGGGATTGGGACAGTCTGACTCTCCCGTGAGGCAGGCTGAAACTCTGTCTCCATCTTGGGGGTTGGGTTAGCGTCGTCTTGGGTTGGCTTGTCTGCCTCATCTGCAAGGCAGGACAAGCTCTGGCTGTCTCAGCACCATTTTGGGATTGGGACAGTCTGACTCTCTCATGAGGCAGGCTGAAACTCCGTCTCCGACTTGGGGGTTCGGTTAGCACCGTCTTGGGTTGGCATGTCTGCCTCATCTGCAAGGCAGGACAAGCTGTGGCTCTCCCAGCACCATCTTGGGATTGGGACAGTGATTCCCCCGTGAGGCAGGCTGAAACTCCGTCTCCGACTTGGGGGTTCGGTTAGCACCGTCTTGGGTTGGCTTGTCTGCCTCATCTGCAAGGCAGGACAAACTCTGGCTCTGTTCTAGGTTTCAGTCAGTGCCATCTTGGTATTGGGGTTGGGATTTGGGACAGTCTGCCTCTCCCATGAGGCAGGCTGAAACGCTGGCTCCGGCTTGGGGTTGGGTTAGCGCCGTCTTGGGTTGGCTTGGCTTGTCTGCCTCATCTGCATGGCAGGACAAGCTGTGGCTCTCTCAGCACCCTTTTGGGATTGGGACAGTCTGACTCTCCCATGAGGCAGGCTGAAACTCCGTCTATGTCTTGGGGGTTGGCTTAGCACCGTCTTGGGTTGGCTTGTCTGCCTAATCTGCAAGGCAGGACAAACTCTGGCTCTGTCCTCAGTTTCAGTCAGTGCCATCTTGGGATTGGGATAGTCTGACTCTCCCGTGAGGCAGGCTGAAACACTGGCTCTGTCTTGAGTTGGCTTGTCTGCCTCATCTGCAAGGCAGGACAAGCTCTGGCTCTCTCAGCACCATCTTGGGATTGGGACAGTCTGACTCTCCCGTGAGGCAGGCTGAAACTCCGTTTCCGACTTGGGGGTTGACTTAGCACCGTCTTGGGTTGGCTTGTCTGCCTCATCTGCAAGGCAGGACAAACTCTGGCTCTGTTCTAGGTTTCAGTCAGTGCCATCTTGGTATTGGGGTTGGGATTTGGGACAGTCTGACTCTCCCGTGAGGCGGGCTGAAACGCTGGCTCTGACTTGGGATTGACTTAGCACCGTCTTGGGTTGGCTTGTCTGCCACATCTGCAAGGCAGGACAAGCTCTGGCTCTCTCAGCACCATTTTGGGATTGGGACAGTCTGACTCTCCCATGAGGCAGGCTGAAACGCTGGCTCCGTCGTGGGGGTTGGGTTTGCGCCATCTTGGGTTGGCTTGGCTTGGCTTGTCTGCCTCATCTGCATGGCGGACAAGCTCTGGCTCTCTCAGCACCCTTTTGGGATTGGGACAGTCTGACTCCCCCATGAGGCAGGCTGAAACTCCGTCTCTGTCTTGGGGGTTGGCTTA
>NW_025335718.1:1796-4967 GCF_004798865.1 Varanus komodoensis | reverse complement strand
GGCTGAAACGCTGGCTCCGTCGTGGGGGTTGGGTTAGCGCCATCTTGCGTTGGCTTGGCTTGGCTTGTCTGCCTCATCTGCATGGCAGGACAAGCTCTGGCTCTCTCAGCACCCTTTTGGGATTGGGACAGTCTGACTCTCCCATGAGGCAGGCTGAAACTCCGTCTCTGTCTTGGAGGTTGGCTTAGCACCGTCTTGGGTTGGCTTGTCTGCCTAATCTGCAAGGCAGGACAAACTCTGGCTCTGTCCTCTGTTTTTTTCAGTGCCATCTTGGGATTGGGATAGTCTGACTCTCCCGTGAGGCAGGCTGAAACACTGGCTCCGTCTTGGGTTGGCTTGTCTGCCTCATCTGCAAGGCAGGACAAGCTCTGGCTGTCTCAGCACCATTTTGGGATTGGGACAGTCTGACTCTCCCATGAGGCAGGCTGAAACTCCCTCTCAGACTTGGGGGTTGGCTCAGCAGCCTCTTGGGTTGGCTTGGCTTGTCTGCCTCATCTGCAAGGCAGGACTAGCTCTGGCTCTCTCAGCACCATTTTGGGATTGGGACGGTCTGATTCTCCCGTGAGGCAGGCTGAAAGTCCGTCTCCGTCTTGGGGGGTGGGTTAGCGCCGTCCTGGGTTGGCTTGTCTGCCTCATCTGCAAGGCAGTTCAAGCTCTGGCTTTCTCAGCACCATTTTGGGATTGGGACAGTCTGACTTTCCCGTGAGGCAGGCTGAAACTCCGTCTCCGACTTGGGGGTTGACTTAGCACCGTCTTGGGTTGGCTTGTCTGCCTCATCTGCAAGGCAGGACAAGCTCTGGCTCTCTCAGCACTCTTTTGGGATTGGGACAGTCTGACTCTTCCAGGAGGCAGGCTGAAACTCCGTCTCCGACTTGGGGGTTGGCTTAGCACCGTCTTGGGTTGGCTTGGCTTGTCTGCCTCATCTGCAAGGCAGGACAAACTCTGGCTCTGTTCTAGGTTTCAGTCAGTGCCATCTTGGTATTGGGGTTGGGATTTGGGACAGTCTGACTCTCCCATGAGGCAGGCTGAAACGCTGGGTCCGACTTGGGTTTGGGTTAGCGCCGTCTTGGGTTGACTTGGCTTGTCTGCCTCATTTGCATGGCAGGACAAGCTCTGGCTCTCTCAGCACCCTTTTGGGATTGGGACAGTCTGACTCTCCCATGAGGCAGGCTGAAACTCCGTCTCTGTCTTGCGGGTTGGCTTAGCACCGTCTTGGGTTGGCTTGTCTGCCTCATCTGCAAGGCAGGACAAGCTCTGGCTGTCTCAGCACCATTTTGGGATTGGGACGGTCTGACTCTCCCATGGGGCAGGCTGAAACTCCGTCTCCGTCTTGGGGTTTGGGTTAGTGCCGTCTTGGGTTGGCTTGTCTGCCTCATCTGAAAGGCAGGAGAAACTCTGGCTCTGTCCTCAGTTTCAGTCAGTGCCATCTTGGGATTGGGATAGTCTGACTCTCCCGTGAGGCAGACTGAAACGCTGGCTCCGTCTTGGGTTGGCTTGTCTGCCTCATCTGCAAGTCTGGACAAGCTCTGCCTCTCTCAGCACCATTTTGGGATTGGGACAGTCTGACTCTCCCGTGAGGCAGGCCGAAACGCTGGCTCTGACTTGTGATTGACTTAGCACCGTCTTGGGTTTGCTTGGCTTGTCTGCCTAAGCTGCAAGGCAGGACAAACTCTGGCTCTGTCCTCTGTTTCAGTCAGTGCCATCTTGGGATTGGGATAGTCTGACTCTCCCGTGAGGCAGGCTGAAACACTGGCTCCGTCTTGGGTTGGCTTGTCTGCCTCATCTGCAAGGCAGGACAAGCTCTGGCTCTCTTAGCACCATTTTGGGATTGGGACAGTCTGACTCCCCCGTGAGGCAGGCTGAAACGCTGGCTCCGGCTTGGGTTTGGGTTAGCGTCGTCTTGGGTTTGCTTGGCTTGTCTGCCTCATCTGCATGGCAGGACAAGCTCTGGCTCTCTCAGCACCCTTTTGGGATTGGGACAGTCTGACTCTCCCATGAGGCAGGCTGAAACTCCGTCTCCGTCTTGGGGGTTGGGTTAGTGCCGGCTTGGGTTGGCTTGTCTGCCTCTTCTGAAAGGCAGGACAAACTCTGGCTCTGTCCTCAGTTTCAGTCAGTGCCATCTTGGGATTGGGATAGTCTGACTCTCCCGTGAGGCAGGCTGAAACGCTGGCTCCGACTTGGGTTGGCTTGTCTGCCTCATCTGCAAGACAGGACAATCTCTGGCTCTCTCAGCCCCATTTTGGGATTGGGACAGTCTGACCTGCCCGTGGGGCAGGCTGAAACTCTGTCTCCCTCTAGAGGGTTGGGTTAGCGCTGTCTTGGGTTGGATTGTCTGTCTCTTCTGCAAGGCAGGACAAACTCTGGCTCTGTCCTCTGTTTCAGTCAGTGCCATCTTGGGATTGGGATAGTCTGACTCTCCCGTGAGGCAGGCTGAAACGCTGGCTCCGACTTGGGTTGGCTTGTCTGCCTCATCTGCAAGGCAAGACAAACTCTGGCTCTCTCAGCACCATTTTGGGATTGGGACAGTCTGACTCTCCCTTGAGGCAGGCTGAAACTCCGTCTCCGTCTTGGGGGTTGGCTTAGCGCCGTCTTGGGTTTGCTTGTCTGCCTCATCTGCAAGGCAGGAAAAGCTCTGGCTGTCTCAGCACCATCTTGGGATTGGGACAGTCTGACTCTCCCGTGAGGGAGGCTGAAACTCCGTCTCCGTCTTGGGGGTTGGCTCAGCAGCGTCTTGGGTTGGCTTGGCTTGTCTGCCTCATCTGCATGGCAGGACAAGCTCTGGCTCTCTCAACACTATTTTGGGATTGGGACAGTCTGACTCTCCCATGAGGCAGGCTGAAACTCCGTCTCTGTCTTGGAGGTTGGCTTAGCACCGTCTTGGGTTGGCTTGTCTGCCTCATCTGCAAGGCAGGATAAACTCTGCCTCTGTCGTCAGTTTCAGTCAGTGCCATCTTGGGATTGGGACAGCCTGACACCCCCGTGAGGCAGGCTGAAACGCTGGCTCCGTCTTGGGTTGGCTTGTCTGCCTCATCTGCAAGGCAGGACAAGCTCTGGCTCTGTCCTGGGTTTTGGTCAGCGCCATCTTGGGATTCGGCTCGGGACAGTCTGACTCTCCCGTGAGGCAGGCTGAAACTCTGGCTCCCACTTTGGTTTGGGTTAGCACTGACTGGG
>NW_025335718.1:0-1724 GCF_004798865.1 Varanus komodoensis | reverse complement strand
CATCTTGGGATTGGGATTGGGATTTGGGACAGTCTGACTCTCCCATGAGACAGGCTGAAACACTGGCTCCGACTTGGGGGTTGGCTTAGCGCCGTCTTGTGTTGGCTTGTCTGCCTCATCTGCAAGGCAGGACAAGCTCTGGCTCTCTCAGCACCATTTTGGGATTGGGACAGTCTGACTCTCCCATGAGACAGGCTGAAACTCCTTCTCCGTCTTGGGGGTTGGCTTAGCACCGTCTTGGGTTGGCTTGTCTGCCTCACCTGCAAAGCAGGACAAGCTCTGGCTGTCTCAGGATCATTTTGGGATTTGGGACAGTCTGACTCTCCCATGAGACAGGCTGAAACGCTGGCTCCGACTTGGGGGTTGGGTTAGCGCCGTCTTGGGTTGGCTTGTCTGCCCCATCTGCAAGGCAGGACCAAGCTCTGGCTCTCTCAGCACCATTTTGGGATTGGGACAGTCTGACTCTCCCATGAGACAGGCTGAAACTCCGTCTCCGTCTTGGGGGTTGGCTTAGCACCGTCTTGGGTTGGCTTGTCTTGTCTTGTCTTGTCTGCCTCATCTGCAAGGCAGGACAAACTCTGGCTCTATCCTGGGTTTCGGTCAGTGCCATCTTGGGATTGGGATTGGGAGTGGGATTTGGGACAGTCTGACTCTCCCATGAGGCAGGCTGAAACGCTGGCTCCGACTTGGGGGTTGGGTTAGCGCCGTCTTCGGTTGGCTTGTCTTGTCTGCCTCATCTGCAAGGCAGGACAAACTCTGGCTCTGTCCTGGGTTTCGGTCAGTGCCATCTTGGGAGTGGGACAGTCTGACTCTCCCATGAGGCAGGCTGAAACGCTGGCTCCGACTTGGGGGTTGGGTTAGCACCGTCTTGGGTTGGCTAGTCTGCCTCATCTGCAAGGCAGGACAAGCTCTGGCTCTCTCAGCACCATTTTGGGATTGGGATAGTCTGACTCTCCCGTGAGGCAGGCTGAAACTCCGTTTCCGTCTTGGGAGTTGGGTTAGCACCGTCTTGTGGGTTGTGTTAGCACCGTCTTGGGTTGGCTTGTCTGCCTCATCTGCAAGGCAGGACAAGGTCTGGCTCTGTCCTGGGTTTTGGTCAGCGCCATCTTGGGACTGGGTTCGGGACAGTCTGACTCTCCCGTGAGGCAGGCTGAAACTCTGGCTCCCACTTTGGTTTGGGTTAGCACTGACTGGGCTTTGTTGTGGGCCTCACCTGTGAGGCAGTCACAAACTCTGGCATTTTTGGGCATACGGATTAGCCCTCTCTTAGATTGGGTTATTGGACTCGCCTGCAAAGTGGGCATAAATGACTCGTTTAATTCTATATTGTGAATCTATGTATATTCTTAAAAGCTCCTCCCAAAATAGAATGAGGCAGTAGACATTAGTGTAGAAGTTTAACCCATGGAAAGTCATGTCACAGAAGTAGAACGTACATTAAAAGAGCAGGTAAGTTTGGACGGCTGTCTTGCATAGTGAACGGCTCTGTTTCTTGCTTATGCGAGGGAACTGTCCCCTTCAAGGGGACAATCCTTGGGGTAGCAAATGGGGTGGAGGCCAAGTAACCCTTGTCCTTAGGGGATGGCTCCCTTAAGTTGCGGCTGGGCTTCATGCGTTTCCAGCCACTCCTCTTCATGGGGACCATTCAGCTCGGGGGCCCTTTGCCGTGTTGCCAGTTAGCTGTCCTCTTCAGGGGGATGGCTGAAGGGCTTAGCCCCGGGATG
>NW_025335717.1:11879-77959 GCF_004798865.1 Varanus komodoensis | reverse complement strand
CCCTGAAGAGGACAGATTGGTGCGGCTGCGTGGGGATCTTCTATTTCCTGAGGAACCCCAAAACCCACTCTGGGCTATGCTATGCTTACCTTCCAGAAAGGGGGACACGTTTCAATGCAAACAGACAAGACAGAAAACACAGACAGCAGGGATAGAACAGGACATAAACCATACTGAGAATTCCAAGTGTCAGATCAACAAAACAGATGACAAAACAGACAAGACAGATGACAAAACATCAACAAAACAGACAGCAAAAAGACAGATGACAAGACAGACAATCTAAACAGGAACTGAGGCCGGAAGCGACGTCTCGCCTCAGACCAGAAAGTAGCACTTACGCTGCGTCCAGCAGGCTTTTCTTTCCAATACCAGATCTGCAGATACTAATGGCGGGTAACCGCCATGCGCACTTACCGGTAATTCCTCTCTCGGCTAGTCAGACGTCCCACCGAGCCAGGGCAGAGGCATAAGATGCCTGTGGGCCCATCCCTGGTGTCAGCGGGAGGCAAGACAGATAGTCTCGGATCTCGCTGGGGCCTCCAATTGTTGTATGGCGAGATTTTACGGACGAGACCAGAGACTGGCTGGAATTATCGAGAGAGATTTATTTTTACCTGCCGGCAGGGACCATGCACTCGTAAGAGTGTGGTCGCAGGCAGAGGAGAGACATTTGATTTTTATACTCTTTTACACTTATGCTTGAATGACAGTGAACAATAGGGGAACAACAGAGAAACAATAGGGGAGAGCACATTTTGCACATTTATCATGCAAAAGCAAGCAAGCATGGGTACAAGGGCATAACGTCTGCGGTGATACTGGTAATGCTGGAACGTAGCCTGCTTTGTCGTCAGCTTTGCATAGCGTGCACATCCGTGTTTGTGTACTTGTTCTCATGCAAACAGGACACCCTGATACTCGTGATGAGCTATGCCCTGGCTACTTGCTTGATTATGAGGGGGGTTACAACAGGGACAGCGTCTGAAAGAGGACTAAGTGTGTCCGCGTGGCCCTCTTTTCAGAGCAACTTTTGCCCCCCTGTCAGAGTAGGGCAGGGAAATCGTGGCATCCAGGAGGGCCTCCGACCGTCGGAACGCACTAAGAACAGGCAGAAACGGAGGCCTGCGTGGAGGGACAGCGTCTCAAAGAGGAGTAAGTGCGCGTGCATGGCCCCTTTTCGGGGCAACTTATGCCGCTCTGTCAGGCTGGGGCTGGGCAATCGCGGCCACCAGGCGGGCCTCCGACCATTGGAACGCGCACGGAATGGGCGGAAATAGAAGCCTGCGCGGAGGGAAAGCATCTCAAAGATGACTAGGTGTGACCGCGTCACCCTGTTTTTGGGGAAATTTTTGGGCCTCTGTCATGGTGGGGCCAGGAAATCGCGGCATCCGGGCGGGCCTCCGACCATCGAAACGTGCTTGGAACGGGCGGAAACGGAGGCCAGCATGAGGGACAGTGTCTCTAAAAGGACTATGTATGTCCGCGTGACCCTCTTTTCGGGGCAACTTTTGGACGTCTGTCAGGGTGGGGCCTGGAAATCGCTGCCTCTGGGCGGGCCTCCGAGCGTCGGAACGTGCACAGAATGGGCGGAAACGGATTTCTGCGCGGAGGGACTGCGTCTCAAAGTGGACTAGGTGTGTCCGAGTCACCCTCTTTTCGGGGCTACTCCTGGCCCTCTGTCAGGGTGGAGCCGGGAAATCGCGGCCTCCGGGCGGTCCTCCAACCGTCGGAACGTGCTCGGAAAGTGTGGAAAGGGAGACATGCACGGAGGGACAGCGTCTCCAAGAGGACTAGGGGCGCATGCATCCCCCTGTTTTCGGGACAACTGTAGCCCCACTGTCAGCGTGCGGCCAGGAAATTTCTGCCTCCGGGCGGGCTTCCGACCGTTGGAACACGCTCGGAATGGGCGGAAGCGGAGGCCTGTGCGGAGTGACAGCGTCTCAAAGAGGACTAGGTGTATCCGCGTCACCCTCTTTTTGGGGAAACTTTTGCCCCTCTGTCAGGGAGGGTCCGGGAAATCGCGACCTCCGGGCGGGACTGCGATCTTAGGAATGAGCTCTGAACGGGCGCAAATGGAGGCCAGCGCGGAAGGATAGCGTCTCAAATAGGACTAGGTGTGTCCGCATCACCCTCTTTTCGGGGAAACTTTTGGCCCTCTGTCAGGGTGAGGACGGGAAATCGCGGCCTTTGGGCGGTCCTCCGACCGTCGGAATGCGCTTGGAAGAGGTGGAAACGGAGGCCTGCGCAGAGGGAGAGCGTCTGCAAGAGGACTAGGTGCGCGTGTCCCCCTGTTTTTGGGCCAACTTTTTCCCCTCTGTCAGCGTGGGGCCGGGAAATCCCGGCCTCCGGGCGGGCATCCCACCGTTGGAACGCTCTTGGAATGGGCTGAAACGGAGGCCTGAGCGAGGGAAAGCGTCTCAAAGAGGAAAAGGTGCGCGCGCGTCACCCTCTTTTCGGGACAACCTTTGCCACCCCGTCTGACTGGGGCCGGGATATCAGGGCCTCCGGGCGGGCTTCCAACCGTTGGAACACGCTCAGTACGGGTGGAAACGGAGGCCTGCGCGGAGGGACAGCATCTCAAAGAGGACTAGGTATGTCCGCGTCACCATCCTTCGGGGCAACTTTTTACCCTCTGTCAGAGTGGGGCCGGGAAATCACGGCCACCGGGCATACGTCCGACCATCGGAACGTGCTCAGAACAAGCGGAAACGGAGGCCTGCGCAGAGGGACAGCATCTCAAAGAGGACTAGTTATGTCCGCGTCACCCTCTTTTCGGGGCAACTTTTGGCCCTCTGTCAGGGTGGGGCCGGGAAATCGCGGACTCTGGGCGGGAATCCGACTGTCGGAATTCACTCGGAACGGGTAGGAACGGATTTCAGCGTGGAGGGACAGCGTCTCAAAGGGGACTAGGTGAATCCACATCACCCTCTTTTTTGGGAAACTTTTGGGCCTCTTTCAGGGTGATACCGGGAAATCGCAGCCTCCTGGCGGGCCTCAGACCATCGAAACGTGCTCGGAACGGGCGGAAACGGAGGGCTGCGCGAGGGACAGCATCTCAAAGAGGACTATTTATGTCCGCGTAACCCTCTTTTCGGGGCAAATTTTGGACCTCTGTCAGGGTGGGGCCGGGAAATTGCGGCCTCTGGGCGGGCCTCCGACCGTCGGAACGCACTCGGAACGGGCAGAAGCGGAGGCCTGTGCGAGGGACAACGTCTCAAAGAGGACTAGGTGTGTCTACGTGGCCCTCTTTTCGGGGCAACTTTTGGCCCTCTGTCAGGGTGGAGCCAGGAAATTGCGGCCTCTGAGCGGGCATCCGACCATCGGAACGCACTCGGAACGGGTGGAAACGGATTTCTGCGTGGAGGGACAGCGTTTCAAAGGGACTAGGTGTGTCCGCGTCACCATCTTTCGGGGCAACTTTTTACCCTCTGTCAGAGTGGGGCCGGGAAATCACGGCCACCGGGCGGACGTCCGACAGTTGGAACGCTCTCAGAACAAGTGGAAACGAAGGCCTGCGCGGAGGGACAGCATCTCAGAGAGGACTAGGTGTGTCCGCGTCACCCTCTTTTGGGGCAACTTTTGCCCCTCTGTAAGGGTGGAGCCAGGAAGTCGCGGCCTCCGGGCGGGTCTCCGACTGTCGGAAAGCACTCGGTATGGGCGGAAACGGAGGCCTGCGCGATGGACAGCTTCTCAAAGAGGACTAGGTCCGCCCGCTTCGCCCTGTTTTCCGGGCATCTTTTGCCTCTCTGTCAGGGAGGGTCCTGGAAATCGCGGCCTCCAAGCGGGCCTCCGACCGTCGGAACGTGCTCAGTACGGGCAGAAACGGAGGCCTGCGTGGAGGGACAGCATCTCAAAGAGGACTAGGTGTGTCCGCGTCGGCCTCTTTTCGGGGCAAGTCTTGCCCATCTGTCAGGGTGGGGCCGGGAAATTGCGGCTTCCGGATGGACCTGTGATCGTCGGAATGAGCTCGAAAATGGCAGAAATGGAGACCTGCGAGGAGGACAGCGTCTCAAAGAGGACTAGGTGAGTCTGCGTGGCCCTCTTTTCGGGGCAACTGTTTCCCCTCTGTCAGGGTAGGGCCGGGAAATCGCGGCCTCCAGGCTCGCCTCGGACTGTCGGAAAGCGCTCAGTAAGGGCAGAAATGGAGGCCTGCGCGAGTGTCATTGTCTCCATGAGAACCAGGTGTGTCCGTGTGGCCCTCTTTTCGGTGCAACGTTTGCCCCTCTGTCAGCGTGGGGCCGGGAAATCTCGGACTCCGGAGGGGCCTACGACGGTCGGAAAGCGCTCGGGTGGAAACTGTGGCCTGCGCGAGAGAGCGTCTCAAAGAGGACTAGGTATGTCCGCGTCACCCTCTTTTCAGGGCAACTTATGGCCCTCTGTCAGGGTGGGGCCGGGAAATCGGGGCCTCCAGGCAGTCCTCCGCCCGTCGGAACGCCCTCGGAATGGGTGGAAACGGAGGCCTTCGCGACAGACAGCGTCTCCAAGAGGACTAGGTGCGCGCGCATCCCCTTTTTTGGGACAACTTTTGCTCCTCTGTCAGCGTGGGGCCGGGAGATCTCGGCGTCCGGGCGGGCCCCCGACTGTCGGAACGGGTGGAAGCGGAGGCCTGACTGAAGGACAGCTTCTCCAAGAGGACAAGCTGCGTGCATCGCCCTATTTTAAGGGCAACTTCTGCCCCTCTGTCATGGTGGAGCCGGGAAGTCGAGCCCTCCGGGCGGGTCTCTGACTGTCGGAACACCCCAGGAATGGGAGGAAACGGAGGCCTGCACGAGGGACAGCGTCTCAAAGACGACTGGGTGTGTCCATGTCGCCCTCTTTTCGGGGCACGTTTTGCCCCTTTGTCAGGCTGGGGCAGGGAAATCGCGACCTCCGGGCGGGGCTCCGACCGTCGGAACGCGCTCTGAATGGGCGGAAATGGAGGCTGGCGCGGACGGACAGCGTCTCAAAGAGGACTAAGTGCTCGTGCATCGCCCTCTGTCAGGGTGGAGCCGGGAAATCCCTGATTCCGGGCGGGCCTCTGACTGTCGGAACGCCCTCGGAACGGGAGGAAACGGAGGCCTGCACGGAGGGCAGTTTCTCCAAGAGGACTAGGTGCGCGCGCTTCCCCTTGTTTTCGGGGCAACTTTAGCCACACTGTCAGGGTGGGGCCGGGAATTCGCGGCCTCCGGGAGGGCCTCCGACCATCGGAATGTGCTCGGAACGGGCGGAAATGGAGGCTTGCGTGAGGGACAGCACCTCAATGAATACTAGGTGTGTCCGTGTGGCCCTCTTTTTGGGGCAACTTTTGCCCCTCTGTCAGGGGGGAGCCGGGAAATCACGGCCTCTGGGAGGGCCTCCGACCGTCGGAATGCACTCGGAACGGTGGACACGGATTCCTGCTCGGGGGGACAGCGTTTCAACGCAGACTATGTGTGTCCGAGTCACCCTCTTTTCGGGGCAACTGCTGGCCCTCTGTCAGGGTGGAGCCGGGAAATCGCGGCCTCCGGGCAGGCCTCCGACTGTCGGAACGTGCTCGGAATGGGCCGAAACTGAGGCCTGGGCGAGGGACAGCGTCTCAAAGAGGACTAGGTGTGTCCCCGTCACCCTCTATTCAGGGCAACTTTTGGGCCTCTGTCAGGGTGGGGCCGGGAAATCATGGCCTCCGGGCGGGCCTCCGACCATCTGAACATACTCAGAATGGGCGGAAACGTTGGCCTGCGCGAAGGACAGCTTCTCAAAGAGGACTAGGTGCGCGTGCTTCTCCCTGTTTTCTGGGTATCTTTTGCCTCTCTGTCAGGGTCGGGACAGGAAATCGCGGCCTCCGGGAGGGCCTCCGACCGTCGGAACGCACTAAGAACAGGCAGAAACGGAGGCCTGCGTGGAGGGACAGCGTCTCAAAGAGGAGTAAGTGCGCGTGCATGGCCCCTTTTCGGGGCAACTTATGCCGCTATGTCAGGCTGGGGCTGGGCAATCGCGGCCACCAGGCGGGCCTCCAACCGTTGGAACGCACTCGGAATGGGCAGAAATGGAAGCCTGCGTGGAGGGAAAGCGTCTCAAAGATGACTAGGTGTATCCGCGTCACCCTCTTTTCGGGGCAACTTTTGCCCCTCTGTCAGGATGGGGAGGGGAAATCGCGACCTCCGGGCGGGACTGCGACCTTAGGAATGCGCTCGGAACGGGCGCAAATGGAGGCCAGCGCAGAAGGATAGCGTCTCAAATAGGACTAGGTGTGTCCGCGTCACCCTCTTTTCGGGGCAACTTTTGCCACTCTGTCAGAGTGGGGCCGGGAAATCATGGCCACTGGGCGTACGTCCGACCATCGGAACGCGCTCAGAACAAGCGGAAACGGAGGCCTGCACAGAGGGAAAGCGTCTCAAAGAGGACAAGGTGCGCGCGCGTCGCCCTCTTTTCGGGACAACCTTTGCCCTTCCGTCCGACTGGGGCCGGGATATCAGGGCCTCCGTGCAGGCCTCCAAACTTCGGAATGTGCTCGGAACGGGCGGAAACGGAGGCCTGCGCGAGGGACAGCGTCTCAAAGAGGACTGGGTGTGTCCGCATGGCTATCTTCTCGGAGCAAATTTTGCCCCTCTGACAGGGTGGAGCCAGGAAATCGTGGCCTCTGGGCAGGCCTCCGACCGTCGGAACGCGCCCGGAATGGGCAGAAATGGATTCCTGCGTGGAGGGACAGCGTCTCAAAGGGGACTAGGTATGTCCGCATCTCCCTCTTTTCGGGGCATCTTTTGGCCCTCTGTAAGTGTGGGGCCAGGAAATCGCGGCCACCGAGCGGTCCTCCGACCATCGGAACGTGCTCGGAATGGGCGGAAACGGAGGCCTGCGCGAGGGACTGCGTCTCCAAGAGAACCAGGTGTGTCCGTGTCGCCCTCTTTTGGGACAACTTTTGCCCCACTGTCAAGGTGGAACCGGGAAATCCCGGCCTCCGGGTGCGCCTCAGACCGTGGGAACGTGCTCAGAATGGGCTAAAACGGAGGCCTGCGTGGAAGGACAGCGTCTCAAAGAGGACTAGGTGTGTCCGCGCAGCCCTCTTTTCGGGGCAACTTTTGCACCTCTGTCAGGGTGGAGCCGGGAAATCCGGGTCTTCGGGCGGACCTCTGACCGTCGTAACGCGCACGGAATGGGCGGAAACGGATTTCCGCGCGGAGGGACAGCGTCTCAAAAGGGACTAGGTGTGTCCGCGTCACCTTCTTATTGGGGAAACTTTTGGGCCTCTATCAGGGTGGAGCCGGGAATTCGTGGCCTCTGGCAGGCCTCCGACCGTTGGAACGCACTAGGAATGGGGGGAAATGTAGGCCTGGGCGGAGGGACAGCTTCTCAAAGGGGACTAGGTGTGTCTGCGTCACCCTCTTTGTGGGGAAACTTTTGGGCCTCTGTCAGGGTGGGGCCGGGAAATCGCGGCCTCCGGGCAGGCCTCCGACCGTCGGAACGCTCTCGGAATGGGCGGAAACGGAGGCATGCGTGGAGGGACAGCGTCTCCAAGGGGACTAGGTGTGTCCACATCACCCTCTTTTCAGGGAAACTTTTGGGCCTCTGTCAGGGTGGGGCCAGGAAATTGCGGACTCTGGGCGGGCCTCCGACTGTCGGAACGCGCTCGGTAAGGGCTGAAATGGATGCCTGATGGAGGCACAGCGTCTCAAAGAGGACTAGGTGTCTCTGGGTCACCCTCTTTTCAGGGCAACTTTTGCTCCTCTGTCAGGGTGGGGAAAGGAAATCGCGGCTGCCGGCGGGACTCCAACCGTCAGAATACGCTCGGAATTGGTGGAAACGAAGGCCTTGGGCGGCCTCCGACCGTCGGAACGCGCACGGAATGGGCGGAAGTGGATTTATGCGTGGAGGGACAGCGTCTCAAAGGGGACTAGTGTGCGCGTCACCCTCTTTTCGGGGCACCTTTTCTCATCTTTCAGAGTGGGGCCGGGAAATCGTGGCCTCCGGGCGGACGTCCGACTGTCAGAACGCGCTCAGAACAAGCTGAAACGGAGGCCTGCACGGAGGGACACACCTCAAATAGGACTAGGTGTGCCCGCGCCACCCTCATTTTGGGGCAACTTTTGCCCCTCTGTCAGGGTGGGGCCGGGAAATCGCGGACTCTGGGCGGGCATACGACTGTCGGAACGCACTTGGAACGGGTAGGAACGGATTTCTGCGTGGAGGGACAGCGTCTCAAAGGGCACTAGTGTGTCCGCGTCACCCTCTTTTCGGGGCAACATTTTCCCCTCTGCCAGGGTGGGGCCGGGAAATCGCAGCCTCCGGGCGGTCCTCCGACAATCGGAACGTGCTCGGAACGGGCAGAATCAGAGGCCTGCGCGGAGGGACAGCGGCTGAAAGAGGACTAGATTTGTCCGCGTCATCCTCTTTTTGGGGAAACTTTTGGGCCTCTATCAGGGTGGGGCCAGGAAATCGCGGCCTCTGGGCGGGCCTCCGACTGTCGGAACGAGCTCAGAATGGGTGGAAACGGAGGCCTGTGCAGAGGGACAGCGCCTACAAGAGGACTAGGTATACGCATGTCACCCTGTTTTCGGGGCAACGTTTGCCCCACTGTCAGCATGGGGCCGGGAAATCGCGGCCGCCGGGCAAGCCTCCGACCGAAAGAACGAGTACGGAACTGGCAGGGACAGAGCCCTGCGTGGAGGTACAGCGTCTCAAAGGGGACTAGGTGTGTCCACGTCGCCCTCTTTTTGGGGAAACTTTTGGGCCTCTATCAGAGTGGGGCGGGAAATCGCGGCCTCCGGGCAGGCCTCCGACCGTCGGAACGTGCTCGGAACGGGCAGAAACGGAGGCCTGCGCGAAGAACAGCTTCTCAAAGAGGACTAGGTGCGCACACTTCGCCCTGATTTCCGTGCATCTTTTGCCTCTCTGTCAGGATCGGTCTGGGAAAAACTGGCCTTCGGGCGGGCCTCTGTCCGTCGTAACGCGATCGGTATGGGCAGAAACGGAAGCCCGCGTGGAGGGACAGCGTCTCAAAGGGGACTAGGTGTGTCCGCGTCACCCTCTTTTCGCGGCACTTTGTTCCCCTCTGTCAGAGTGGGGCCGGGAAATCGTGGCCTCCGGGCGGAAGTCCGACCGTCGGTACGTGCTCAGAACAAGCGGAAACGGAGGCCTGCGCGGAGGGACAGCATCTCAAAGAGGACTAGGTGTATCCACATCACCCTCTTTTCGGGGCAACTTTTGCCCCTCTGTCAGGGTGGAGCCGGGAAATCGCGGCCTCTGGGCGGGCATCCGACTGTCGGAACGCACTCGGAACGGGTTGGAACGGATTTTTGTGTGGAGGGACAGCGTCTCAAAGGGGACTAGGTGTGTCCGCGTCACCCTCTTTTCGGGGTAACTTTTTCCCCTCTGTCAGGGTGGAGATGGGAAATCGCGGCCTCTGGGCGGGCTTCCGACCGTCGAAACGTTCTCAGAAAGGGTGGAAATGGAGGCCTGCATTGAGGGCCAGCGTCTCAAAGAGGTCTAGGTGTGTCCGTGAGGCCCTCTTTTCGGGGCAACTGTTTCCCCTCTGTCAGGGTAGGGCCAGGAAATCGTGGACTCTGGGCGGAACTCCGACTGTCAGACAGTTCTCGGTAAGGACTGAAACGGAGGCCTGCGCGGACGGAAAGTGTCTCAAATAGGACTAGGTGTGTCCACGTCACCCTCTTTTTGGGGCAACTTTTGGCCTCTGTCATGGTGGGGCCGGGAAATCGCGGCCTGCGGGCGGGCCTCTGACCGTCGGAACGCACTCGGAATGGGTGTAAACGGAGGCCTAATCGAAGAACAGCTTCACAAAGAGGACTAGGTGCGCACACCTCACCCTGATTTCCGTGCATCTTTTGCCTCTCTGTCAGGATCAGGCCGGAAATCCTGGCCTTCAGGCGGGCCTCCGTCCGTCGTAACGTGCTCAGTATGGGCAGAAACGGAAGCCCGCGTGGAGGGACAGCGTCTCAAAGAGGACTATCTGTGTCCGCGTGGCCCTCTTTTCGGAGCATCTTTTGCCCCTCTGTCAGAGTGGGGCCGGGAAATCGCGGCCCCCGGGAGGGCCTCCGACCGTCGGAACGCACTCGGTACAGGCAGAAACAGAGGCCTGAGCGGAGGGACAGCGTCTCAAAAGGGACTAGGTGTGCCCGCGTCACCCTCTTTTTGGGGAAACTTTTTCCCCTCTGTCAGGGTGGAGATGGGAAATCGCGGCCTCCGGGAGGGCCTCCGACCGTCAGAACGCACGCAGAACTGCCAGAAACGGATTACTGCGCAGAGGGACAACGTCTCAAAGAGGACTCTGTGTGTCCGCGGGGCCCTTTTTTCGGAGAAACGTTTGCCCCTCTGCCAGTGCGGGGCCTGGAAATAGCGGACTCCGGGGGGAACTCTGACCGTCGGAACGCGCTTCGAACAGGCGGAAACGGAGGACCCCGCAAAGGGACAGCATCTCCAAGAGGATTAGGTGCGCGCACATCCCCCTCTTTTCGGGGCAACTTTTGGCCCTCTGTCAGGGTGGGCCGGGAAATCGCCACCTCCGGGCGGTCCTCCGCCCGTAACAACTTGCTCGGAACGGTCAGAAACAGAGGCCTGCGCGGAGGGACAGAGTCTCAAAGGGGATTAGGTGTGTCCGGGTCACCCTCTTTTTGGGGAAAGTTTTGGGCCTCTGTCAGGGTGTGGCCAGGAAACTGCGGCCTCAGGGCGGGCCTCCGACCATCAGAATGTGCTCTGAATGGGCAGAAACGGAGGCCTGTGCGGGGGACAGCGTCTCAAAGAGGACTATGTGTGTCCGCGTGGCCCTATTTCAGGGCAACATTTGGACCTCTGTCAGGGTGGGGCCGGGAAATCGCGGCCTCTGGGCTGATCTCCGACCGTCGGAACGCGCACGGAATGGGCGGAAACGGATTTCTGCGCGGAGGGACAGCATCTCAAACGGGACTGGTGTATCCGCGTCACCCTCTTTCCAGGGCAACTTTTGCTCCTCTGTCAGGGTGGGGCCAGGAATTCGCGGCCGCCGGCATGAATCCGACCGTGGAACGTGCTCTGAACGGGTGGAAACGGAGGCCTGCGTGGAGGGACAGCGTCTCAAAGTGGACTAAGTGTGTCCGCGTCGCCCTCATTTCGGGGCAAGCCTTGCCCATCTGAAGAGTGGGGCTGGGAAATCGCAGCCTTTGAGCGGGCCTCCGACTCTCAGAACGCGCTTGGTAAGGGCTGAAATGGATGCCTGCGTGGAGGCACAGCGTCTCAAAGGGGATTAGGTGTGTCTGCGTGGCTCTCTTTTCAGGGTAACTTTTGCCCCTCTGTCAGTGTGGAGCCGGAAAGGCGCGGCCTCTGGGCGGGACTCCGACCGTCGGAACGCGCTCGGAATGGGCGGAAACGGAGGCCTGCAGGAGGGACTGCGTCTCCAAGGGAACCAGGTTTGTCTGTGTGAACCTCTTTTCGGGGCAACTTTTGCCTCTCTTTCAGGGTGGGGCCGGGAAATCGCAGCTACCGGGCGTGCATCGGAACGTGGAACGTGCTCGTAACAGGCAGAAACGGAGGACTGCGCAGAGGGACTCCATCTCAAAGAATACTAGATGTGTCTGCGTGCCCCACTTTTCAGGGCAACGTTTTGCCCCTCTGTCAGACTGGGGCCGGGAAATCCCGGCCTCCGGGCGGGCCTCAAACCATGGGAACGCGTTCGGAAAGGGCAGAAACGAAGGGCTGCGTGGAGGGACAGCGCGTCAAAGAGGTCCATGTGCGCGTGTCGCCCTGTTTTCCGGGCAACTTTTTCCCTCTGTCAGGGTGGAGCCGGGAAATCAGGGCCTTAGGGCGGGTCTCCAACCGTCGGAACGCGGTTGGAACGGGTGGAAACGGGTGCCTGCGCGGAGGGACAGCGTCTCAAAGAAGACTAGGTGTGTCCGCATCGCCCTCTTTTTGGGGAAACTTTGGGCCTCTGTCAGAGTGGGGCCCGGAAATCACGGCCTCCGGGCAGGCCTCCGAGCATTGGAACGCACTCGGAATGGGCGGAAATGGAGGCCTGTGCGGAGGGACAGCACCTCAAAGTGGACTAGGCGTGTCCGCGTCACCCTCTCTTTGGGGAAACTTTGGGCCTCTGTCAGAGTGGAGCCGTGAAATCGCGGCCTCTGGGCGCGCCTCTGACCGTCGGAAAGTGCACGGACTGGGCGGAAACGGATTTCTGCGCGGAGGGACAGCGTCTCATAGGGGACGAGGTGTGTCCGCGTCACCTTCTTTTTGGGGAAACTTTTGGGCCTCTCTCAGGGTGGGGCCGTGAAATAGCGGCCTCTGGGTGGGCCTCCGACCGTCGGAACGCACTCGGAACATGTGGAAGCGGAATTCTGCGTGGAGGGACAGCCTCTCAAAGGGGACTAGGTGTGTCCGAGTCACCCTCTTTTCGGGGCACCTTTTTCCCCTCTGTCAGAGTGGGGCCGGGAAATCGTGGCCTCCGGGCGGATGTCCGCCCGTCGGAACGCGCTCAGAACAAGCGGAAATGGAGGCCTGCGTGGAGGGACAGCATCTCAAAGAGGACTACGTGTGTCCGCTTCCCCCTTTTTTCGGGGCAACTTTTGCCCCTCTGTCAGGCTGGAGCCGGGAAATCGCGGCCTCTGGGCAGGAATCCGACCTTCGGAACGCACTCGGAAAGGGTTGGAACGGATTTCTGCGCGGAGGGACAACGTCTCAAAGGGGACTAGGTGTGTCCACGTGGCCCTCTTCTCGGGGCAACTTTTGCCCCTCTGTCAGGGTGAAGCCCGGAAATCCTGTCCAACGGGCGGGCCTCAGACCGTCGGAACACGTTCGTAACGGGGAGAAACGGAGGCCTGCGTGGAAGGACAGCATCTCAAAGTAGACTAGATGTGTCTGCCTGCCCCTCTTTTAAGGGCAACGTTTTGCCCCTCTGTCAGACTGGGGCCGGGAAATCCTGGCCTCCGGGCAGGCCTCCGTCCGTAGGAACACACTTGAAATGTGCGGAAACGGAGGCCTGCACGGAGGGACAGCGCCTAAAAGAGGACTATATGCGCGCATCCCCCTGTTTTTGGGGCAACTTAAGCCCCCCTGTAAGTGTGGGGCCCGGAAATCTCGGCCTCCGGGCGGGCCGCCGACCGTCGGAATGCGCTCGGAACGGGCGGAAACGGGTGCCTGCGCGGAGGTACAGCGTCTCAAAGAAGACTAGGTGTGTCCGTGTCGCCCTCTTTTTAGGGTAAATTTTGCCCCTCTTTCAGGGTGGGGCTGGGAAATTGCAGCCTCCGGGCGTCCATCGGAACGTGGAATGTGCTCATAACAGGCAGAAACTGAGGACTGCGCAGAGGGACTCCATCTCAAAGAAGACTAGATGTGTCTGCGTGCCCCTCTTTTCAGGGCAACGTTTTGCCCCTCTGTCAGACTGGGGCCGGGAAATCCCGGCCTCCGGGCGGGCCTCCGTCCACAGGAACACACTTGAAATGTGCAGAAACGGAGGCCTGCGCGGAGGGGCAGCGCCTCAAAAAGGACAAGACGTGGGCGTCGCCCTGTTTTCCTGGCAACTTTTGCCTCTCTGTCAGGGTGGGGCCGGGAAATCCCGGCATTCGGGCGGGCCTCGGACCATCAGAACGCGCTCGGAACGGCCGGAAATGGAGGCCTGCAAGGAGGGACAGCATCTCAAAGTGGACTTGGTGTGTCCGCGTCACTCTCTTTTCGGGGCAACTTTTGCCCCTCTGTCAGGGTGGGGCCGGAAATCTCGGCCCCCGGGCGGGACTTTGACCGTCACAACACGCTCGGAACAGGCGGTAGGGAGTCCTGCATGGAGGGACAGTGTCTCAAAGAGGACTAGGAGTGTCCGCGTGGCCCGCTTTTCAGGGGAACTTTTGCCCCTCTGTCAGGGTGGGGCTGGAAATCGCGGCCTCCAGGCGGGACACCAACCTTCACAACGCGTTCGGAACCAGCGGAAATGGAGGCCTGCACGAGGGACAGTGTCTCAAAGAGGACTACGTGTGTCCGCGTCGCCTTGTTTTCGGGGCAACCTTTGCCCCTCTTTCAGGTGGAGTTGGGAAATCCCGGCCTTCGGGCAGGCCTCCCACCGTAGGAACGCGCTCGGTGCTGGCAGAAACGGAGGCCTGCGCTGAGGGACAGCATCTCAAAGAGGACTAGGTGTGTCTGCGTCGGCCTCTTTTCGGGGCAAGTCTTGCCCCTCTGTCAGGGAGGGGCCGGGAAATCGCGGCCTCCGGGAGGGCCTCGGACTGACGGAACGCGCTTGGCAAGGGCAGAAACGTAGGCCTGCGCAAGGGTCATTATCTCCATGAGAACCAGGTGTGTCCGTGTGGCCCTCTTTTCGGAACAACTTTTGGACCTCTGTCAGGGTGGGGCTGGGAAATCGCGGCCTCTGGTCTAGACTTCGACCACCGGAACGCACACGGAATGGTCGGAAACAGATTCCTGTGCGGAGGGACAGCGTCTCAAAGGGGACTAGGTGTGTCCGTGTCACCCTCTCTTCGGGGCAACTTTTGCCCCTCTGTCAGAATGGGGACGGGAAATCGCGGCCTCCGGGTGGGCCTCCGACCATCGGAACGTGCTCGGAACGGGCAGAAACAGAGGCCTGCGCGAGGGACAGCGTCTCAAAGAGGACTAGGTGTGTCCGAGTAACCCTGTTTTTGGGGCAACTTTTGGCCCTCTGTCAGGGTGGGGTCGGGAAATTGCGGCCTCTGGGCGGGCCTCCGACCGTCGGAACGTGCTCGGAATGGGCAGAAATGGAGGTCTGCACGAGGGACAGCGTCTCAAAGAGGACTGGGTGTGTCCGCGTGGCCCTCTTTAGGGGGCAACTTTTGGCCCTCTGTCAGGGTGGGGTCGGGAAATCGCGACCTCCGGGCGGGCCTCTGACCTTCGTAACGCGCTCGGAACGGGCGGAAACGGAGGCCTTTGCAAGGGACTGCGTCTCAAAGAGGACTAGGTGTGTCCGCGTCACCCTCTTTTTGGGAAACTTTTTGGCCTCTGTCAGGGTGGGGCCGGGAAATCGCGGCCTCCAGGCGGGCCTCCGACCCTCGAAACGTGCTCGGAACGGGCGGAAATGGAGACCTGCGCGAGGGACAACGTCTCAAAGAGGACTATGTATGTACGCATGACTCTCTTTTCGGGGCAACTTTTGGACCTCTTTCAGGGTGGAGGCGGGAAATCGCGGCGTCCGGGCGGGCCTCCAACCGTCGGAACGCGCACGGATTGGGCGGAAACGGATTTCTGTGCGGAGAGACAGCGTCTCAAAGGCGAATAGATGTGTCCGCGTAACCTTCTTTTTGGGGAAACTTTTGGGCTTCTGCCAGGGTGGGGCCAGGAAATCGAGGCCTCAGGGCGGGCCTCGGATCGTCGGAATGCACTCGGAATGGGCGGAAGCGGAGGCCTGCGTGAGGGACAACGTCTCAAAGAGGACTAGGTGTGTCCACGTGGCCCTCTTTTCAGGGCAACCTTTGCCCCACTGTCAGCGTGGGGCCGGGAAATTGCGGCCTCCGGGCAAGCGTCCAACCGTCGTAACGTGCTCGGAACGGGCAGAAACAGAGGCCTGCACGGAGCGACAGCGTTTCAAAGGGGACTAGGTGTTTCCTCATCACCCTCTTTTTGGGGAAACTTTTGGTCCTTTGTCAGGGTGTGGCCGGGAATTAGCAGCCTCCAGGCAGTCCTCCGACCGTCGGAACGCACTTGGAATGGGTGGAAACGGAGGCCTGCGTGGAGGGACAGCGTCCCCAAGGGGACTAGGTGTGTCCACGTCACCCTCTATTCAGGGCAACTTTTGTCCCTCTGTCAGGGTGGGGCCGGGAAATTGTGGCCTTTGGGCGGTCCTCCGACCGTGGGAACGCACTCAGAACAGGCAGAAACGGAGGCCTGCGTGGAGGGACAGCGTCTCAAAGAGGACTAGGTGTGTCCGTGTGGCCCTCTTTTTGGGGCAACTTTTTCCCCTCTGCCAGGGTAGGACCGGGAAATCGTGGCCTCTGGGCGGAACTCTGACTGTCAGACCATTCTCGGTAAGGGCTGAAACGGAGGCCTGCGCGGATGGAAAGTGTCTCAAAGAGGACTCGGTGTGTCCACGTCACCCTAATTTCAGGGCAGCTTTCGCCCCTCTGTCAGATTGGGGCCGGGAAATTGGGGCCTTTGGGCGGGCCTCCGACCGTTGGAATGCGCTCGGAACACACGGAAACGGAGGCCTGCGCGACGGGACAGCGTCTGAAAGAGGTCTAGGTGTGTCCGCGTGGCTCTCTTTTCGGGGCAACTTTTGCCCCTCTGTCAGAGTGGGGCAGGGAAATCGTGGCAACCAGGCGGGCCTCCGAATGTCGGAATGTGCTCGGAATGGGCGTAAACGGAGGCCTGCGCGGCGGGACAGAGTCTCAAAGAGGACTATATGTGTCCGCGTGGCCCTCTTTTCGGGGCAACTTTTGCCCCTCTGTCAGAGTGGGGCTGGGAAATCCCGGTCTCCGGGCAAGACTCCGAACATCGAAACATGCTCGGAAAGGGCGGAAACGGAGGCCTGCGTGAGGGACAGCATCTCAAAGAGGACTAAGTATGTCTGCGTGACCCTCTTTTCGGGGCAACTTTTGGACCTCTTTCAGGGTGGGGCCGGGAAATCTCAGCCTCTGAGCGGGCCTCCGACCGTCGGAACGTGCACAGAATGGGCGGAAACGGATTTCTGTGCACAGGGACAGTGTCTGAAAGGGGAGTAGGGGTGTACGCGGCACCATCTTTTGGGGAAACTTTTGGGCTTCTGTCAGGATAGGGCCGGGAAATCGCAGCCTCTGGGCGGGCCTACGACCGTCAGAACGCACTTGGAACGGGCGGAACTGGAGGCCTACGTGAGGGAAAACGTCTCAAAGAGGACTAGGTGTGTCCACGTGGCCCTCTTTTCGGGGCAACATTTGCCCCACTGTCAGTGTGGGGTCGGGAAATCGCGGCCTCCGGGCAAGCCTCCGACCGTCGTAACATGCTCGGAACGGGCAGAAACAGAGGCCTGCGCGGAGGGAGAGCGTTTCAAAGGGGATTAGGTGTGTCCGCATCACCCTCTTTTTGGGGAAACTTTTTGGCCTCTGTCAGGGTGGGGCCGGGTAATCGCGGCCTCCGGGCCGGCCTCTGACCGTAAAGAACGTGCTCAGAATGTGTGGAAACGGAGGACTGTGTGAGGGACAGCGTCTCAAAGAGGTCTTGGTGGACGCGTGTACCCCTGTTTTCGGGGCAACTTTTGCCCAACTGTCGACATGGGGCCAGGAAATTCTGGACTCCGGGGGGGCCTCCGACAGTCGGAACGTGCTCGGAACGGGCGCAAACGGAGGCCTGAGCGAGGGACAGCGTCTCCAAGAGGACTAGGTGTGCGCGCATCCCCCTGTTTTTGGGGCAACTTAAGCCCCCCTGTAAGCGTGGGGCCAGGAAATCTTGGCCTCCGGGCGGGCCGCTGACCATCGGGACGCGCTCGGAAAGGGTGGAAGCGGAGGCCTGTGAGAGGGAGAATGTCTCAAAGAGGACTAGGTGTGTCCGCGTGGCCTTCTGTTCGGGACAACTTTTGCCCCTCTGTCAGCGTGGGGCCGGGAAATCTTGGCCTCCGGGCGGCTTCAGATCGTCGGAACGCACTCGGAACGGGTGGAAACTGAGGTCTACGCGGAGGGACAGCGTCTCAAAGAGGACTTGGTGTGTCCGCGTTGCCCTATTTTCGGTGCAAGTTTTGCCCCACTGTCAGGCTTGTGCCGGGAAATCGGGGCTTCCGGGCGTACCTCCTATCGTCGGAATGCGCTCAAAACAAGAGGAAACAGAGGCCTGCGCAGAGGCACAGCGTCTCCAAGAGGACTAGGTGCGCGAGCATCCCCCATTTTTCGGGACAACTTTAGCCCCACTGTCAGCGTGGAGCTGGGAAATCTCGGGCTCCGGGCTGGCCTCTGACCGTCGGAACGTGCTCGGAACGGGCGGAAGCGGAGGAAGGCACGGAGGGACACCGTCTCAAAGAGTACTAGGTGTGTCCGCGTCGCCCTCTTTTCGGGGCAACTTTTGGCACTCTGTCAGTGAGGGGCCGGGATATCGCGGCCTCCGGGCGGATCTCCGACCGTCGGAACGCACTCGGAACGGGCGGAAATGGATTCCTGCTTGGTGGGACAGCGTCTCAAAGGGACTAGGTGTTAATGCGTCGCCCTCTATTCGCAGCTAGTTTTGCCCCTCTTTCAGGCTGGGGCCGGGAAATCGCGGCCTCCGGGAGGTACTCCGACTATCGGAACGCGCTCGGAATGGGTGGAAATGGCGGCCTGTGAGGAGGGACAGCGTCTCCAAGAGGACTAGGTGGACGCGCATCCCCCTGTTTTCGGTTCAACGTTTGTCCCTGTTTCAGCAAGGGGCCTTGAAATCTCGTCTTCCGGGCGGGCCTCAGACCATCGGAACATGCTCGGAACGGGCGGAAACGGAGGCCTGCTTGTATGGACAGCGTTTTCAAGAGGACTAGGTGGATGCGCGTCCCCCTTTTTTTTGGGCAACTTTTTCCCCTATGCCTGCGTGGGGCCGGGAAACCTTGGCCTCTGGGCAGGCCTCAGACCATCGGAACGTGCTCGGAATGGGTGGAAATGGAGGCCTGCGAGGAGGGAGAGCGTCTCCAAGAGGACTTGGTGGACGCATGTCCCCCTGTTTTCGGGCAACTTTTGCTCCTCTGTCAGCGTGGGGCTGGGAAATCCCGGCCTCCGGGCCGGCCTCAGACCATCGGAAGGCACTCGGAACGAGCGGAAACGGTGGCCTGTGCGAGGGACATCGTTTCAAAGAGGACAAGGTGTGTCCGCGTCACCCTCTTTTCAGGGCAACTTTTTCCCTCTGTCAGCGTGGGGCTGGGAAATCTCTGCCACCGGGCGTGCCTGCAACTGTCAGAACGCGCTCGGAATGGTTGGAAACTGAGGCCTCCTCGGAGGGACAGCATCTCTTAGAGGACTAGGTGTGTCCAGGTGGCCCTCTTTTCGGAGCAACTTTTCCATTTCAGCCAGAGTGGGGCTGGGATGATGATATTATTATTATTATTATTATTATTATTATTATTATTATTATTATTATTATTAAACATTTCTATGCTGCCCCTTGCCGAAACCTTGGGGCGGCTTACAATATGATAAAATACATTGAAATACAATAGTACATAATAAATTACCAAATGTCGCGGCCTCCGGGCGGACCTCCGAGTGTCGGAACGCGCTCAAAACAAGCGGAAACGGAGGCCTGCGCGGAGGCACAGCATCTCCAAGAGGACTTGGTGGACGTGCGTACCCCTGTTTTCTGGGCAATGTTTGACCCTCTGTCAGCAAGGGGCCGGGAAATCTCAGCCTCCGGGTGGGCCTCAGACCGTCGGAACACGCTCGGAATGGGTAGCAACATAGTCCGCGTGGAGGGACAACGTCTCCAAGAGGACTAGGTGGATGCACTTCCCCCTTTTTCCGGGGCAACTTTTGCCCCTCTGTCAGAATGCGGCCGGAAATCTGGCCATCCGGGGGGGGCCTCTGACCGTCGAAACGCGCTCGGAAGGGGTGGAAGTGGAGGCCTGCGTGGAGGGACAGCGTTTCAAAGAGGACTTGGTGTGTACGCGTCGCCCTGTTTTCGTGGAAACTTTCGCCCTCTGTCAGGGTGGAGCCGGGAAATCGCGGCCTTCGGGCGGGCCTCCGACCGTGGGAACGCTCTCTGAACGGGCGGAAACGGAGGCCTGCGCGGAGGAACAGCGTCTCAAAGAGGACTAGTTTTGTTCGAGTTGCCCTGCATTCGGGGCAACTTTTGCCCCTCTGTCATGGTGGGGCCAGGAAATCGCGGCCTCTGGGCAGGCGTCCGACCGTCGGAACATGCTCGGAACAGGCCGAAACGGAGGCCTGCGTGGAGGGACAGCGTCTCAAAGAGGACTAGGTGTGTCCGCGTCGGCCTGTTTTCGGGGCAAGTCTTGCCCATCTTTGAGGGTGCGGCCGGGAAATCACGAACTCCGGGCGGGACTCCGACTGTCAGAACGCGCTCGGAACAGGCGGTAACGGAGGCCTGCGCGGAGGGACAGTGAATCAAAGAGGACTAGGTGTGTCTGCGTCACCCTCTTTTCGGGGCACCTTATGGCCCTCTGTCAGGGTGGGGCCGGGAATCCCGGCCTTCAGGCAAGCCTCCGACCATGGAAACGCGGTCAGTACGGGCAGAAGCGGAGGGCTACGTGGAGGGACAGGGTCTCAAAGAGGACTAGGTGTGCCCGCGTCGCTCTCTTTTCGGGGCAACTTTTGCCCCTCTGTCAGGGTGGGGCTGGGAAATCGCGGCCTCTGGGCAGCCTCCGACCGTCGGGACACTGTTGGAACGGGCGGAAACGGAGGCCGGCACGGCAGGAAAGAGACTCAAAGAGGACTGGGTGCGTACGCGTCGCCCTGTTTTCGGGGCAACTTTTGCCCTCTTTCAGGGTGGAGCCAGAAAATAGCGGCATTTGGCGGGCCTCCGTCCGACGGAACGTGCTCGGAACGGGGGGAAACGGAGGCCTGCGTGGAGAGACAGCATCTCAAAGAAGACTAGTTGCGCGTGCATCGCCCCTTTTTGGGGCAACTCTTGCCCCTCTGTCAGCATGGGGCCGGGAAATCACGGCTTCCATGCGGGCCTCCGACCGTAGGAACGCAATCGGAACGGGCGGAAACGGAGGCCTGCATAAGGCACAGCGTCTCAAAGAGGACTAGGTGTGTCCGTGTGGCTCTCTTTTCGGGGCAACTTTTTCCCCTCTGTCAGGGTAGGGCTGGGAAATCGCGGCCTCTGGGCGGGCCTCCGACTGTCGGAACGCACTCGGTATGGGCTGAAACGGAGGCCTGCGTGGACGGAAAGCGTCTCAAAGAGGACTAGGTGTGTCCACATGGCCCTCTATTCGGGGCAACTTTTGCCTCTTTGTCAGCATGGGGCTGGGAAATCGCGGCCTATGGGCGGGCTTCCGACCGTCGGAACGCGAACGGAACACACGGAAAGGGAGGCCAGCGCGGAGGGACATCGTCTCAAAGAGGACAAGGTGTGTACGCGTCGCCCTGTTTTCGGGGCAACTTTTACCGATAGTGAGGGTAGAGCCGGGAAATCGCGTCCTTTGGGCGGGCCTCCGACCGTCGGAATGCTTCTGAACGGGCGGAAATGGAGGCCTGTGTGGAGGGACAGTTTCTCAAAAAAGACCAGGTTTTCCGCATCGCCCTGTTTTCGGGGCAACTTTTGCCCTGTGTCAGGGTGGAGCCGGGAAATCGCGGCCTTTGGGTGCCCCTCCGACTGTCGGAACGTACTCGGAACAGGTGGAAAAGGAGGCCTGCATGAGGGACAGCGTCTCAAAAAACACTAGGTTTTCCGCATCGCACTCTTTTTGGGTCAACTTAGGCCCCTCTGTCATGGTTGGGCCCGGAAATCGAGGCGTCCAGGCGTGCATCCGAACGTGGAATGCGCATGGAAGGGGCCGAAACTGAGTACTGCGCGGAGGGACAGCAACTCAAAGAGGACAAGGTGTGTCCACGTGGCCCTCTTTCCTTGGCAACTTTTGCCCCTCTGTCAGACTGAGGCCGGGAAATCGCGGCCTCCGGGCGGGCCCCGTCCGTCGAAATGCGCTCGGAACAGGCGGAAATGGAGGCCTGCGCGGTGGGATGGCGTCTCAAAGAAGACAAGGTGTGTCCACGTGGCCCTCTTTTCGGGGCAACTTTTGCCCCTCTGTCAGAGTGGGGCCAGGAAATCACGGCCCCATGTGCGGGCCTCCGACCATCAGAATACTCTCAGTATTGGCGGAAACGGAGGCCTGCTCGGAGGGACAGCGTCTCAAAGAAGACTTGGTTTGTCAACGTCGCCCTGTATTCGGGGCAACTTTTGCCGCTCTGTCACGGTGGGCCTGGGAAATTGCGGCCTCCGGTCGGGCCTCCGACCGTCAAAATGCGCTCGGAACGGCCAGAAACGGAGTCCGGCGCGGAGGGGCACCATCTCAAAGAAGACAAGGTGTGTCCGCGTGGCCCTCTTTTCGGGGCAACTTTTGCCCCTCAGTCAGAGTGGGGCCGGGAAGTCATGGCCCCATGGCGGGCCTCCGACCGTCGGAACGCGGTCGGTTCATTCACAAACGGAGGCCTGCGCGGAGGGACAGCGTCTCAAAGAAGACTAGGTTTGTCAATGTCGCCCTGTATTCGGGGCAACTTTTGCCCCTCTGTCAGGGTGGGGCCGGGAACTCGCAGCCTCCGGGTGGGACTCCGACCGTCGGAATGTGCTCGGAATGGCCGGAAACGGAGGCCTGCACGGCGGGACAGCGTCTCAAAGAGGACAAGGTGTGTACGTGTCGCCCCGTTTTCGGGGAAACTTTTGCCGTTTGTCAGGGTAGAACCAGAAATCGCGGCCATTGGGCGGGCCTCCGACCATTGGAACGCTTCTGAACGGGCGGAAATGGAGGCCTGTGTGGAGGGACAGCGTCTCAAAAAAGACTAGGTTTTCCGCATCGCCCTATTTTCGTGGCAACTTTTGCCTCCCTGTCAGGGTGGGGCCAGGAAATCGCACCCTTCGGGGGAGCCTCCGACCGGTGAAAGGCGGTTGGTACAGGCAGAAACGGAGGCCTTCGTGGAGGGACAGTGTCTCTAAGAAGACTAGGTGTGTCCGCGTGGCCCTCTTTTTGGGGCAAATTTTGCCCCTCTGTCAGAGAGGGGCCAAGAAATCGCGGCCCCCGGGCAGGCCTCCGAGTTTTTATTATTATTATTATTATTATTATTATTATTATTATTATTATTATTATTATTATTATTATTATAATCAGAACAAGCTTGGAATGGGCGGAAACAGAGACCTGTGAGGAGGGACAGCGCCTCAAAGAGGACAAGGTGCGCGCGTCGCCCTGTTTTCCGGGCAATTTTTCCCTCTCTTTCAGGGTGGGTCCGGGAAATCCTGGCCTTCGGGCGGGCCTCCGACCATCGGAACGTGCTCGGAACGGGCGGAAACGGAGTTCTGCACGATCGACAGCATCTCAAAGGACTTGGTACGCGCGGGTCGCTCTGTTTTCGGAGCAACTTTTGCCCCTCTGTCGGTGGGGCGCCGGGAAATCGCAGCCTCTGGGCGGGACTCCGACCGTCGGAACGTGCTCGGAACGGGCAGAAATGGAGGCCTGTGTAGAGGGACTGTGTCTCAAAGAGGACTATGTGTGTCCGCGTTGCCCTCTTTTCGGGGCAACTTTTGCCACTCTCTCAGGTTGGGGACCGGAATTCACGGCTTCCGGGCGGGTCTCTGATCGTCAGAACGCTCTCAGAACGGGTGGAAACGGGGGCCTGCGTTAGGGACAGCGTCTGAAAGAGGACTTGGGGCGCACTCTTTGCCCTGTTTTCGGGGCAACTTTTGCCTCTCTGTCAGGGTGGAGCAGGGAAATCCCAGCATCCGGGCAGGCCTCCGACCGTCGGAATGCGCTCGGTACGGACAGAAACGGACGCCTGCGCGGACGGACAGAGTCTCAAACAGGACTAAGTGTGTCCACGTCGCCCTCCGTTCGGGGCAACTTTTGCCACCCTGTCAGGGTGGGGCCGGGAAATCGCGTCATCCAGGCGGGCCCCCGACCATCGGAACGCGCTTGGAACAGGCGGAAATGGAGGCCTGCGTGGAGAGACAGCATCTCAAAGAGGACTAGGGGCGCTTGCGTGGCCCTCTTTTCGGGTCAACTCTTGCCCAACTGTCAGGGTGGGTCTGGGAAATCGCCGCCTCAGGGCGGGCGTCCCACTTTCGGAACGCGCTCGGAACGGGTGAAAACGGAGGCCTGCGCGGAAGGACAGCGTCTCAAAGGGGACTAGGTGTGTCCGCGCCCCCCTCTTTTTGGGGTGATTTTGCCCTTCTGTCGGAGGGGGCCGGGAAATCGCGTCCTCCGGGCAGGTCTCTGACCATCGGAACGCGCTCAGAACGGGCGGAAACGGAGGCCTGCGTGAGGGACAGCGTCTCCAAGAGGACCTGGTGTGTCTGTGTGGCCCTCTTTTCGGAGCAACGTTTGCCCCTCTGTCAGGGTGGGGGTTGGGAAATCGCGGCCTCTGGGCCTCCGACCGCTGGAACACGCTCGGAACGGCCAGAAACGGAGGACTTCGCGGAGGGAAAGCGTCTCAAAGAGGACTAGGTGCATTCGCGTCACCCTCTTTTCGGGGCAACTTTAGCCCCTCTGTCAGGGTGGAGCTGGAAAATCCCAGACTCCAGGGGGAACTTCGACCGTCGGATCGCGCTTGGAACGGGTGGAAATGGAGGCCTTCGTGGAGGGACAGTGCCTCAAAGAGGACTAGGTGCGCGCGTTGCCCGGTTTTCGGGGCAACTTTTGACTCTATGTCATGGTGGGGGGGCAAAATCCCGGCCTTCGGGGGGGCCTCTGACTTTCGCAACGCGCGCAGTACAGGCAGAAAAAGAGGCCTGCATGGAGGGACAGTGTCTCACAGAGGACTAGGTGCATCTGCATCGTCCTCTTTTCGGGGCAACTTTTGCCTCTCCGTCATGGTGGGGCTGGGAAATTTCAGCCTCTGGGCGGGCCTCCGAACGTCGGAACACAATGGGTACGGGCAGAAACGGAGGCCTTCGCGGAGGGACAGCGTTCAAAAGGACTGAGTCCGCATGGCCCTCTTTTCGGGGCAACATTTTATCCTCTGTCAGGGTAGGGCTGGGAAATCGCAGCCTCAGGGCGGGCCTCCGAACTTCGGAACGCGATCGGTATGGGCAGAAATGGAGGCCTTCGCGGAGGGACAGTGTTCAAAGAGGACTAAGTGAGTCCTCGTCGCCCTCTTTTCGGGGCAACATTTTCCCCTCTGTCAGGGTAGGGCCGGGAAATCGAGGCCCCTGGTGAGCCTCCGACCGTCGGAACCCACTCGGAATGGGTGGAAACGTAGGCCTGCAAAGAGGGACAGCGACAAATAGAGGACCAGGTGCACGCATCACCCTGTTTTCCGTGCATGTTTTGCCTCACTTTCAGGGTGGGGCCGGGAAATCCCGGCCTTCAGTGGGGCCTCCGTCCATGGGAACGCGATCGGTACGGGCAGAAACAGAGGCCTGCGCGGAGGGACAGCGACTCAAAGAGGACTAGGTGTGTACGCATCACCCTGTTTTCGGGGCAACTTTTGCCCTCTGTCAGGGTGGAGCCAGGAAATCTCAGCCTTTGGGCGGACTCCGACCGACGGAACGTGCTCGGAACGGGTGTAAATGGAGGCCTGCGCGGTGGGACAGCGTCTCAAAGAAAACCAGGTGAGCGTGCATCGCCCCCATTTTCCAGGCAACTTTTGCATCTCTGTCAGGGTGGGGCTGGGAAATCCCATATTCAGGTGGGCCTCCGACCGTCGGAACGCGCTCGGTACAGGGGAAACGGTGGCCTGTGCAGAGGGACAGCGTCTCAAATGGTCTGGGTACGCGCGCGTCTCCTAGTTTTCAGGGCAACATTTGCCCCTCTGTAAGGGTGGGGCCGGGAAATCGTGGCCTCCGGGCGGGGCTCCGACCATCGGAACGCGCTCAGAACTGGCGTAAACGGAGGCCTGTATGAGGGATTGCGTCTCAAAGAGGACTAGGTGTGTCCGCATCGCCCTCTTTTTGGGGAAACTTTTGCCCCTCTGTCAGGGTGGAGCCAGGAAAATCCTTCCTCTGGGCAAGCCTCCGACCATTGGAACGCGCTCGGAATGGGCGGAAACGGAGGCCTTCGCGGAGGGAAAGCGTCTGAAAGAGGACTAGGTTTGTCCGCGCCGCCCTCTTTTTGGGGAAACTTTTGCCCCTCTGTGATGGTGGGGACCGGAAATTGTGGCCGCCGGGCGTGCATCCGAAGGTGGAACGCGCTCGGAATGGGCAGAAACGGAGGTCTGCACAAAGGGACAGCTTCTCAAAGAAAACTAGGTGCCCCCGCTTTGCCCTCCTTTCGGGGCAACTTTTGCCCCTCTGTCAGGGTGGAGCCGGGAAATCGCAGCCACCGGCGGAACTCCGACCGTCGGAACCCGCTCGGAACAGGCGGAAACGGAGGCCTGCGCGGAGGGACAGCATCTCAAAGCAGACTAGGTGTGTCCGCATGTCCCTCTTTTCAGGGCAATTCTTGCCCATCTGTCAGGGTGGGGCTGGGAAATCGCGGACTCCGGGCGGGACGCCGACCGTAGGAACGCACTCGGAACGGGCGGAAATGGAGGCCTGCGCAGAGGGACAGCATCTCAAAGAGGACTAGGTGTGTCCTTGTCACCCCCTTTTCGGGGCAACTTTTGTCCCTCTGTCAGTGTGGACCCATGAAATCCTGGCCCTCGGGCATGCCTCCGACCGTGGAATCGCGGGTGGTACAGGCAGAAACGTAGCCCTACGTGGAGGGACAGCGTCTCAACGAAAACTATGTGTGCGTGCATCGCCCTCCTTTCGTGGCAACATTTGCCACTCTGTCAGGTTGGGCCGGGAAATCGTGGCCCCCGGGGGGACTCCGACTGTCGGAATGCGCTCGGAATGGGCGGAAACAGAGGCCTGTGTGGAGGGACAGCGTCTCAAAGAGGACTAGGTGTGTCCGCGTGTCCGTCTTTTCGGGGCAATTCTTGCCCATCTGTCAGGGTGGGGCCGGGAAATCGTGGCCTCCGGGCGGGACACCGACTGTCGGAATGCGTTCGGAATGGGCAGAAAGAGAGGTCTGCGGGGAGGGACAGCATCTCAAAGAGGACTAGGTGTGTCCGCTTGGCCAACTTTTTCGGGAAACTTTTGGCCATCTGTCAGGGTGGGGCCGGGAAATCCCGGACTTCGGGCGGGCCTCCACCGTCGAAACGTGGTTGGTACGAGCAGAAACGTAGGCCTACGTGGAGGGAAAGCGTCTCAAAGAGGACTAGGTGTGTCCGTGTCGCCCTCTTTTTGTTGCAACTTTTGCTTCTCTGTCAGGGTGGGGGCCAGGAAATCACGGCCTCTGGGCTGGCCTTCGACCGTCGGAAAGCGCTCCGAATGGGCAGAATCGGAGGCCTGTGCGGAAAGAGAGCGTCTCAAATGGACTAGGTGTGCGCTTGTCGCCCTGTTTTCTCGACAATTTTTCCCCTCTGTCAGGATGGAGCCGGGAAATCAAGGCCTATGGGCGGTCCTCTGACCGTGGAACGAGCTCGGAACGGGCAGAAACAGAGGTCTGCACAAAGGGACAGCTTCTCAAAGAAAACTAGGTGCCCCCGCGTCGCCCTCCTTTCGGGGCAACTTTTGCCACTCTGTCAGGGTGGGGCCGGGAAATCGCGGCCTCTGGGCAGGCCTCCGTCCGTCGGTACATGCTCGCTACGGGCAGAAACGGAGGCCTGCGTGGAGGGAACGCGTCTCAATGAGAACTATGTGGGTCCACGTCGGCCTGTTTTCAGGGAAACTTTTGCCCCTCTGTCAGAGTGGGGCGGGAAATCGCGGCCTTCGGGTGGGCCTCCAACTGTTGGAACACGCTCGGAATGGTCAGTAATGGAACCCTGAGTGGAGGGACAGCGTCTCAAGGAAAACTAGGCTCGCGCGCGTCGCCCTCCTTTCGGGGCAACTTTTGCCCCTCTGTCAGGATAGGGTGGGAAATCGCGGCCTCTGGGCTAGCCTCCGACTGTCGTAACGCAAACGGTAAGGGCATAAATGGAGGCCTTCGCGGGAGGACAGCGTCTCAAAGAGGACAGTATGTGTCCGCGTCACCCACTTTTGGGGGAACTTTTGGCCCTCTGTCAGGGTGGGGCTGGGAAATCCGGGCCCTCGGGCAGGCCTTCGACCGTGGAAACGTGGACGGTACAGGCAGAAACGTAGGCCTACGTGGAGGGACAGCGTCTCAATGAGAACTAGGTGTGTCCGTGTCGCCCTCTTTGTGTTGCAACTTTTGCCCCTCTGTCCTGGTGGGGGCAAGGAAATCACGGCCTCTGGGCTGGCCTTCGACCGTCGGAAAGCGCTACGAATGGGCAGAATCGGAGGCCTGCGCGGAAAGAGAGCGTCTCAAAAGGACTAGGTGTGCACATGTCGCCCTGTTTTCTGGCCAATTTTTCCCCTCTGTCTGGATGGAGCCGGGAAATCGAGGCCTATGGGCGGGCCTCCGACCGTGTAAACGCGGTCGATACAGGCAGAAACGGAGGACTGCGTGGAGGGACAGCATCACAAAGAGGACTAGGTGCGCACGCTTCACCCTATTTTTGGGGAAACGTTAGCCCCACTGTCAGCGTGGGGTGGGAAATCTCGGCCTCCAGGCGGACCTCCGAACGTTGGAATTTGCTCGGAATGGGCAGAAGCGGAGGGCTGCGCGGAGGGACAGAGTCTCCAAGAGGACTAGTTGGACGCGCGTCCCCCTGTTTTGGGGCAACGTTTGCCCATCTGTCCGCCCTGGGCTGGGAAATCTCGGCCTCCGGGTGGGCCTCAGACCGTCGGAACGCGCACGGAATGGGTGGAAACGGAGGCCTGCGCAGAGGGACAGCATGTCCAAGAGGACTAGGTACGCGCGTGTCCCCCTGTTTTCGGGCAACTTTTTCACCTCTGACAGCGTGGGGCCTGGATATACCAGCCTTCAGGGGGGACTCCGACCATCGTAACACACTCGGAATGGTCAGAAACGGAGGCCTGCGCGAGGGACAGCGTCTCTAAGAGGACTAGGTGTGTCCGCGTGGCCCTCTTTTCGGGGCAACTTTTGCCCCTCTGTCAGGCTGGGGCCGGGAAGGTGCGGCCTCCAGGCGGGCCTCAGAATGTCGAAACGCGCTCAGTATGGGCAGAAACAGAAGCCTGCTCGGAGGGACAGCGTCTCAAAGAGGACTAGGTGAGTCCTTGTCACCCCCTTTTCGGAGCAACTTTTGTCCCTCTGTCAGTGTGTGGCCGGGAAATCGCGGCCCCCGGCGGGACTCCGACCGTCAGAACGCGCTCGGAACGGGCGGAAACAGAGGCCTACATGGAGGGACAGCGTCTCAAAGAGGACTAGGAGTGTCCACGTGTCCCTCTTTTCGGGGCAATTCTTGCCCATCTGTCAGGGTGGAGCCGGGAAATCCTGGACTTCGGGCGGGCCTCCGACTGTCGAAACGTGGTTGGTACGAGCAGAAACGGAGGCCTACATGGAGGGACAGCGTCTCAAAGAGGACTAGGTGTGTCCACATCGCACTCTTTTTGGGGCAACTTTTGCCACTCTGTCAGGGTGGGGCCAGGAAATCACGGCCTCTGGGCGGGCCTCGGACCATCGGAACATGCTCGGTACGGGCAGAAACGGAGGCCTGCATGGAGGGAACGCGTCTCAATGAGGACTATGTGGGTCTACGTCGGCCTGTTTTCAGGGAAACTTTTGCCCGTCTGTCAGAGTGGGGCGGGAAATTGCGGCCTTCGGGCGGGCCTGCAACTGTTGGAACACACTCGGAATGCTCAGTAATGGAGCCCTGAGCAGAGGGACAGCGTCTCAAGGAAAACTAGTTGCGCGCGCATCGCCCTCCTTTCGGGGCAACTTATGCCCCTCTGTCAGGATAGGGGAGGGAAATCGCGACCTCTGGGCGGGCCTCCGACTGTCGTAACGCAAACGGTAAGGGCATAAATGGAGGCCTTCGCGGGAGGACAGCGTCTCAAAGAGGACAGTGTGTGTCCGCGTCACCCACTTTTGGGGCAACTTTTGACCCTCTGTCAGGGTGGGGCCGGGAAATCCCGGTCCTCGGGCAAGCCTCCGACCGTGGAAACGTGGACGGTACAGGCAGAAACGTAGGCCTACGTGGAGGGGCAGCGTCTCAAAGAGAAATAGGTGTGTCTGTGTCGCCCTCTTTTTGATGCAACTTTTGCCCCTCTGTCAGGATGGGGGCCAGGAAATCACGGCCTCTGGGCTGGCCTTCGACATTCGGAAAGCGCTTCGAATGGGCAGAATCGGAGGCCTGCGTGGAAAGAGAGCGTCTCAAAAGGACTAGGTGTGCGCATGTCGCCCTCTTTTCTGGACAATTTTTCCCCTCTGTCAGGATGGAGCCGGGAAATCGAGGCCTATGGGCAGACCTCCGACCGTGTTAACGCGGTCGATACAGGTAGAAACGGAGGCCTACATGGAGGGACAGCACCTCCAAGAGGACTAGGTGGACGCGCGTCCCCATGTTTTCGGGGCAACGTTTGCCCTTCTGTCCACGCCGGGGCGGGAAATCTCAGCCTCCGGGTGGGCCTCGGACCGTCAGAATGCCCACGGAACGGGTGGAAACGGAGGCCTGCGCGGAGGGACAGCGTGTCCAAGGGAACTAGGTATGCCCGTGTCCCCCTGTTTTTGGGGCAACTTTTTCCCCTCTGTCAGCGTGGGGCCGGGAAATACCGGCCTTCAGGGGGTCTCCAACCATCGTAACACACTCAATGGTGGGAAACGGAGGCCTGCGCGAGCGACAGCGTCTTTAAGAGGACTAGGTGTGTCCGCGTGGCCCTCTTTTTGGGGCAACTTTTGCCCCTCTGTCAGGCTGGGGCCGGGAAATCGCGGCCTCCAGGCGGGCCTCCGAACGTCGAAACGCGCTCAGTATGGGCAGAAACAGAGGCCTGCGCGGAGGGTCAGCTTCTCAACGAGGACCAGTTGTGTCCGCATCACTGTCTTTTTGGTGCGACTCTTTTCCCTCTGTCAGAGTGGGGCTGGGAAATCCCGGCCTCTGGGCGGGCCTCCGACCGTTGGAACGCGCTCAGTACGGGCAGAAACGGAGGCATGCGCGGAGGGACAACGTCTCAACGAGGACTAGGTGTGTCCACGTGGCCCTCTTTTCGGGGCAACTTTTGCCCCTCTGTCAGGGTGGAGCTGGAAAACCGTGGCCCCTGAGCGGGCCTACGACTGTCAGAACGCACTCGGAACGGGCGGAAATGGATTCCTGCGCGGAGGGACAGCGTCTCAAAGGGTACCAGGTGTGTCCGCATCACTCTCAATTCGGGGCAACTTTTGCCCCTCTGTCAGTGTGGGGCCGGGAAATCTCGGCCTCCGGGAGGGCCTCAGACTGTCGGAACACGCTCGGAACGCGTGGAAAAGTTTGCCAGCGCGGAGGGACAGCGTCTCCAAGAGGACTATGTACGCGCGCGTCCCCCTGTTTTTGGGGCAACTTTTACCCATTTGTCAACGTGGGGCCGGGAAATCCCGGCCTCCGGGGGGGGCCTCCGACCGTCGGAACATGCTCGGAACGGGCGAAAATGGAGGCCTGCGCGAGGGAAAGTGTCTCAAAGAAGACTAGGTGTCCGCGCGTCGCCCTGTTTTCGGGGCAACTTTTGCCAGTCTGTCAGGGAGTGGCCGTGAAATCCCGGCCTTCGGGGGGGGCCTCCGACTTTCGGAACGCGTGCGATACAGGCAGAAAGGGAGGCCTGCGTGGAGGGACAGCGTCTCACAGAGGACTATGTGTGTCTGCGTCACCCTCTTTTCGGGGAAACTTTTTCCCCTCTGTCAGGGTGGGGACGGGAAGTCGCATATTCCGTGCTGATCTCTGACCCTCGGAATGGGCTCAGAACAGGCGGAAATGGAAGCCTGCGTGGAGGGACAGCTTCTCAAAGAGGACTAGTTGTGTCCGTGTAGCCCTATTTTCGGGGCAACTTTTGCCCCTCTGTCTGGGTGGGGCCGGGAAATCGCGGACTCCGGGTGGGCCTCCGACCGTCAGAACACTCTCGGAATGGGCGGAAATGGAGGCCTGCACAGAGGGACAGCTTCTCAAACAAAACTAGGGGTTCGCACGTCGCCCTCATTTCGGGGCAACTTTTGCCACTCTGTCAGGGTGGGGCCGGGAAATCGCGGCCTCCGGATGAGCCTCCGACCGTCAGAACGCTCTCAGAATGGGCGGAAATGGAGGCCTGCCCTGAGGGACAGCATCTCACAGAGGACTATGTGTGTCTGCGTCACCCTCCTTTCGGGGCAACTTTTTCCCCACTGTCAGGGTGGGGCCGGGAAATCGCGGCATCCGGGTGTGCATCCAAATGTGGAACGCGCTCGGAAAGGGCTGAAACAGAGCCCGGCGCGGATGGAAAGCATCTGAAAGAAGACTAGGTGTGTCCACGTGGCCCTCTTTTCGGGGCAACTTTTGCCCCTTTGTCAGGGTGGGGACGGGAAGTCGCGTCCTCCGTGCCGGTCTCTGACTGTCGGAACGCACTCCGAACAGGCAGAAACGGAAGCATGAGTGGAAGGACAGCATCTGAAAGAGGACTAGGCTTGTCCACGTCGCCCTGTTTTCGGGGCAAGCCTTGCCCATCTGTCAGGGGAGTGCAGGTAAATCGCAGCCCCTGGGCGGTACTCCTACCATCGGAATGCGCTCGGAATGGGCGGAAACAGAGGCCTGCGTGGAAGGACTGTGCCTCAAAGAGGACCAGGTGCTCGCGTCGCCCTGTAATCCGGGCAACTTTTGCCTCTCTGTCAGGGTGGGGCCGGGAAATTGCCGCCTCTGAGCTGGAATCCGAACGTGGAACGTGATCGGAATGGGCGGAAATGGAGGCCTGCGCTGAGGGACAGCGTCTCAAAGAGGACTAGTTGTGTCCACGTGGCCCTCTTTTCAGGGCAACTTTTGCCCCTCTGTCACGAAGGGGCCGGGAAATCCTGGCCTCCGGGTGGACCTCCAATCGTCGGAACGTGCTCGGAACATTCAGAAACAGAGGTCTGCGCGGAGGGACAGCGTCTTAAACAGGACTAGGGGCGAGCGCATGGCCCTTAATTCAGGGCAACTATTACCCCTCTGTAAGTGAGGGGACGGGAAATCGCGGTCTCCGGGCGGGCCTCGGACCATCGGAACACACTCAGAACGGGCGGAAATGTTGGCCTGCGTGTAGGGACAGCGTCTTCAACGGGATTAGGTGGGCGCGTCGCCCTTTTTTCCTGGATACTTTTGCACCTCTGTCAGCATGGGGCTGGGAAATCCCGGCCTTCGGGCGGGCCTCCGACTGTCAAAATGCACTTGGAACGGGCGGAAACGGAGGCCTTTGCGTAGGAACAGTGTCTCCAACAGGATTAATTGCGCACGTGGCCCTTTTTTCTGGCAACTTTTGCCTCTCTGTCAGCGTGGGGCCGGGAAATCCCAGCCTCCGAGCGGGCCTCCAAACGTTGGAACGCGCTCGGAACGGGCGGAAACGGAGGCCTGCGCGGAGCGACAGCGTCTCAAAGAGGACTATGTGCGTGCGTGTCGCAGTCTTTTCGGGACTACTTTTGTCCCTTGTCAGGGTTGGGGCCGGGAAATCGCGTCTTTTGGACAGGACTCCGACCGTCGGAACGTGCTCGTAATGGAGGAGAAGGAGGCCTGGGCAGAGGGACAGTGTCCCAAAGAGGACTAGGTGTGCGCGTCGACCTGTTTTAGGGGTAAATTTTGTCCCTCTGCCAGGGTTGAGTGGGAATTCCTGGCCTTCGGGCGGGGCTCTGACCGTCGTAACGCTCCTGGTACAGGCGGAAACAGAGGCCTGCGCAGAGCGACAGCGTCTCAAAAAGGACTATGTGCATGCACATCACGGTCAATTCTGGACTGCTTTTGTCCCTTGTCAGGGTCAGGGCCGGGAAATCGCGGAATCCGGACAGACTTCCGACAGTTGGAACGCGATCGTAATGGGTGGAGAAAGAGGCCTGGGCAAAGGGACAGCGTCTCAAAGAGGAGTAGGGGCGCACGCATCTCCCTTTTTTCGGGGCAACTTTTGCCTCTCTGTCTTGGTGGAGCCGGGAAATCCCGGCCTCCAGACATGCATCAAACCGTCGGAACGCGTTCAGAAAGGGGCGGAGACGGAGCCCTGGGTGGAGGGACAGCGTCTCCCACAGGATTAGATGGGTGCGTCGCCCTTTTTTCCTTGCAACATTTGCCCCTCTTTCAGCATGGGGCAGGGAAATCCCGGCCTTCAGGCGGGCCTCCGAACATCAGAACGCACTCGGAACGGGTGGAAACGGAGGCCTGCGTGGAGGGACAGCGTCTCAAAGAGGACTAGGTTTGTCCGTGTCGCCCTCTTTTCAGGCAACTGTTGGCCCTCTGTCAGCGTGGGGCTGGGAAATCCAAGGCTCCGGGCGGGCCTCCGACCGTCACAACGCGCTCGGTACGGGCGGAAAAGGAGGCCTGCGTGGAGGGACAGCGTCTCCAACAGGATCAGGTGCCCGCATCGCCCTCTTTTCTGGGTAACTTTTGCCTCTCTGTCAGCCTGGGGCCAGGAAATCCCGGCCCTCGGTTGTGCCTCCGACCGTTGGAAAGTGCTCGGAACGGGTGGAAACAGAGGCCTGCGTGGAGGACAGCGTCTCCAAGCGGATTAGGTGAGCTCGTCGCCCTATTTTCCGGGCAACTTTTGCTCTTCTCTCAGGGTTGGGCCGGGAAATCGCAGCCTCCGGGCGGGCCTACGACCATCGGAACGTGCTTGGAACGGGCGGAAACGGAGGCGTGCACGGAGGGACAGCATCTCTAAGAGGACTAGGTGCACGCGCGTCACCCTGTTTTCGGGGCAACTTTTGCCCCTCTATCAGGGTGGAGCCGGGAAATCCCGGGCTCCGGGCGGGCATCCGACTGTCGGAACGGGTGAAGAAGGAGGTCTGCGTGGAGGGACAGCGTCTCAAAGAGGACTAGGTGTGTCCGCGTCACCCTCTTTTTGGGGCAACTTTTGGCATTCTGTCAGGGTCGGGCCGGGAAATCCTGGCATTCGGACGGACCTCCGACCGTTGGAACGCGCTCAGAACTGGCGGAAATGGAGGCCTGCGCGGCGGGACAGCGTCTCGAAGAGGACTTGGTGTGTCCGCGTCACCCTGTTTTTGGGGAAACTTTTGGGCCGCTGTCAGGGTGGGGCCGGGAAATCGCGGCCTCCGGGCGGGCCTCCGACCATTGGAACGTGTTCGGAACGAGCAGAAACAGAGGCCTGCGCGGAGCGACAGCGTCTCACAGAGGACTAGGTGTGTCCGTATCACCCCCTTTTCGGGGCAACATTTGCTCCCCTGTCAGAGTGGGGCCGGGAAATTGCGGCCTCCGGGAGGGGCTCCAACCGTCGGAACGCACTCAGAACAGGCAGAAGCGGAGGCCTGTATGGAGGGACAGCGTCTAAAAGAGGAGTAAGTGCTCGTGCATGGCCCCTTTTTGGGGCCACTTTTGCCCCTCTGTCAGGCTGGGGCCGGGAAATCCTGGCATTCGGACGGACCTCCGACCGTTGGAACGCGCTCAGAACTGGCGGAAATGGAGGCCTGCGCGGCGGGACAGCGTCTCGAAGAGGACTTGGTGTGTCCGCGTCACCCTGTTTTTGGGGAAACTTTTGGGCCGCTGTCAGGGTGGGGCCGGGAAATCGCGGCCTCCGGGCTGGCCTCCGACCATCGGAACGTGCTCGGAACGGGCAGAAACAGAGGCCTGTGCAGAGGGACAGCGATTCAAAGGGGACTAGGCGTGTCTGCATCACCCTCTTTTTGGGGAAACTTTTGGGCTCTGTCTTGGTGGGGCCGGGAAATCGCAGCGTCCGGGTGGGTCTCCGACCATCGGAACGCGCTCGGAATGGGCGGAAAAGGAGGCCAGCGCGGAGGGGAGGGGTCTCACAGAAAACTAGGTGTGCGTGCATCGCACCCCTTTCGGAGCAATTTTTACCCTTTGTCAGCGTGGCGTCGGAAAATTGGGGCATCCAATCGTTGGAACGCTCTCGGAACGGGCGGAAACGGAGGTCTGCGTGGAGGGACAGCATCTCAAAGGAGACCAGGGGTGTCCACGTGGCCCCCTTTTCGGGGCAACTTTTGCCCCTCTGTCAGAGTGGGGCCGGGAAATCGCGGCCTCCGGGCGGGCCTCCGACTGTTGGAACGCGCTTGGAATGGGTAGAACGCAGGTCAGCACGGAGGGACAGCGTCTCAAAGAGAACTATGTGCTCGCGCGTCGCCCTGTTTTCGGGGCAACTTTTGCCTCTATGTTAGGGTGGGGCAGGGAATTACGGCCTTCGGGCGGGCCTTCGATCATCTGAACGCGCTGGGGACCCGCAGAAACGAAGGCCTATGCGGAGGGACAGCGTCTCAAAAGGACTTGGTGCGCGCGCGTTGCCCTGTTTTCGGGGAAACTTTTGCCCCTCTGTCAGTGTGGGGCTAGGAAATCGCAGCGTCCGGGCCCGCATCCGAACATGGAACGCACTCGGAACGGGCGGATACGGAGTTCTTCGCGAATGGACACCATCTCAAAGAAGATCAGGTGTGTCCGCGTGGCCCTTTTTTCGGAGCAACTTTTGCCCCTCTGTCAGGGTGGAGCCAGGAAATCGCGGCCTCTGGGCAGGACTCCGACCATCGGAACATGCCCGGAACGGGCAGAAACGGATTCCTGCACGGAGGGACAGCGTCTCAAAGGGGACTAGGTATGTCAGCGTCTCCCTCTTTTTGTGGCATCTTTTGGCCCTCTGTCAGGGTGGGGCTGGGAAATCGCGGCCTCCGGGCGGGCCTCCGACCTTTGGAATGTGCTCGGAACGGGTGGAAACGGACCTGCGCGGAGGGAGAGCTTCTGGAAAAGGACTAGGTGCGCGTGTCTTCCTATTTTCGGGCCAACTTTTGCCCTCTATCAGAGTGGGGCCGGGAAATCACGGCCTCCGGGCGTACGTCCGACCGTCAGAATGCGCTCTGAACAGGCGGAAACGGAGGCCTGTGCGGAGGGCCGTTTCTCCAAGAGCACTAGGTGCGCACGCTTCCCCTTTTTTTCGGGGCAACTTTTGCCCCACTGTCACGGTGGGCCGGGAAATCGCGGCCTCCGGTCGGGCCTCTGACCATCAGAATGCGTTCGGAACACGCAGAAGCGGAGGCCTGCGTGGAGCAACAGCGTCTCAAAGAGAACTAGGTATGTACGCGTCGCCCTCTTTTCGGGGCATGTCTTGCCCATCTGTCAGGGTGGGGCTGGGAAATCGCAGCCTCTGAGCAGGCCTCGGACTGTCGGAACGCGCTCGGTAAGGCCAGAAACGGAGGCCTGCGTGTAGGGACAGCGTCTGAAAGAGGAGTTGGTGCGCGGCCGCCGCCCTGTTTTCAGGGCAAGTCTTGCCCATATGTCAGGGTGGGGCCGGGAAATCGTGGCCTCTGGGCCGTGCTCCGCTTGTCGGAACACGCTCGGTTAGGGCAGAAACGGAGGCCTGCATGAGGGACAGCGTCTCAAAGAGGACTAAGTGTGCCCGCGTCGGCCTCTTTTCGGGGCAAGTCTTGCCTGTCTGTCAGGGTGGGGCCGGGAAGTCTCAGACTCCGGGCGGGACTCCGAGCATCGGAACGCACTCGGAATGGGCAGAAACAGAGGCCTGCGCAGAGGGGCAGCGTCTCAAAGGGACTAGGCGTGTCTGCGTCACCCTCTTTTTGGGGAAACTTTTGGGCCTCTGTCAGGGTGGGGCCGGGAAATCGCGGACTCTGGCTGGCCTCCAACTGTCGGAATGCCCTAGGAATGGATGGAAACGGAGGCCTGCGCAGAGGGACAGCGTCTCAAAGAGGACTAGGTGGACGTGTGTCACCCTGTTTTCGAGGCAACGTTTGCCGCACTGTCAGCGTGGGGCCGGGAAATCGCGGCCTCCGGGCAACACTCCGACCGTCGTAACGTGCTCGGAATGGGCAGAAACGGAGGCCTCCGCGAAGGACAGTGTCTCAAAGAGGTTTGGGTGTGCCCGCGTGGCCCCCTTTTCAGAGCAACTTAAGCCCGTCTGTCAGAGCGGGGCCGGGAAATCGCGGCCTCCGGGAGTGCCTCCGACCGTCGTTACGCACTGAGAACAGGCAGAAACGGAGGACTGCATGGAGGGACAGCGTCTCAATGAGGAGTAAGTGCGCGTGCATGGCTCCTTTTCGGGGCAACTTTTGCCCCTCTGTCAGGCTGGGGCCTGGAAATCACGGCCACCGGGCGGGCCTCCGACCGTTGAAACGCGCTCGGAATGGGCGGAAATGGAGGCCTGCGCGGAGGGACAGCGTCCCAAAGAGGACTAGGGGTGTCTGCGAGACCCTCTTTTCGGGGGAACTTTGGCCCCTCTGTCAGGGTGGGGCTGGAAAACGTGGCCTCTGGGCGGGATTCCGACCATCGCAACGCACTTGGAACGGACAGAAATGGAGGCCTGCGCGAGGGACAGTGTCTCAAAAAGGACAAGGTGCACGCGCGTCGCCCTTGTTTTCCGGGCAACATTTGCCTCTCTGTCAGGTTGGGGCCGGGAAATCACGGCCTTGGGGTGGGCCTCCCACAGTCGTAACGCGCTCGGTACTGGCAGAAACGGAGGCCTGCACTGAGGGACAGCATCTCAAAGAGGAGTAGGTGTGTCTGCGTCGGCCTCTCTTCGGGGCAAGTCTTGCCCATCTGTCAGGGTGGGGTTGGGAAATAGCGGCCTCCGGGCGGGCCTGTGACTATCGAAATGAGCTCGGAATGGCGGAAATGGAGGCCTGCGCGGAGGGACTGCGTCTCAAAGAGGACTAGGTGAGTCTGCGTGGCCCTCTTTTCGGGGCAACTGTTTTCCTTCTGTCAGGGTGGGGCCGGGAAATCACAGCTTCCGGGCGGGCCTCGGACTGTCGAAACGCGCTCGGTAAGGGCAGAAATGGAGGCCTGCGCAGAGGGACAGCGTCTCAAAGAGGACTAGGTGTGTCCGTATCACCCCCATTTCGGGGCAACATTTGCCCCCTGTCAGGGTGGGGCCGGGAAATCGCGGCCTCCAGGTGGGACTCCGACCGTCGGAAAGCCCTTGGTACGGGCAAAAACGGAGGCCTGTGCGGACGGACAGCATCTCAAAGAGGACTAGGTCTGTCTGCGTGGCCCTCCTGTCGGGGCAACTTTTGCCCCTCTGGAAGATTGGGACCGGGAAATCGCAGCCTCCGGGTGGGCCTCAGTCCCATGGAATGTGCTCGGAACAGGCGGAAACGGAGGCCTGCCCGAGGGACAGCATCTCAAAGAGGACTAGGTGTGTGCGCGTTGCCCTTTTTTCTGAGCAAAGTTTGATCCTCTGTCAGGGTGGAGCCGTGAAATCCTGGCCTCTGGGCTGGCCTCCACCTGTTGGAACGTGCTCGGAACGGGCGGAAGCGGAGGCCTGCGTGGAGGGACAGCGTCTCAACGAGGACTAGGGCTGTCCGCGTCGCCCTCTTTTTGTACAACTTTTGCCCCTCTGTCAGTGTGGAGCCGGGAAATTGCGGACTCCGGGCGGGCCTCAGATCGTCGGAACGCGCTCGGAACTGGTGGAAATGGAGGCCTGCGCGTCGGGACGGCATCTGAAAGAGGACTATGTGTGTCTGCGTCACCCTGTTTTCCGGGTAACATTTGCCCCTCTGTCAGGGTGGGGACGGGAAATCCCGGCCTTCGGGCGTGCTTCCAACCGTTGGAACGCTCTCGGACCGAGCAGAAACGGAGGCCTGCGTGGAGGGACAGCATCTAAAAGATGACTAGGTGTGTCCGCATGGCCCTCTTTTCAGGGAAACTTTTGCCCCTCTGTCAGGGTTGGGACGGGAAATAGCAGCCTCCAGGTCTGCATCCGAACGTGGAACAGGCTCAGAAATGGCGGAAACGGAGTCCTGCGCGAAGGACACCATCTCAAAGAAGACTGGATGTGTCCTCGTGGCCCCCTTTTCGGGGCAACTTTTGCCCCTCTGTCAGAGTGAGGCCGGGAAATCGCAGACCCCGGGCAGGTCTCCGATCGTCGGAACACGCTCGGAAGTGGCGGAAATGTTGGCCTGCGCGGAGGGACAGCGTCTGAAAGAGGAGTAGGTGTGTCCACGTGGCCCTCTTTTCGGAGCAACTTTTGCCCCTATGTAATGGTGGGGCAGGTAAATCGCGGCGTTTGGGCGGGCCTCCGACCGTCGGAATGCTCTCAGAATGGGCGGAAACGGAGGCCTGCGTGAGGGTTCTCAAAGAGGACTGGGTGCGCGAGCTTCACCCTGTTTTTCGGGCAATTTTTGCCTTTCTGTCAGGGTGGGGCCGGGAAATCACGGCCTTTGGGCGGACCTCCGACGGTCGAAAAGCCCTTGGTACGGACAGAAACGGAGGCATGCGCGGACGGACAGCATCTCAAAGAGGACTAGGTGTATCCTCGTGGCCCTCCTGTTGGTGCAACTTTTGCCCCTCTGGAAGATTGGGACCGGGAAATCGCAGCCTCCGGGCGGGCCTCAGACCGTTGGAATGCGCTCGGAACATGCTGAAACTGAGGCCTTCCCGAGGGACAGCGTCACAAAGAGGATTAGGTGTGTCCGTGTCGCTCTCTTTTCGTGGCAACTTTTGCCCCTCTGTCAGGGTGGGGCCGGGAAATCGCGGCCCCTGGGCGCGACTCCGACCGTCGGAACGCTCTTGGAACGGGCGGAAACGGAGGCCTGCGTGGCGGGACATGCTTCTCAAGGAGGACTAGGTGTGTCCGCGTGGCGCTCTTTTCGGGGCAACTTTTGCCCCTCTGTCAGGTTGTTGACCGGAATTCACGGCCTCGGGTGGGTCTCTGATCGTCCGACTGCGCTCGGAACGGGCGGAAACGGAGGCCTGCGCGATGGACAGCGTCTCCAAAAGGACTAGGTGAGTCTGCATGGCCCTCTTTTCGGGCAACTTTTGCCCGTCTATCAGGGTGGGGACAGGTAATCGTGGCTTCCGTGCGGGTTTCTGACCGTCAGAAAGCGGTCGGTACGGTCGGGAATAGAGGCCTGCAGGGAGGGACAGCGCCTCAAAAGGACTAGTTGCGCTTGTCACCGTCTGATCGGGGAAACTTTTGGCCCTCTGTCAGGGTGGGGCTGGGAAATCGCGGCCACTAGGAGGGCCTCCGACCGTCGGAACGCATTCGGAATGGGTGGAAACGGAGGCCTGCGTGGAGGGACAGCGTATCCAAGAGGACAAGGTGCGCGCGCGTCGCCCCCTTTTTGGGGCAACTTTAGCCCATCTGTCAGCGGGGTAGTGGGAAATCGCGGCCTCTGAGCAGGCCTCCGACCATCAGAACGCACTCGGAACGGGCTGAAACGGAGGCCTGAGCGAGGGACAGCATCTCAAAGAGGACACGGTGCGCGCGCTTCGCCTTGTTTTCGGGACAACCTTTGCCCTCTGTCAGACTGGGGCCGGGAAATCAGGGCCTCCGTGCGGGCCTCCGAACGTCGGAACTCTCTCGGAATGGGCGGAAACGGAGGATTGCGCGGAGGGACAGCATCTCAAAGAGGACTAGGTGTGTCCGCGTCACCCTCTTTTCGGGCCAGCTTTTTCCCCTCTGTCAGAGTGGGGCCGGGAAATCACGGCCTCCGGGCGTACATCCGACCGTCAGAACGCGCTCTGAACAAGCGGAAACGGAGGCCTGCACGGCGGGACAGCGTCTCAAAGAGGACTAGGTGTGTCCACGTGGCCCTCTATTCGGGGCAACTTTTGCCCCATTTTCAGGGTGGGGCCGGGAAATCGCGGCGCCCGAGCGGGACTTTGACCGTGGCAATGCCTCGGAACAGGCGGAAGGGTTGTCCTGCGTGGAGGGACAGCGTCTCAAAGAGGACTAGGAGTGTCTGCGTGACCCTCTTTCCGGGGGAACTTTTGCCCCTCTGTCAGTGTGGGGCCGGAAATCGCAGCCTCCAGGCGGGACTCCGACCGTCGCAACGCGCTCGGAACGGGCGGACATGGAGGCCTGCGCGAGGGACAGCGTCTCAAAGAGGACTAGGTGTGTCTGCATCAGCCTCTTTTCTGGGCAAGTCTTGCCCCTCTGTCACGGAGGGCCCGGTAAATCACGGTCTCCAAGCTGGCCTCCGACCGTCGGAACATGCTCAGTACGGGCAGAAACGGAGGCCTGCGCGGAGGGACAGCAACTCAAAGAGGACTAGGTGTGTCCACGTCGGCCTCTTTTCCGGGCAAGTCTTGCCCATCTGTCAGCGTGGGGCTGGGAAATTGCGGCCTCCGGGCGGGCCTGTGACCATGGGAATGAGCTCGGAATGGGCGGAAATGGAGGCCTCCCCGGAGGGACAGCGTCTCAAAGAGGACTAGGTGAGTCTGCGTGGCCCTCTTTTCGGGGGAACTGTTTCCCCTCTGTCAGAGTGCGGCCGGGAAATCACGGCCTCCAGGCGTACATCCGACCGTCAGAACGCACTCTGAACAAGCGGAAACGGAGGCCTGCACGGCGGGACAGCATCTCAAAGAGGACTAGGTGTGTCCGCGTCGGCCTCTTTTCCGGGCAAGTCTTGCCCATCTGTCAGTGTGGGGCCGGGAAATTGAGGCCTCCGGGCAGGCCTGTGACCATGGGAATGAGCTCGGAATGGGCGGAAATGGAGGCCTGCGCAGAGGGACAGCGTCTCAAAGAGGCTTAGGTGAGTCTGCGTGGCCCTCTTTTCGGGGGAACTGTTTCACCTCTGTCAGGGTAGGGTCGGGAAATCGTGGCTTCCGGGCGGGCCTCGGACTGTCAGAACGTGCTTGGTAAGGGCAGAAACGGAGGCCTGCGTGAGGGTCATCGTCTCCAAGATAACTCGGTGTGTCCGTGTGGCCGTCCTTTCGGTGCAACTTTTGCCTCTTTGTCAGGGTGGGGGCCGGGAAATCGCGGCCTCCGGGAGCGCCTCCGACAATCAGAACGCTCTTGGAATGGGCGGAAACGGAGGCCCGCGTGGAGGGACAGCGTCTCAAAGAGGACTAGGAGTGTCCGCGTGGCCCTCTTTTCGGGGCAAATTTTGGCCCTCTGTTAGGGTGAGGCCGGGAAATCTCTGCCTCCGGGCGGGCCTTCGACTGATGGAGCGCGCTCGTAACTGGAGGAAATGGAGGCCTGCGTGGAGGGACAGCCTCTCAAAGAGGATTAGGTGCACAAGCATCCCCCTGTTTTCAGGGCAACTTTATCCCCACTGTCAATGTTGGGCCAGGAAATCTCGGTCTCCGGGCGGGCCTCCGACTGTCAGAACGTGCTTGGAACAGGCGGAAACGGAGGCCTGCGCGAGGGACAGCGTCTCCAAGAGAACTAGGTGCGTGAATCGCCCTGTTTTCCTGGCAACTTTTGCCCCTCTGTCAGGGCGGAGCCGGGAAATCGCGGCCTCTGGTCGGTCCTCCGACCGTCGGAACGCACTCAGAATGGCGATAACAGATTCCTGCGCGGAGGTACAGCATCTCAAAGGTGACTCGGTGTGTGCATCTCCATGTTTTCCGGCCAACTTTTGCCCCTCTGTCAGAGTGGAGCCGGGAAATCCCGGCCTCCGGGCGGGCCTCAGACCGTGGAACGCCTTTGGAACGGGCATAAACGGAGGCCTGCATGGAGGAGAAGCGTCTCAAAGAGGACAATATGTGTCCGCGTGGCCCTTTTTTCGGAGCGACTTTTGCCCCTCTGTCAGAGTGGAGCCAGGAAATCGCAGCTTCCGGGAGGGCCTCCGACCGTCGGAACGCCCTCAGAACAAGCAGAAACGGAGGCCCCCGCAAAGGGACAGCGTCTCCAAGGGGACTATGTGCACACACATCCCCCTCTTTTCGGGGCAACTGTTGGTCCTCTGTCAGGGTGGGCCGGGAAATCGCGACCTCCGGGCGGTTCTCCGACCATTGGAATGTGCTCGGAACGGGCAATAACACAGGCCTGCGCGGAGGGACAGCGTCTCAAAGGGGACTAGATGTGTCCGGGTCACCCTCTTTTTGGGGAAAGTTTTGGACCTCTGTCAGGGTGGGGCCGGGAAATCGCGGCCTCCGGGCGGGCCTCCGACCATCGAAACATGCTCGGAACGGGCGGAAACGGAGGCCTGTGTGAGGGACAGCGTCTCAAAGAGGACTATTTGTGTCCGCGTGGCCCTCTTTTCGGGGCAACATTTGGACCTCTGCCAGGGTGGGGCCAGGAAATCGCGGCCTCCAGGCAGGACTCCGACCGTCAGAACGCACTCAGAAAGGGTAGAAACGGAGGCCTGCGCGAGGGTTATCGTCTCCAAGAGAACTAGGTGTATGCGTGTGGCCGTCTTTTCGGGGCAGCTTTTGGCCCTCTGTCAGGGTGAGGCCGGGAAATCGCTGCCTCCGGGCGGGCCTCCGACCAACGGAAAGCACTCATAACAGGAGGAAGTGGAGGCCTGCGGGGAGGGACAGCCTCTCAAAGAGGACTAGGTGCGCAAGCAACCCCCTGTTTTCAAGGCAACTTTATCCCCCTGTCAGTTTTGGGCCGGGAAATCTCGGATTCCGGGCGGGCCTCCGACCGTCAGAACGTGCTCGGAACAGGCGGAAACTGAGGCCTGCGCGAGGGACAGCATATCAAAGAGGACTAAGCGTGTGTGCATCGCTCTTTGTCAGGGTGGAGGCGGGAAATCCCGGCTTCCGGGCGGGCCTCCGAATTTCGGAACGCGCTCAGAACGGGAGGAAACGGAGACTTATGTGGAGGGACAGCGTCTCAAAGAAGACTAGGTGTGTCCCCGTCACCCTCTTTCGGGGCAACTTTTGGCCCTCTCTCAGGGTGGGGCCGGGAAATCACGGCCTCCGGGCAGTCCTCCGACCGTCGGAACTCGCTCAGAATGGGCGGAAAAGTAGGCCTGCGTGAGGGATAGCGTCTCAAAGAGGACTAGGTGCGCGAGCTTCACCGGTTTTTTCGGGCAACTTTTGCCTTACTGTCAGGGTGGGGCCGGGAAATCCTGGCCTTTGGGCGGACCTCCGACCGTCGGAAAGCTCTTGGTACGAGCAGAAACAGAGGCCTGTGCGGACGGACAGCATCTCAAAGAGGACTAGGTGTGTCCGCGTGGCCCTCCTGTCGGGGCAACTTTTGCCCCTCTGGAAGATTGGGACCGGGAAATCGCAGCCTCCGGGCAGGACTCAGACCGTTGGAATGTGCTCGGAACAGGCAGAAACTGAGGCTTGCCCGAGGGACAGCGTCTCAAAGAGGACTAGGTGTGTGCGCGTCGCCCTTTTTTCTGAGCAAAGTTTGATCCTCTGTCAGGGTGGAGCCGGGAAATCGCGTCCTCAGGGCGGGCCTCTGATCGTCAGAACGCGAACAGAAAAGGCGGAAACAGAGGACTGCTCGGAGCGACAGCGCCTCAAGGAGGACAAGGTGCGCGCGTCGCCCTGTTTTCCAAGTAACTTTTGGCCCTCTGTCAGGGTGGAGCTGGGAAATCGCGGCCTCCGGGCGGGGTTCCGACCATCGGAAAGCGCTCGGAATGGACGGAAATGGAGGCCGGCGCGGATGGAGAGCGTCTCAAAGAGGACTAAGTGCTCGTGCATCGCCCTCTGTCAGGGTGGTGCTGGGAAATCCCTGCTTCCGGGCCGGCCTCCGACTTTCGTAACGCCCTCGGAACGGGAGGAAATGGAGGCCTGCGAGAGTGAGAGGTCTCCAAGAGTACTAGGTGCATGCGCTTCGCCCTGTTTTCAGAGCAACTTTTGCCTCTCTGTCAGGGTGGGGCCAGGAAATCTCGGCCTCCGGGCGGGCCGCTGACCGTCGGAACGCGCTCGGAACAGGCGGAAGCGGATCCCTGGGCGGAGGGACACCCTCTCAAAGAGGACTAGCTGTGTCCGCGTCACCCTCTTTTCGGGGCAACTTTTGGCCGTCTATCAGGGTGAGGCAGGGAAATCTCGGCCTCCGGGTGTACGTCTGACCGTCAGAACGCGGTCTGACCAAGCAGAAACGGAGGCCTGCTCGGTGGGCAGTTTCTCCAAGAGGACTATGTGTGCACGCTTCCCTTTGTTTTCGGGCAACTTTAGCCCCACTGTCAGCGTGGGGCTGGGAAATCTCTGCCTCTGGGCGGGCTTCCGACGGTTGGAACATGCTCGGAACGGGCGGAAGCGGAGGCCAGCGCAGATGGACAGCGTCTCAAAGAGGACTAGGTGTATCTGCGTCACCCTCTTTTCGGGGTAACTTTTCGCCCTCTGTCAGTGTGGGGCCGAGAAATCTCGGCCTCCGGGCGGGCTTCCGACCGTCGGAACGTGCACGGAACAGGCGGAAATGGAGGCCTGCGCGAGGGACAGCGTCTCAAAGAGGAATGGGTTTGTCCGCGTGGCCCTCTTTTCGGAGCAACTTTTGCCCCTCTGTCAGGGTGGAGCCAGGAAATTGCGGCCTCTGGGCAGGCCTCCGATCGTCGGAACGCACCCGTAACGGGCGGAAAGGGATTCCTGCGCAGAGGGACAGCGTCTCAAAGAGGACTGTGTGTCCGCGTCACCCTCTTTTCGGGGCAACTTTTGCCCCTCTGTCGGAGTCGGGCCGGGAAATCATGACCTCCGGGCGGACGTCCGACCGTCAGTACGTGCACAGAACAAGCAGATACGGAGGCCTGTGTGGAGGGACAGCGTCTGAAAGAGGACTAGTTGCGCGCGCGTCGCCCTGTTTTCAGGGCAAATTTTGCCCGTCTGTCAGGGTGGGGCCGGGAACTCGCAGCCTCCGGGCGGTACTCCGACCGTCGGAACGCGCTCGGAATTGGCGGAAATGGAGTTCTGGGTGGAGGGACTGCGTCTCAAAGAGGAATAGGTGTGTCCACGGTGCCCTCTTTTCGGGGCAACTTTTGTCCCACTGTCAGGTTGGGTCCTGGAAATCGTGGCCTTTGTGTGGGCCTCTGACCATCGGTACGAGAACGGAACACGCGGAAATGGAGGTCTGCGCAGCGGAACAGCGTCTCAAAAAGGATTTGGTGTGTCCGCGTCGCCCTGTTTTTGGGGCAACTTTTGCCCTTTGTCAGGGTGGAGCCGGGAAATCGTGGCCTTTGGGCGGGCATCCGACCGTCGGAACGCTTCTGAACGGGCGGAAATAGAGGCCTGCGTGGAGGAACAGCGTCTGAAAGAAAACTAGGTGCGCGTCCCTCTCCCCCCTTGCGGGGCAACTTATGCCCCTCTGTCAGGGTGGGGCCGGAAAATCGCGGCTTCCGGGCGTGCCTCCGACTGTCGGAACGCACTCGGAGTGGGCAGAAACGGAGGCCTGTGCGAGGGACACCGTCTCAAATAGGACTGGGTGTGTCCGCGTGGCCCTCTCTTCGGAGCACCTTTTGCCCCTCTGTCAGGGTGGAGACAGGAAATCGCGGCCTCTGGGCAGGCCTACGACCGTTGGAACGCGCCCGGAACGGGCGGAAACAGATTCCTGCACGGAGGTACAGCGTCTCATAGGGGACTAGGTATGTCCGCGTCTCCCTCTTTTCGGGGCATCTTTTGGCCCTCTGTCAGGGTGGGACCGGTAACTCACGGCCTCCGGGCGGGCGTCCGACCTTCGGAACGTGCTCGGAGTGGGCAGAAACGGAGGCCTGCCTGGAGGAACAGCGTCTCAAAGATGACTAGGCGTATCCGTTTCGCCTTCTTTTTGGGGCAACTTTTGCCTCTCTTTCAGGGTAGGGCCTGGAAATCGCAGCCTTTGTGCGGGCCTCCGACCGTCGAAACGCGGTAGGTAAAGGCGGAAACTAAGTCCTGCGCGGAGGAACATGATCTCAAAGAAGACTAGCTGTGTCCTTGTGTCCCTCTTTTCGGGGCAACTTTTGCCTCTCTGTCAGGGTGGGGCCGGGAAATCCCGGCCTTCGAGCAGTCCTCCGACCATCGGAACGCGCTTGGAATGGCTGGAAATGGGGCTTGTGGGGAGGGACAGCCTCTCAAATGGACTAGGTGCGCACACGTTGGCCTGTTTTAAGGGCAACGTTTGCCCCTCTGTCAGGGTGGAGCCGGGAAATCCCGGCCTCCGGGCATGCCTTCGACCGTCGGACCGTGCTCGGTACGGGCGGAAACCGAGACCTGAGCGGAGGGACATCGCCTCAAAGAGGACAAGGTGCGCGCATCGACCTGTTTTCCGGGCAGCTTTTGCCTCTCTGGCAGGGTGGGACCAGGAAATCCTGGCCTTCGGGCGGGCCTCCGACAGTCAGAACGTGTTCGGAATGGGCGGAAATGGAGGCCTGCGTGGGGGACAGTGTCTTAAAGAATACCAGGTGTGTCTGTGTGGCCCTATATTTGGGGCAACTTTTGCCCCTCTGTCATGGTGTGGCCGGGAAATCGCGGCCTCTGGGCGGGACTCCGACCGTCGGAACGCTCTCGGAACGGGCAGAAACGGAGACCTGCTTGGAGGGACAGTGTCTGAAAGAGGACCAGGCGTGACCGCGCCGCCCTCTTTTCGGGGCAATTTTGCCCCTCTATCAGGTTGGGGACCGGAAGTCGTGGCCTCCGGGTGGGACTCCGATCATCGGATTGTGCTTGGAACGGGTGGAAACGGAGGCCTGCGCGGAGGGACAGTGCATGAAGAGGACTAGGTGTGTCCGCGCCGCCCTCTTTTCAGGGCGATTTTGCCCATCTGTCGGGGGAGCCGGGAAATCACGTCCTCCGGGTGGGTCTGTGACCGTCGGAATGCGCTCGGAACGGGCGGAAACGGAGGCCTGCGCGAGGGACAGCGTTTCCAAAAGGACTAGGTGAATCGGCATGGCCCTCTTTTCGGGGCAACTTTTGCTCATCTATCAGGGTGGGGACGGGTAATCGCGGCTTCCGTGCGGACTTCTGATCATCAGAAAGCACTCGGAATGGGTGGAAACGGAGGACTGCACGGAGGGACAGCGCCTCAAAAGGACTAGTTGTGCTTGTCACCCTCTGTTCGGGGAAACTTTTGGCCCTCTGTCAGAGTGGGGCCAGGAAATCTTGGCCTTTGGGCAGGCCTCCAACCGTCGAAATGCGGTCGGTACGGTCAGAAACGGAGGCCTGCAAGGAGGGACAGCATCTGACAGAGGACTAGGTTTGTCTGAGTCGCCCTCATTTCGGGGCAACATTTGTCTTTCTGTCACAGTGGGGCCGGGAAATCGCGGCCTCCGGGAGGGCCTCCGGCCATCGGAACACGCTGGGAACTGGTGGAAATGGAGACGTGCGCGGAGGGACAGCATATCCAAGAGGACCAGGTGCGCTTGCGTCCCCCTCTATTCGGGGCAACTTTGGCCCCTCTGTCAGGGTGGGGCTGGGAAATCGCAGCCTCTGGGCTGGCCGCCGACTATTGGAACGCACTCAGAACGGGCGGAAACGGAGGCCTCCGCGGAGGGACAGCGTCTCAAAGAGGACTAGGAGTTTCCGAGTCGCCCTCTTTTCGGGGCAACTTTTCTCCCTCTGTCAGGGTGGGTACGGGAAATCGTGGCCTCCGGGTGGGACTGCAACCATAGGAATCCGCTCGGAACGGGCGCAAATGGAGGCCAGCGCGGAAGGATAGCGTCTCAAATAGGACTAGGAGTGTCCGCATCACCCTCTTTTTGGGGAAACTCATGGCCCTCTGTAAGGGTGGGGACGGGTAATCGCGGCTTCCGTGCAGGCTTCTGACCATCAGAAAGCACTCGGAACAGGTGGAAACGGAGGTCTGCGCGGAGGAAGAGCATCTGCAAGAGGACTTGGTGCGCTTGTCCCCCTTTTTTCGGGCCAACATTTTCCCCTCTGTCAGCGTCGGGCTGGGAAATCCCGTCCTCCGGGGGGGCATCCGACCGTCGGAACGCGCTCGGAACGGGCGGAAACAGAGGCCTGCGCGGAGGGACAGCATCTCAAAGAGGACTAGGAGTGTCCGCGTCACCCTCTTTTCGGGGCAACTTTTGCCCCTCTGTCAGTATGGGGCCGGGAAATCACGGCCTCCGGGCGTACGTCCGACCGTCGGAACGCGCTCAGAACAAGCGGAAATGGAGGCCTGTGCGGAGGGCATTTTCTCCAAGAGGACTAGGTGCGCGCGCTTCCCCTTGTTTTTGGGGCATCTTTAGCACCGCTCTCAGGGTGGGGACGGGAATTCGCGGCCTCTGGGCGGGCCTCCGACAGTCAGAACGTGCTCGGAATGGGCAGAAATGGAGGCGTGCACGGGGGACAGCGTCTCAAAGAATACCAGGTGTGTCTGTGTGGCCCTATATTTGGGGCAACTTTTGCCACTCTGTCAGGATGGAGCTGGGAAATCGTGGCCTCTAGACGGGCCTCCGACCGTCGGAACGCTCTCGGAACGGTGGACACGGATTCCTGTGCGGAGGGACAGCGTCTCAAAGGGGATTAGGTGTGTCCGAGTCACCTTCTTTTCGGGGCAACTTCTGGCCCTCTGTCAGGGTGGAGCCGGGAAATCGCGGCCTCCGGGCGGTCCTCCGACCGTCGGAACGCGCTCGGAATGTGTGGAAACAGAGATATGCTCGGAGGGACAGCGTCTCCAAGAGGACTAGGTGTGTCCACGTCACCCTCTTTTCAGGGTAACTTTTGCCCTTTGTCAGGATGGGTCCGGGAATTCGCGGCTTCCGGGCGGGCCTCCGACCGTAGGAACGCACTCGGAGTGGGCAGAAATGGAGGCCTGCATGGAGAGACAGCGTCTCATAGATGAATAGGGGTATCCGCTTCTCCCTCTTTTCGGGGCAACTTTTGCCTCTCTTTCAGGGCGGGGCCGGATAATTGCAGCCTTCGGGCAGGCCCCCGACTGTCGAAACGCGGTCGGTACAGGCGGAAACGGAGTCCTGCGCGGAGGAACATGATCTCAAAGAAGACTGGTTGTGTCCTTGTGTCCCTCTTTTCGGGGCAACTTTTGCCTCTCTCTCAGGGTGGGGCCGGGAAATCCCAGCCTTCGGGCGGGCCTCCGACTGTTGGAACGCCCATGGAACGGCCGGAAGTGGCGGCCTGTGCGGAGGGACAGCGTCTCAAATGGACTAGGTGCGCGCGCGTTGCCCTTTTTTTGGGGCAACATTTTTCCCTCTGTCAGGGTGGAGCTGGGAAATCCCGTCCTCCGGGCATGCCTCCGACCGTCGGAACGTGCTCGGTACGGGTGGAAACCAAGACCTGCGCGGAGGGACTGCGCCTCAAAGAGGACAAGGTGCGCGCGTCGCCCTTTTTTCCGGGCAACTGTTGGCCCTCTGTCAGGGTGGGCCGGGAAATCGCGACCTCCGGGCAGTCCTCCGATCGTCGGAACGTGCTCGGAATGGGCAGAAACAGAGGCCTGCGTGGAGGGACAGTGTCTCCAAGAGGACTAGGTGCGCGCACATCCCCCTCTTTTCGGGGCAACTGTTGGACCTCTGTCAGGGTGGGCCGGGAAATCGCGACCTCCGGGCAGTCCTCCGATCGTCGGAACGTGCTCGGAACCGGCAGAAACAGAGGCCTGCGCGGAGGGACAGCGTCGCAAAGGGGACTAGGTGTGTCTGGGTTACTCTCTTTTTGGGGAAAGTTTTGGGGCTCTGTCATGGTGGGGTCGGGAAATCAAGGCCTCCGGGCGGGCCTCCAACCGTTGGAACGTGCTTGGAACGGGCGGAAACGGAGGCCTGTGCAAGGGACAGCGTCTCAAAGAGGACTATGCGTGTCCTTGTGGCCGTCTTTTCGAGGGAACTTTTGGACCTCTGTCACAGTGGGGCCGGGAAATCGCGGCCTCTGGGCTGGCCTCCGACCTTCGGAACGCGCACGGAATGGGCAGAAATGGATTTCTGTGCGGAGGGACAGCGTCTCAAAGGGGACTAGGTGTGTCCTCATCACCCTCTTTTTGGGGAAACTTTTGGGACTTTCTCAGGGTGGGGCCAGGAAATAGCGGCCTCCGGGCGTACCTCGGACCGTCAGAAGGTGCTCGGAACGGGCGGAAACGGAGGCCTGCGCTGAGGGACAGCGTCTCAAAGGGGACTAGGTGTGTCCGCATCACCCTCTTTTCGGGCAACTTTTGCCCCTCTGTCAGAGTGGGGCCGGGAAATCGCGGCCTCTGGGCGGGCCTCAGACTGTGGGAACGTGCTCGAAACGGGCGAAAACGGAGGCCTGCGTGGAAGGACAGCGTCTCAAAGAGGACTAGGTGTGTCTGCGTGGCCCTCTTTTCGGGGCAACTTTTGCACCACTGTCAGGGTTGGGCCGGTAAATCGCGGCGTCCGGGCGGGCCTCCGACCGTCGGAACGCGCTCAGAATGGGAGGAAATGGAGGCCTGCGCAAAGGACAGCTTCTCAAAGAGGACTCGGCGCGCGTGCTTTGCCCTGTTTTCAGGCATCTTCCGCCTCTCTGTCAGGGTTGGGCCCGGAAATCCTGGCCGTTGGGTGGGCCACCAACCGTCTTAATGCGCTCGGCATTGGCAGAAAGGGAACCCTGTGCGGAGGGACAGCGTCTCAAAGAGGACTATGTGTGTCCGCGTGTCCCTCTTTTCGGAGCAATTTTGCCCCTCTGTCAGAGTGGGGCCGGGAAATCGCGGCCCCCATGAGGGCCTCCGACCGTCGGAACGCACTCGGAATGGGCAGAAATAGAGGCCTGAGCAGAGGGACAGCGTCTTAAAGGGAACCAGGTGTGTCCGCGTCACCCTCTTTTTGGGGAAACTTTTGGGCCTCTGTCAGGGTGGGGCCGGGAAATCCCGGGCTTTGGCGGGCCTCCTACTTTTGGAATGCGCTCGGAATGCTCAGAAATGGAGGCCGCGCAGAGGGACAGCTTCGCAGAGAAAACTAGGGGCGCGCGCATCGCCCTCCTTTCGGGGCAACTTTTGCCCATCCTGAGTGTGGGTCCGGGAAATCGCAGCCTCTGGGAGGGCCTCCGACTGTCAGAACGGGCTCGGAAAGTAGGGAAACGGAGTGCTGCACGGAGGGACAGCATCTCAAAGAGGAGTAGCTGTGTCCGCGTGGCCCTCTTTTCGGGGCAAGTCTTGCCCATTTGTCAGGGTGGTGCCGGGAATTCGCGTCCTCCGGGCTGGACTCCGACCGCCGGAATGCGCTCGGAATGTGTGGAAACAGAGGCCTGCGCGGAGGGATAGCGTCTCAAAAGGACTAGGTGCGCGTGCATCTCCCTGTTTTCTTGTCAACTTTTGCCCCTCTGTCAGCGTGGGGCCGGGAAATCATGGCCTCTGGGCGGGCCTCCGCCCGCCGGAACTCTCTCGGACGGGCGGAAACGGAGGCCTGCGCAAAGGTACAGCGCCTCAAAGAGGATTTGGTGTGTCCGCGTCGCTCTGTTTTCGGGGCAACTTTTGCCTTTTGTCAGGGTGGGGCTGGGAAATCGCGGCTTCCGGGCGGGCCTCCGACCGTCGGAACGCACTCCGAGTGGGCAGAAACAGAGGCCTGCGTGGAGGGACAGCGTCGGAAAGATGAATATGTTTATCCGCTTCTCCCTCTTTTCGCGGCAACTTTTGCCTCTCTTTCAGTGTGGGGCCGGGAAATTGCAGCCTTCGGGCCGGCCTCCGACCGTCGAAACGCAGTCGGTACAGGCGGAAACGGAGTCCAGCCCGGAGGAACATGATCTCAAAGAAGACTAGTTGTGTCCTTGTGTCCCTCTTTTTGGGGCAACTTTTGCCTCTCTGTCAGGGTGGGGCCGGGAAATCCCAGCCTTCGGGCAGGCCTCTGACCATCGGAACACGCTCAGAACGGCCGGAAATGGGGGCCCGCGAGGAGGGACAGAGTCTCAAAGAGGACTAGTTGCGCACGCTTCACACTGTTTTCCGTGCATCTTTTGCCTCTCTGTCAGGATCGGGCCGGGAAATCCTGGCCTTCGGGCGGTCCTCCGACCGTCGTAACCTGCTCGCTATGGGCAGAAACGGAAGCCTGCGTGGAGGGACAGCGTCTCAAAGAGGACTGTGTGTGTCCGCGTCACCCTCTTTTCGGGGCAACTTTGGCCCCTCTGTCAGGGTGGGGCCGGGAAATCACGGCCTCCGGGCGGGCCTCCGACCATCGGAACGTGCTCGGAATGGGTGTAAACGGAGGCATGCGCGGAGGGACAGCATCTCAAAGAGGACTAGGTGTGCCCGCGTCACCCTCTTTTCGGGGCAACTTTTGCCCATCTGTCAGGGAGGGGCCGGGAAATCGCGGCCTCTGGGCGCGCCTCTGACCATCGGAACGCACTCGGAACGGGCGGAAGCGGATTTCTGCATGGAAGGACAGCGTCTCAAAGGGGAATAGGAGTGTCCGCCTCACCCTCTTTTCAGGGCACCTTTTTCCCCTCTGTCAGAGTGGGGCCGGGAAATCGTGGCCTCCGGGTGGACGTCCGACCATCGGAACGCGCTCAGAACAAGCGGAAATGGAGGCCTGCGCGGAGGGTCAGCATCTCAAAGAGGAGTAGGTGTGTCCGCGTCACCCTCTTTTCGGGGCAACTTTTGCCCGTCTGTCAGGGAGGGGCCGGGAAATCGTGGCCTCTGGGCGGGCATCCGACCATTGGAACGCACTCGGAATGGGTGGGAACGGATTTCTGCGTGGAGGGACAGCGTCTCAAAGGGGACTATGTGTGTCCTCGTCACCCTCTTTTCGGGGCAACTTTTTCTCCTCTGTCAGGGTGGGTCCAGGAAATCGTGGACTCTGGGCGGTCCTCCGACCATCGGAACGTGCTCGGAACGAGCAGAATCAGAGGCCTGCACGGAGGGACAGCGTCTCAAAGGGGACTAGTTTTGCCCAGGTCACCCTCTTTTTGAGGAAAATTTTGGACCTCTGTCAGTGTGGGGCCGGGAAATTGCAGCCTCCGGGCGGGCCTCCCACCATCAGAACGTGGTCGGAACGGTTGGGAACGGATTTCTGCGTGGAGGGACAGCGCCTCAAAGGGGACTATGTGTGTCCGCGTCATCCTCTTTTCGGGGCAACTTTTTCTCCTCTGTCAGGGTGGGGCCGGGAAATCGCGGCCTCCTGGCGGTCCTCCGACCATCGGAACGTGCTCAGAATAAGCAGAATCAGAGGCCTGCGTGGAGGGACAGCGCCTCAAAGGGGACTATGTTTGTCCGCGTCACTCTCTTTTCGGGGCAACTTTTTCTCCTCTGTCAGGGTGGGGTCAGGAAATCGCGGCCGCCGTCGGGACTCCGACCGTCGGAACGTGCTCTGAACGGGCGGAAACGGAGGCCTGCGTGGAGGGACAGCGTCTCAAAGAGGACTGGTTGTGTCCGCGTCGCCCTCTTTTCGGGCAACTTTTGCCCTCTGTCAGGGTGCAGCCGGGAAATCGCGGCCTTTGGGCAGGCCTCCGACCGTCGGAACGCGGTCGGAACGGGCGGAAACGGGGGCCTGTGCGGAGGGACAACGTCTCAAAGAAGACTAGGTGTGTCCGCGTCACCCTCTTTTTAGTGTAAATTTTGCCCCTGTTTCAGGGTGGGGCCGGGAAATCACAGCTTCCGGACGTGCATCGGAACGGGGAACGTGTTCGTAACAGGCAGAAATGGAGGACTGCACTTAGGGACCCCATCTCAAAGAAGACTAGATGTGTCTGCGTGCCCCTCTTTTCAGGGCAACGTTTTGCCCCTCTGTCAGACTGGGGCCAGGAAATCCCCGCCTCCAGGCGGGCCTCCGTCCGTAGGAACACACTTGAAATGTGCGGAAACTGAGGCCTGTGCGGAGCGACAGCGCCTTAAAGAGAACTAGATGCAGGCGTCGCCTTGTTTTCCGGGCAACTTTTGCCTCTCTGACAGGGTGGGGCGGGAAATCCCGGCATTCGGGCGGACCTCCGACCGGACGAACGCAATTGGAACGGGCAGAAATGGAGGCGTGCGTGGAGGGACAGCGTCTCAAAGTGGACTTGGTGTGTCCGCGTCACTCTCTTTTCGGGGCAACTTTTGCCCCTCTGTCAGGGTGGGGCAGGAAATCGCGGCCCCCGGGTGGGACTTTGACCGTCAGAACGTGCTCGGAACAGGCGGAAGGGAGTCCTGCATGGAGGGACATCGTCTCAAAGAGGAGTAGGAGTGTCTGCGTCGGCCTCTTTTCGGGGCAAGTCTTGCCCCTCTGTCAGGGAGGGGCCGGGAAATCGCGGCCTCCAAGCGGGCCTCCGACCATCGGAACGTGCTCAGTACGGGCAGAAACGGAGGCCTGGGTGGAGGGACAGCATCTCAAAGAGGACTAGGTGTGTCCGCGTCGGCCTCTTTTCGGGGCAAGTCTTGCCCATCTGTCAGGTTGGGGCTCGGAAATTGCGGTCTCCGGGAGGGCCTGTGACCTTCGGAATGAGCTTGGAATGGGCGGAAATCTGGGCCTGCGTGGAGGGACAGCGTCTCAAAGAGGACTAGGTGAGTCTGCGTGGCCCTCTTTTTGGGGCAACTGTTTCCCCTCTGTCAGGGTAGGGCTGGGAAATTGCAGCCTCCGGGCGGGCCTCGGACTGTCGGAATGCAGTCGGTAAGGGCAGAAACGGAGGCCTGCGTGGGGGACAGCGTCTCAAAGAGGACTAGGTGTGTCCGTATCACCCCCTTTTCTGTGCAACATTTGCCCCCCTGTCAGTGTGGGGCCGGGAAATCGTGGCCTCCGGGCGGGACTCCGACCCTCGGAATGCACTCAGAAAGGGTAGAAACGGAGGCCTGCGCGAGGGTCATTGTCTCCATGAGAACCAGGTTTGTCCGTGTGGCCCTCTTTTCGGTGCAACGTTTGCCCCTCTGTCAGCGTGGGGCCGGGAAATCTCGGACTCTGAAGGGGCCTACGACCGTTGGAATGCGCTCGGAATGGGTGGAAACGGTGGACTGCGCGAGGGACAGCGTCTCAAAGAGGACTAGGTGTGTCCGCGCCACCCTCTTCTCAGGGCAACTTTTGGCCCTCTGTCAGGGTGGGGCCGGGAAATCGCGGCTCCAGGCAGTTGTCCGCCCGTCGGAACGCGCTCGGAATGGGTGGAAACGGAGGCCTGCGCGAGGGACAGCGTCTCAAAGAGAACGAGCTGTGTCCACGTGGCCCTCTTTTCGGAGAAAATTTTGGCCTTCTGTCTGGTTGAGGTCGGGAAATCGCGGTCTCCGGGCGGGCCTCCGACCGACGGGAAGCGCCCGTAACTGGTGGAAATGGAGGCGTGCATGGAGGGACAGCGTCTCCAAGAGGACTAAGTGCGCGCGCATCCCCCTGTTTTTGCGGCAACTTTTGCCCCTCTGTCAGCATTGGGCCGGGAAATCTCAGCATCCGGGCGGGCCTCCGACCGTCGGAACTGGTGGAAGTGGAGGCCTAAGCGAACGACAGCGTCTCCAAGAAGACTAGCTGTGTGCATCGCCCTATTTCAAGGGCAACTTTTGCCCCTCTGTCATGGTGGAGCCAGGAAGTTGCGCCCTCCGGGCGGGTCTCCAAATGTTGGAACAACCACAGAATGGGAGGAAACGGAGGCCTGCGCAAGGGACAGCGTCTCAAGGTGGACTAGGTTTGTCCGCGTCGCCCTCTTTTCGGGGCACGTTTTGCCCCTTTGTCAGGCTGGGGCAGGGAAATCACGGCCCCCGGCGGGCCTCCGATCGTTGGAACGCGTTCGGAACTGGTGGAAATGGAGGCCTGCGCGAAAGACAGTGTCTCAAAGAGGACAAGGCACGCGCGCTTCGCCCTGTTTCCTGGGCAACTTTTGCCTCTCTGTCAGGGTGGGGCCGGGAAATCCCGGCCTTCGGGCAGCCTTCCAACCGTTGGAACGCTCTCGGAATGAGCAGAAACGGAGGCCTGCGTGGAGGGACAGCATATAAAGAAGACGAGGTGTGTCCGGTTGCCCTCTATTCAGGGAAACTTTTGCCCCTCTTTCAGGGTGGGGACGGGAAATCGCAGCCTCCAGGTCTGCATCCGAATGTGGAACAGGCTCGGAAATGGCAGAAACGGAGTCCTGCGCGGAGGGACACCATCTCAAAGAAGACTAGGGGTGTTCTCGTGGCCCACTTTTCGGGGCAACTTTTGCCCCTCTGTCAGAGCGGGGCTGGGAAATGGCGGCTCCCGGGCGGGCCTCCGATCGTCGGAACACGCTCGGAACTGGCGGAAATGGAGGCATGCGCGGAGGGACAGCGTCTGAAACAGGACTAGGTGTGTCCACGTGGCCCTCTATTCGGGGCAACTTTTGCCCGTCTGTAAGGGTGGCGCTGGTAAATCGTGGCCTCTGGGTGGGCCTCCGACCGTCGGAACTCTCTCAGAACGGGCGGAAACGGAGGCCTGCCTGAAGGGCTTTTTCTCCAAGAGGACTAGGTGCGCGCATCCCCCTGTTTTCGGGACAACTTTAGCCCCCCTGTCAACGTGGGGCCGGGAAATCGCGGCCTCCGGGCAAGCCTCCGACCGTCGGAACATGCTCGGAACGGGAAGAAACAGAGGCCTGCGCGGAGGGAAAGCGTCTCAAAGGGGATTAGGTGTGTCTGCGTCACCCTCTTTTTTGGGAAACTTTTGGGCCTCTGTCAGCGTGGGGCCGGGAAATCGCGGCCTCCGGGCAAGCCTCCGACCGTCGGACGTGCTCGGAACGGGCAGAAACGGAGGCCTCCGCAGAGGGACAGCGTCTCAAAGAGGACTTTGTATGTCCGCGTGACCCTCTTTTCGGGGCAACTTTTGCACCTCTGTCAGGGTGGGGCCAGGAAATCGCAGCCTCCAGGCGGTCCTCCGACCATCGGAAAGCGCTTGGAATGGGTGGAAACGGAGGCCTGCGCGAAAGACAGTGTCTCAAGGAGGACAAGCTACACGCGCTTCGCCCTGTTTTCCGGGCAACTTTTGCCTCTCTGTCAGGGTGGGGCCGGGAAATCCCAGCCTCCGGGCGAGCCTCAGACCATGGGAACGTGCTCGGAACGGGCTAAAAAGGTGGCCTGCTTTGAAGGACAGCATCTCAAAGAGGACTAGGTGTGTCCGCCTGACCCTCTTTTCGGGGCAACTTTTGCCCCACTGTCAGGCTGGGGCCGGGAAATCGCGGCCACCGGGCGGGCCTACGACCGTTGGAACATGCTCAGAATGGGCGGAAATGGAGGCGTGGGCGGAGGGAAAGCGTCTCGAAGGGGACTAGATGTGTCCGCGTCACCCTCTTTTTGGGGAAACTTTTGGGCTGCTGTCAGAGTGGGGCCGGGAAATCGCGGCCTCCGGGCAGGCCTCCGACCGTCGGAAAGCGCTCGGAATGGGTGGAAACGGAGACATGCGCGCAGGGACAGCGTCTCCTAGAGGACTAGGTGTGCGCGCATCCCCCTGTTTTAGGGACAACTTTAGCCCCACTGTCAGCGTGGCGCCGGGAAATCTCTGCCTCCGGGCAGGCTTCTGACCGTCAGAACACGCTCGGAAAGGGCGTAATCGGAGGCCTGCCCGGAGGGACAGCGTCTCAAAGAGAACTAGGTGTGTCCACGTCACCCTCTTTTCGGGGCAACTTTTGGCCCTCTGTCAGCGTGGGGCTGGGAATACGCGGCCTCCGGGCGGGCCTCCGTCCATCGGAACGTGCTCAGAACGGGTGGAAATGGAGGCCTGCGTGGGGGACAGCGTCTCAAAGAATACTAGGTGTGTCCGTGTGGCCCTCTTTTCAGGGCAACTTTGGCCCCTCTGTCAGGGTGGAGCCGGGAAATCGCGTCCTCTGGGCGGGCCTCCGACCGTCAGAACGCACTTGGAATGGCGAACACTGATTTGTGCGCGGAGGGACAGCGTCTCAAAGGGGACTAGGTGTGTCTGAGTCACCCTCTTTTCGGGGCAACTTCTGGCCATTTGTCAGGGTGGAACCGGGAAATTGCAGCCTCCGGGCGGTCCTCCTACCATCGGAACGCGCTCGGAATGGGTGGAAACGGAGACATGCGTGGAGGGACAGCGTCTCCAAGAGGACAAGGTGAGCGCGCATCCCCCTGTGTTTGGGACAACTTTAGACCCACTGTCAGCGTGGGGCTGATAAATCTCTGCCTCCGGGCGGGCTTCCGACTGTCTGAACACGCTCCGAAACGGGCGGAAGCGGAGGCCAGCGCGGAGGGACAGCGTCTCAAACGGGTCTAGGTGTATCCCCGTCACCCTCTTTTTGTGGTAACTTTTCGCCCTCTGTCAGAGTGGGGCCGGGAAATCTCGGCCTCCGGGCGGGCCTCCGACCGTCGGAACACGTCGGAACGGGCGGTAAAGGAGGCCTGCGCGAGGCACAGCGTCTCAAAGAGGTCTAGGTATGTCCGCGTCGCCCTAATTTCGGGGCAAGTCTTGCACATCCCTAAGGGTTGTGCCGGGACATCGCGGACTACGTGTGGGCCTCCGACCGTTGGAACGCATTCGGTATGGGCAGAAACGGAGGCGTGCACGGCGGGACAACGTCTCAAAGAGGACTCGGTGTCCCCGCGTCAACCTGTTATCAGGGCAACTTTTGCCCCTCTGTCAGGGTTGGGCCGGGAAATCGCGGACTACGGGCGGGCCTCCGAACGTCGGAACACGCTTGGAACGGGCCGAAATGGAGGCCTGCCCAGAGGGACAGCTTCTCAAAGAAATCTAGGGGCGCTCGCGTCGCCCTCCTTTCGGGGTAACTTTTGCCAAACTGTGAGTTTGGGGCCGGGAAATCGCGGTCTCCAGGCATGCCTCCGACCATCAGAACGCGCTCAGAACGGGCGAAAACGGAGGCCTGCGCGATAGACAGCGTCTCAAAAGGACTTGGTGCGCGCACGTTGCTCTGTTTTCGGGGCAACTTTTGCCCCTCTGTCAGGGTGGTGCTGGGAAATCGCAGCCTCTGGGTGGGACTCTGACCATCGGAACGCTCTCGGAACAGGCGGAAACGGTGGCATGCGTGGAGGGACTGCATCTAAAAGAGGACTAGGTGTGTCCGCATGGCCTCTTTTCGGGGCAACTTTTGCCCCTCTGTCAGGTTGGGGACCAGAAGTCGCGGCCTCCGGGCAGGTCTCTGATCGTCGGAATGCGCTCGGAACGGGCGGAAACGGAGGCCTGCGTGAGGGACAGCGTCTCCAAAAGGACTAGGTGCGTCTGCATGGCCCTCTTTTCGGGGCAACTTTTGCCTGTCTAACAGGGTGGGGACGGGTAATCGCGGCTTCCGTCCGAGTTTCTGACAGTCGGAAAGTGCTCGGAACGGGCGGAAACGGAGGCATGCGCGGAGGGACAGCGTCTCAAAGTGACTAGGTGTGTGCGCGTCACCTCTTTTTGGGGAAACTTTTGGGCCTCTGTCAGGGTGGGGCCGGGAAATCGCGGTGTCCGGGCAGGCCTCCGACCATCGAAACGTGCTTGGAACGGGCGGAAACGGAGGCCTGCACCGGCGACAGTGTCTCTAACAGGACTAGGTATGTCTGCGTGACACTCTTTTCGGGGCAACTTTTGGATCTCTGTCAGGGTGGGGCCTGGAAATCGCTGCCTCTGGGCGGGCATCCGACCATCTGAACGCACTCAGAACGGTCGGAAACGGAGGCCTGCACGAAGGACAGCTTCTCAAAAAGGACTAGGTGCGCGCGCTTCACCCTGTTTTCTGGGCATCTTTTGCCTCTCTGTCAGGGTCGGGCCGGGAAATCCTGGCCTTCGGGCGGACCTCCGACCGTCGTAATGAGCTCGGTATGTGCAGAAACGGAAGCCTGCTCGGAGGGACAGCGTCTCAAAGAGGAATATGTGTGTCCGCGTGGTCCTCTTTTCGGAGCAACTTTTGCCCCTCTGTCAGAGTGGGGCTGGGAAATCGAGGCCACCGGGCGGGCCTCCGACTGTTTGAACGCGCTCAGAACGGGCGGAAATGGAGGCCTGTGTGGAGGGACAGCGTCTCAAAGAGGCGTAAGTGCGCATGCATGGCCCCTTTTTGGGGCCACTTTTGCCCCTCTGTCAGGCTGGGGCTGGGATATCGAGGCCACCGGGCGGGCCTCCGACTGTTTGAACGCGCTCAGAACGGGCGGAAATGGAGGCCTGCGCGGAGGGACAGCGTCTCAAGGAGGACTAGGTGTGTCCGTGTCGCCCTCTTTTCGGGGCAACTTTTGCCCCTCTGGAAGATTGGGACCGGGAAATCGCAGCCTCCGGGCGGGCCTCAGACTGTTGGAATGCACTCGGAACAGGCAGAAACTGAGGCCTTCCCGAGGGACAGCGTCTCAAAGAGGACTAGGTGTGTCCGTGTCACCCACTTTTCGGGGCAACTTTTGCCCCTCTGTCAGGGTGGAACCGGGAAATCGCGGTCTCCAGGAGTGCCTCCGACCATCAGAACGTGCTCGGAATGGGCGAAAACGGAGGCCTGCGCGATAGACAGCGTCTCAAAAGGACTTGGTGCGCGCACATTGCTCTGTTTTCGGGGCAACTTTTGCCACTCTGTCACGGAGGGCCCGGTAAATCACGGTCTCCAAGCTCGCCTCTGACCGTCGAAACGTGCTCAGTACGGGCAGAAACGGAGGCCTGCGCAGAGGGACAGCATCTCAAAGAGGACTAGGTGAGCATATGTCACCCTCTTCTCGGGGCAGCTTTTGGCCCTCAGTCAAGCTGGGGCCGGGAAATCATGCTCTCCGGGCCGGCCTCCGACCCTCGGTACGTGCTCAAAATAGGCAGAAATGGAGGCCTGCGCGAGGGTCAGCCTCTCAAAGAGGACTGGGTGTGTCCGCGTGGCCCTCTTTTCAGAGCAAATTTTGCCCCTCTTTCAGGTTCGAGCCAGGAAATCGTGGCCTCTGGGTGGGTCTCCGACCGTCGGAAGGCGCCCGGAATGGGCGGAAACGGATTCCTGCGTGGATGGACAGCGTCTCAAAGGGGACTAGGTATGTCCGCGTCTCCCTCTTTTTGGGGCATCTTTTGGCCCTCTGTCTGTGTGGGGCCAGGAAATCGCGGCCTCTGGCCGGCATCCGACCGTCAGAACGCACTCGGAATGGGTGGATGCAGAGGCCTGCGCGGAGGGACAGCGTGTCCAAGAGGACTAGGTGGACGCCCGTCACCCTCTTTTCATGGAAAATTTTGCCCCCCTGTCAGCGTGAGGCCGGGAAATCTTGGCCTCCGGGCGGGCCTGCGTCCGTCGGAAATGAGCTCGGAACGGGCGGAAACGGAGGCCTGCGCGAGGGACTCCGTCTCCAAGGGAACCCGGTGTGTCAGTGTGGCCCTCTTTTCGGGGCAACTTTTGCCCCTTCTCTCAGGGTGGATCCGGGAAATCCCTGCCTCCGGGTGGGCCTCAGACCATGGGAACGCGTTCGGAATGGGCAGAAATGGAGGGCTGCGCGGAGGGACAGCGCGTCAAAGAGGTCCAGGTGCGCGCGTCGCCCTGTTTTCCGGACAACTTTTCCCCTCTGTCAGGGCGGAGCTGGTTAATCGCGGCCTTTGGGCGGGCCTCCGACCGTCAGAACGCGCTCGGAACGGGCGGAAACGGAGGCCTGCGCTGAGGGACAGCGTCTCAAAGAAGACTAGGTGTGTCCACGTCGCCTTCTTTTCGGGGTAAATTTTGCCCCTCTGTCAGGGTGGGGCCGGGAAATCGCAGCCTCCGGGGGTGCATCGGAACGTGGAACATGCTCATAACCGGGTGAAACGGAGGCCTGCGCGAGGGACTGCGTTTCCAAGGGAACCAGGTGTGTCTGCGTGGCCCTCTTTTCGGGGCAACGTTTTGCCCCTCTGTCAGACTGGGGCCGGGAAATCCCGTCCTCCGGGCGGGCCTCCTACCGTTGGAACACGCTCGGACCGGGCGGAAATGGAAGCCTGCACGGAGGGACAGCGTCTCAAAGTGGACTTGGTGTGTCCGCGTCACTCTCTTTTCCGGGCAGCTTTTGCCCCTCTGTCAGGGTGGGGCCGGAACTCGCGGCCCCCGGGCGGGACTTTGACCATCGCAACGCGCTCGGAACAGGCGGAGGGGAGTCCTGCGTGGAGGGACAGCGTCTCAAAGAGGACTAGGAGTGTCCGCGTGGCCCTCTTTTCGGGGCAAGTCTCGCCCATCTGTCAGGGTGGGTCCGGGAAATTGCGGCCTCCGGGCGGGCCTCCGACCGTCGGAATGAGCTCGGAATGGGCGGAAATGGAGGCCTGCGCAGAGGGACAGCGTCTCAAAGAGGACTAGGTGAGTCGGCGTGGCCCTCTTTTCGGGGCAGCTGTTTCCCCTCTGTCAGGGTATTGCCGGGAATTCGCGGCTTCCAGGCAGGCCTCGGACTGTCGGAATGCGCTCGGAACAGATGGAAACGGAGACCTGAGCGGAGGTGCTGCGTTTCCAAGAGGTCTAGATGCGCGCGCATCTCCCTGTTTTTGGGGCAATTTTAGCCCCACTGTCAGGGTGGGGCCGGGAATTCGCAGCCTCCGGGAGGGCCTCCGACTGTCGGAACGTGCTTGGAACGGGTGGAAATGGTGGCCTGCGTGAGGGAAAGCGTCTCAAAGAATACTAGGTGTGTCCGTGTGGCCCTCTTTTCGGGGCAACTTTTGGCCCTCTGTCAGGGTGGAGCCGGGAAATCGCGGCCTCTGGGCGGGCCTCCGACTGTCGGAACGCGCTCTGAACACGTGGAAACGGAGGCCTGCACGGCCGGACAGCGTCTCAAAGAGGACTAGGTGTGTCCATGTGGCCCTCTATTCGGGGCGACTTTTGCCCCTCTGTCAGGGTGGAGCCGGGAAATTGCGGCCTCTGGTCAGGCATCCGACCGTTGGAACGCACTCGGAACGGGTGGAAACGAATTTCTGCGTGGAGGGACAGCGTCTCAAAGGGACTAGGTGTGTCTGCGTCACCCTCTTTTCGGGGCATCTCTTTCCCCTCTGTCAGAGTGGGGCCAGGAAATCATGGCCTCCGGGCGGACGTCCGACCGTCGGAATGCGCTAAGAACAAGCGGAAAAGGAGGCCTGCACGGAGGGACAGCATCTCAGAGAGGACTAGGTGTGTCCGCGTCACCCTCTTTCAGGGTGGAGCCGGGAAGTCGCGGCCTCCGGGCAGGTGTCTGACTGTCGGAACGCACTCGGAATGGGTGGAAACGGAGGTCTGCATGATGGACAGCTTCTCAAAGAGGACTAGGTGCGCCCGCTTCGCCCTGTTTTCCGGGCATGTTTTTAATCTCTGTCAGGGTCGGGCCGGGAAATCCTGGCCTTCGGGCGGGCCTCTGACCATCGTAACACGCTCGGTATGGGCAGAAACGGAAGCCTGCGCGGAGGGACAGCATCTCAAAGAAGACTATGCGTGTCCGCGTGGCCCTCTTTACGGAGCAACTTTTGCCCCTTTGTCAGAGTGGGGCTGGGAAATCGTGGCCTCCGGGAGGGCATCCGACCGTCGGAACGCACTAAGAACAGGCAGAAACGGAGGCCTGCGTGGAGGGCAGCGTCTCAAAGTGGAGGAAGTGCGCTTGCATGGCCCCTTTTTGGAGCAACTGTTGCCCCTCTGTCAGGTCAGGGACGGGAAATTGCAACCTCCGGGCGGGCTTCTGTCCGTTGGAACCCGCTCGGAATGGGCGGAAGCAGAGGCCTGCACGGAGTGAAAGCGTCTCAAAGAGGACTAGGTGTATCCACGTCACCCTCTTTTCTGGGCAACTTTTGCCCCTCTGTCAGGGCGGGGACGGGAAATCTCGGCCTCCGGGCGGGCCTCCGACCGTTGGAACGCACTTGGAACGGGCAGAAGCGGAGGCCTGGGCGAGGGACAGCGTCTCAAAGGGGACTAGGTGTGTCCATATGGACCTCTTTTCGGGGCAACTTTTGCCCCACTGTCAGGGTGGAACCGGGAAATCGCGGCCTCCGGGCAGGCCTCAGACCGTGGGAATGTGCTCGGAACGGACTAAAACGGAGGCCTGCGTGGACGGACACCGTCTCAAAGAGGACTAGGTGTGTCCGCGTGGCCCTCTTTTCGAGGCAACTCTTGCACCTCTGTCAGGGTGGGGCCAGGAAATTGCGGCCTCCGGGTGGGCCTCCGACTGTCGGAACACGCTCGGAATGGGCGGAAATGGAGGCCTGCGCAAGGGACAGCGTCTCAAAGAGGACTGGGTTTGTCCGCATGGCCCTCTTTTCGGAGCAACTGTTGCCCCTCTGTCAGGGTGGAGCCAGGAAATCGCGGCCTCCGGGCGGTCCTCCGACCATCGGAACGCGCTCGGAATGGTTGGAAGCGGAGGCCTGGGAGAGGTACAGTGTCTCAAAGAGGACTAGGTGCGTGCATCTCCCATTTTTCCTTTCAACTTTTGCCCCTCTGTCATGGTGGAACCAGGAAGTCGCAGCCTCCGGGCGGGTCTCCGACTTTCGGAACGCACTCGGATGGGCGGAAACGGAGGCCTGCGCGAGGGACTGCGTCTCCAAGAGAACCAGGTGTGTCCGTGTGGCCCTCTTTTTGGGGCAACTTTTGCCCCACTGTCAGGGTGGGGCCAGGAAATCCCGGCCTCTGGATGGGCCTCCGACCGTCGGAACGTGCACGGAATGGGCAGAAACGGATTTCTGTGCGGAGGGACAGCGTCGCAAAGGGGACTAGGTGTGTCCGCGTCACCTTCTTTTTGGGGAAACTTTTGGGCCTCTGTCAGGGTGGGGCCCGGAAATCGCGTCCTCTGGGCGGGCCTCCGACTGTTGGAACGCACTCGGAACGGGCAGAAGCGGAGGCCTGTGCGAGGGACAATGTCTCAAAGAGGACTAGGTGTGTCTACGTGGCCCTCTTTTTGTGGCAAGTTTTGCCCCACTGTCAGGGTGGGGCCGGGAAATCGTGGCCTCCGGGCGGACGTCCGACCGTCGGAACGCGCTCAGTGAAAGTGGAAACGGAGGCCTGCGTGGAGGGACAGCATCTCAGAGAGGACTAGGTGTGTCCGCGTCACCCTCTTTTTGGGGCAACTTTTGCACCTCGGTCAGGGTGGAGCCGGTAAGTCGCGGCCTCCGGGCGGGTCTCCGACCGTTGGAACTCTCTCGGAATGGGCGGAAACGAAAGCCTGTACGGAGGGACAGCATCTCAAAGAGGACTAGGTTTGCCCGCGTCACCCTCTTTTCGGGGCAACTGTTGCCCCTCTGTCAGAGTGGGGCCGGGAAATCACGGACTCTGGGCGTACGTCCGGCCGTTGGAACGCGCTCTGAACAAGCGGAAACGGAGGCCTGCGTGGAGGGCAGTTTCTCCAAGAGGACTAGGTGCGCATGCTTCCCCTTG
>NW_025335717.1:0-11779 GCF_004798865.1 Varanus komodoensis | reverse complement strand
AGGGACAACGTCTCAAAGAGGACAAGGTGTGTCCATGTTGCCCTCTTTTCGGGGCAACTTTTGGCCCTCTGTCAGGGTGGAGCCGGGAAATCGCGGCCTCTTGGCGGGCATCCGACCGTCGGAATGCACTCGAAACGGTTGGAAACGGATACCTGCGCGGAGGGACAGCGTCTCAAAGGGGACTAGGTGTGTCCGCGTCACCCTCCTTTCGGGGCAACTGTTGCCCCTCTGTTAGAGGGGGAACAGGAAATCGCGGCCTCCGGGAGGATGTCCTACCGTCGGAACACGGTCAGAGCAAGCGGAAACGGAGGCCTGCGCTGAGGGACAGTCTCTCCAAGAGGACTAGGTGGGCGTGCATCCCCCTGTTTTCTGGCCAACTTTGGCCCCACTGTCAGGGTGGGGCCAGGATATTGCGGTCTCCGGGCGGGCCTCCGACCGTTGGAACGTCCTCGGAACGGGCGGAAACGGAGGCCTGCGCTGAGGGACAGCATTTGTAAGAGGACTAGGTGTGTCCGTGTGGCCCTCTTTTCGGGGCAACTTTTGGCCCTCTGTCAGGGTGGGGTCGGGAAATCGCGGCCTCCGGGCGGACTCCTTCCATCGGAATGTGCTCGGAACGGCCGGAAATGGAGGTCTGCGCAAGGGACAGCGTCACAAAGGGGACTAGGTTTGTCTGCGTCACCCTCATTTCGGGGTAACTTTTCGCCCTCTGTCAGAGTGGGGCCGGGAAACCTCAGCCTCCGGGCGGGCCTCCGACTGTCGGAACGCGAATGGAACAGGCAGAAACAGAGGACTGCTCGGAGGGACAGCGCCTCAAGGAGGACTACGTGCGCGCGTCGCCCTGTTTTCCGGCAACTTTTGGCCCTCTGTCAGGGTGTAGCCGGGAATTCGCAGCCTCTGGGTGGGCCTCCGACCGTCGGAACGCGCTGAGAATAGGCGGAAATGGAGGCCTGCATGGAGGGACACCGTCTCAAAGAGGACTAAGTGTGCGTGCGTCCACCTCTTTTCGGCGAAACTTTTCCCCGCTGTCAGGTTGGGTGCCGGGAAATCCCGGCCTCCGGGTGGGCCTCTGACCATCGGAATGTGCTCACAACAGGCGGAAGCGGATGTCTGCGCGAGGGACTGTGTCTAAAAGAAGACTAGGTGCGCGCATGTCGCCCTGTTCTTGGCGCAACTTTTGCCTCTCTGTCAGGGTGAAGCTGGGAAATCGCCGCCTCTGGGTGGGACTCCTACCGTCTGGAAGCGCTCGGAACGGACAGAAAGGGACGCCTGCGCAGAGGGAGAGCGTCTGAAAGGGTACTAGGTATTTCCGCGTCTCCCTCTTTTCGGGGCATCTTTTGGCCCTCTCTCAGTGTGGGGCCGGGAAATCGCGGCCTCCGGGCGGTCGTCCGACCATCGGAACGCGCTCGGAATGGGTGGATGCGGAGGCCTGCAGGGAGGGACAGCGTCTCCAAGAGGACTAGGTGGACGCGCGTCACCCTCTTTTCAGGGCAACTTTTGGCCCTCTGTCAGGGAGGGGCCGGGAAATCGCGGCCTCCGGGTGGGCCTCCGACCATCGGAACATGCTCGGAACGGGCGGAAGCAGAGTCCTGTGCGGAGGGACAGCATCTCAAAGAGGACTAGGTGTGTCCGCATGGCCCTCTTTTCGCGGCAACGTGTGGACTTCTGTCAGGGTGGGGCGAGGAAATCGCGGCCTCCGGGCGGGACTCCGACCTTCGGAACGCGCTCAGAACTGGTGGAAACAGAGGCCTGCGCGTAGGCACTGCGTCTCCAAGAGGCCAAGGTGCGCACGCATCTCCCTGTTTTCGGGGCAATTTTAGCCCCACTGTCAGGGTGGGGCCGGGAATTCGCGGCCTCCGGGCGGGCCTCCGACCGTCCGAGCGTGCTCGGAACGGGTGGAAAATGAGGCCGGCGCGAGGGACAGCATCTCAAAGAATACTAGGTGTGTCCGTGTGGCCCTCTTTTCAGGGGAACTTTTGCCCCTCTGTAAGGGTGGAGCCGGGAAATCGCGGCCTCTGGGCGGGCCTCTGACCGTCGGAACGCACCCGGAACGGCGAACACTGATTTGTGCGGGGAGGGACAGCATCTCAAAGGGGAATAGGTGGACGTGCGTCACCCTGATGCAAGTCGTTTGCCCCACTGTCAGCGTGGGGCCAGGAAATCGCTGCCTCCGCGCAAGCCTCCAACCATCGGAACGTGCTCGGAATGGGCAGAAACAGAGTCCTGCGCCAACGACTGCGTCTCCAAGCAAACCAGGTGTGTCCGTTTGGCCCTCTTTACGGAGCAAAATTTGCACCTCTGTCAGAGTGGGGCTGGGAAATCGCGGACTCCGGGCAGAACTCTGTCCGTCGGAACACGCTCAGAAAAAGCAGAAATGGAGGCCCCTGCAGAGGGACAGCGTCTCCAAGAGGACTGGGTGCGCGCACATCCCCCTCTTTTTGGGGCAACTTTTGGCCCTCTGTCAGGGTGGGCTGGGACATCGCGGCCCCCGGCCGGGCCTCGGACCATCGGAACGTGCTCGGAACGGGTGGAAACGGAGGCCTGTGCGAGGGACAGCGTCTCAAAGGGGACTAGGTGGACGCGCATCACCCTGATGCAAGACAACGTTTGCCCCACTGTAAGCGTGGGGCCGGGAAATCGCGGCCTCCGGGCAAGCCTCCGACCGTCGGAACGTGCTCGGAATGGGCAGAAAGAGAGACATGCGCGGAGGGACAGCGTCTCAAAGGGACTAGGTGTGTCCGCGTCACCCCCTTTTTGGGGAAACTTTTGGGCCTCTGTCAGTGTGGGGCCGGGAAATCGTGGCCTCTGGGCAGGACTCTGACCTTCAGAAAGCGCTCAGAATGGGCAGAAATGGATTCCCAGGCGGAGGGACAGCGTCTCCAAGAGGACTAGGAGCGTGCATCGCCCTGTTTTCCTGGCAACTTTTGCCCCTCTGCCAGCGTGAGGCCGGGAAATCGCGGCCGCCGGGAGGGCCTCCGACCGTCGGAACGCACTCAGAACAGGCAGAAACGGAGACCTGCGTGGAGGGACAGCGTCTCAAAGTAAGTGCGCGTGCATGGCCCCTTTTCGGGGCAACGTTTGCCCCTCTGTCAGAGTGGGGCCAGGAAATCGCGGACTCCGGGCGGAACTCTTTCCGTCGGAACGCGCTCAGAACAAGTGGAAACGGAGGCCCCCGCGGTGGGACAGCGTCTCCAAGAGGACTAGGTGAGCACACATCCCCCTCTTTTCGGGGCAAGTGTTGGCCCTCCGTCAGGGTGGGCCAGGAAATCACGACGTCCGGGCGGTCCTCCGACAGTCGGAACGTGCTCGGAATGGGCAGAAACAGAGGCCTGCGCGGAGGGACAGCGTCTCAATGGGGACTTGGTGTGTCCGGGTCACCGTCTTTTTGAGGAAAGTTTTGGGCCTCTGTCAGGGTGGGGTTGGGAAATCGCGGCCTCCGGGCGGGTCTCCAACCATCGGAACGTGCTTGGAACGGGCGGAAACGGAGGCCTGTGCGAGGGACAGCGTCTCAAAGAGGAATACGTAGATGCGCGTCACCCTGATGCGAGACAACGTTTGCCCCACTGTCAGTGTGGGGCCGTGAAATCGCGGCCTCCGGGCAAGGCTCCGACCGTCGGAACGTGCTTGGAACGGGCAAAAACAGAGGCCTGCGCGGAGGGACAGCGTCTCCAAGGGGACTAGGTGGAGGCGCGTCCTCCTGTTTTCGAGCAAAGTTTGCCCCGCTGTCAGCGTGGGGCCAGGAAATCACGGCCTCCGTGCAAGCCTCCGACCGTCGGAACGCGCTCGGAATGGTCATAAACGGAGGCCTGCGTGGAGGGACAACGTCTCAAAGAGGACTATGTGTGTCCACGTGGCCCTCTTTTCGGGGCAACTTTTGCCCCTCTGTCAGAGTGGAGCTGGGAAATCGCACCCTTTGGGCCTGACTCTGACCTTCAGAAAGCGCTCAGAACAGGCAGAAATGGATTCCCGCGCGGAGGGACAGCGTCTCCAAGAGGACTAGGTGCGTGCATCGCCCTGTTTTCCTGGCAACTTTTGCCCCTGTCAGGGTGGAGCCAGGAAGGTGCGGCCTCTGGGCGGTCCTCCGACCATCAGAAAGCTCTCAGAATGGGCAGAAACGGCGGCCTGCGCGACGGATTGCGTCTCCAAGAGAGCCAGGTGTGTCCGTGTGGCCCTCTTTTCGGGGCAACTTTTGCCCCTCTATCAGGGTGGAGCCGGGAAATCGCGGCCTCTGGGCGGGCATCCGACTGTCGGAACAACCTCGGAACGGAAGGAAACGGATTCCAACATGGATGGACAGCGTCTGAAAGGGGACTAGGTGTGTCCGCGTCACCCTTTTTTCAGGGCACTTTTTTCCCCTCTGTCAGAGTGGGGCCTGGAAATCGTGGCCTCCGGGCGGACGTCCGACCGTCGGAACGTGCTCAGAACAAGCGATAACGGAGGCCTGCGTGGAGGGACAGCATCTCAAAGAGGACTAGGTGTGTCCGCATCACCCTCTTGGGGCAACTTTTGGCCCTCTGTCATGGTGGAGCCGGGAAATCGCGGCCTCTGGGCGGTCCCCCGACCGTCGGAACGCACTCGGAACGGCGGGCAAAGATTCCTGGGAGGAGGGACAGCGTTTCAAAGGTGACTAGGTGCATGCATCTCCATATTTTCCGGGCAACTTTTGCCCCTCTGTCAGGGTCGAGCAGGGAAGTCGCGGCCTCTGGGCGGGACTCCGACTGTCAGAACGCCCTCGGAACTGGAGGAAACGGAGGCCTGCGCGAGGGACTGCGTCTCCAAGGGAACCAGGTGTGTCCCTGTGGCCCCCTTTTCGGGGCAACTTTTGCCCCTCTGTGAGAGTGGGGCCAGGAAATCGCGGCCCCCGGGCGGGCCTCTGATCGTCGGAACGCGCTCGGAACTGGCGGAAATGGAGGCCTGCGCGGAGGGACAGCGTCTGAAAGAGGACTAGGTGTGTCCACGTGGCCCTCTATTCGGGGCAACTTTTGCCCCTCTGTAAGGGTGGTGCCGGTAAATCGCGGCCTCTGGGCGGGCCTCCGACCGTCGGAACGCTCTCGGAACGTGCGGAAATGGAGGAATGCGCGAAGGGCATTTTCTCCAAGAGGACTAGGTGTGCGCACTTCCCCGTGTTTTCAGGGCAACTTTAGCCCCGCTGTTAGGGTGGATCCTGGAAATCGCGGCATCCGGGCAGGCATCCAACCGTCGGAATGCACTCGGAACGGGTGGAAACGGATTCCTGCGCGGAGGGACAGTGTCTCAAAGGGGACTAGGTGTGTCCGCGTCACCCTCTTTTCGGGGCACCTTTTTCCCCTCCATCAGAATGGGGCCGTGAAATCATGGCCACCTGGCGGACGTCCGACTGTCGGAACGTGCTCAGAAAAAGCGGAAACGGAGGCCTGCGCGGAGGGACAGCAGCTCAAAGAGGACTAGGGGTGTCCGCGTCACCATCTTTTCGGGGCAACGTTTGGCCCTCTGTCAGGGTGGGGCCGGGAAATCGCGGATCCAGGCGGGTCTCCGACCATCGGAACACACTCGGAACGGGCCGAAGCGGAGGCCTGCGTGAGGGACAACGTCTCTAAGAGGACTATGTGTGTCCACGTGGCCCTCTTTTCAGGGCAACTTTTGCCCCTCTGTCAGGGTGGAGCCTGGAAATCGCGGCCTCTGGGCGGGCATCGGACCGTCGGAACGCGCTCGGAACGGGCGGAAACGGAGGCTTGCGCGGGGATGTGGGAATTCATCCCTGCCTCGCAGCATTCATGCTGTAGCTAGGCACGCTACGCTCAGCCAATAGTATGGTAATTTACCAGCCAATAGTATTGCAACTTACCCAGCCAATAGCATTGTACTTCACCTGTGTAACCATATAAGGCTTGTGACCATATATAGCAATAAGTACTCTTCCTGTTTCCTGCTCCTGCGCATAAGCAATCAGTAAGCATTTTGAATCCTGCGCTTGCGCACAATGATTAGGGAGTTGGCTGATTAACTCGATGGCGATTGGTGTAGGCAAATACAAATGTAACAATCTGTGAATTAATAAAAAGGGGCTGCCGGTGGTGAGGAAGGAGGACATCTTTAAGAGGACATTTTAGGAAGAATTCCTAAAGAAGAACTTCTTTGTTCTCCGGAGTACTCAACCGAGCATGCTTTGAAACTTTATCTCTCATCTGCAGTGTTTTATTTCTCTCTCTGAACTCTCTCGTGCCGATTGTCGGAGCACGCACTCCGACAAGCTGGTGCCCCGTGTGAGGCAGTTTTGCAACTTTGTCAGGCAAAGGGTTTGCCTTGATTTCAACCTTCAGCTGCAAGCTGGCGGTTCCCAGTGAAGCAACTTTGTAAGGCAAGCGGTTTGCCTTGATTCAACCCCAGCTGCTAGCTGGCGGTTCCCGCGGTCGTCACCTCCCCACGCCCGGCACGGGTTACAGGCGCCACGCATCTTTGGATCCCGGGTGAGTGTGATTGGTCAAGTTAGAACACAATGGGCTCTTCTTTGTCTACTGAGCAACAGGCTTTTAAACGAGCCATTCATTTTTTACTTACTAAAGAGAGACATTCTGTCACTGAAAGTGACGTCGAAGCATTAATTAAAGCAATTCATGATATTTGCCCTTGGATGTCAAAGTAAGGCACGATGAAACTTGAGGATTGGTGTAAAATTGGCAGCTGCTTTCAGGATCATCCCAGAATGACTTCCAGGATTTTATCCACGTGGTGTAAAGTCCAGGCTTGTCTTAAAGGACTAACGCCGACTAATATATTATTCAATCAGCAACTGGAAGCTGGGACCGCCTCACTTGCTCACTTGCCAAAAATCTTGCTGCCCGCGCCAGCTCCGATTCCTAGAGCCGCTCCTCCTCCTCAAAATGAGAGGCACCACTTCCTTCCGCCATCAAAACCGCCCGACGATATGGAATCAGATAAGGTGCCAGTTGTAACTTCCCTAGCCGCTGTTCTGCAAACAGCAATTATGGAGGACGGGGATCCGGGATCACAAGAACTCCCAGCAGCGTTCCCGGTGCTCAGAGGGGCCCCCGGGGGAAGAGGCATGCAAGCCGTTCCGGATAGACATGAGCCCCCCCCCCCTTGCAAACTTTGAAAGCGTTACAGCGGTCCATTAGCGATAAGGGCATTCATGCCCCCTATACCACAGCTCTGCTTGAAGGCATGTCTCTCCAGAGACTAACGCCCACAGATTGGAAAATGATTCTCCGCTCTCTCCTCCTCCCTGCCCAAGGTCTTCTTTGCATGGAGGCTTGGCGGCAAAGAGCAGCTGCACAAGCAGTGCAAAATGCAATACATAATATCAATATCATGGAGGATATGCTGCTAGGAGAGGGAGCTTTTGCAACGGCTGTGCAACAAGTTGCATTAACAGACCAAGCCTTAACTCAAGTGGCAAGTATAGTCATAAAAGCCTGGAAAAAGATCCCAGAGCCTGGAGACAATTCTTTGTCCAGCTTCGCTAATATAAGACAAGGTGCTACAGAGCCATATACAGAGTTCATCAACAGGCTGATGCTGGCTGTAGAACGCCAGATTGACAGTCCCAAGGCCCGAAAATTGTTACTCAAGCAGCTAGCTTTTGAAAATGCAAATGAGGACTGTAAGACGGCCCTCACACCCATTTATAATAATCCAGAGACTGATATACAATCTATGCTTTGGGTGTGCCTTAATGTTGGATCACAAATCCATAAGGCACATTTGCTCGCAGCTTCAGTACAAAAATTTCAACAGTCTAACTATCCTGCTGCTGGCAAGAAATGTTCTTTTTGTAACAAAGAAGGCTATTTCAGAGCACAATGCCATTCTGTTCAAAAAAGCACAGCCCGTCCTTTGAAAAGATGCCCTATCTGCCAAAAAGGTATCCATTGGGCTGATCAGTGTCGCTCACCCCCCCAGGCGGAACGACAAGGCTTCGACAGTAGCCAGGGAGACGAGTGGGAGGGCCAACCCCGGGAGAGCTCGTGCCCTGAGCTGCCCCCTGATGGGGAAAGGCCGTATTGCAGCCCAACAAATCCTAGCTTTCATACTATAGGGGATGATGAGAAGCCACATGAGCCACGTGAGCACAACCCAGGTTGTTCTGGACTTCCTGTTTTTCTTACCTCATCGGTTGTGCTTAATCCGGGAATTGCTGTGCCTTTGCTTGCTAGAGTATCCTATCCGATACCAGCAGGCCATGTTGGCATACTGCTCCCAATCATGGGCCCGGACCTTTGCCATGTGGCTCCAGGATTATACCAGTCGTCTGGTTCAACAGACATTATTCTGCATCTCTGGTCCACTATGCATATGGAAGTTATGGCAGAATCACCTGTGGCTCGTATGCTCTTTATACCATTGTCAAGTGAAAGGGACTCTCAGCAGGCTTGCCAGCCTATGCCAAGCAATTTGCAAACTACACCCATTGCAATGGCAACTATCCAATTGACAACAGACAGGCCTTACTTGTCTGTCACCATGGCAGGACGCTGTATAAAAGGGATGCTGGATTCACGGGCAGATGTGACTGTTATAGCAAAAAAGGACTGGCCTGAAAAGCTCCCTACTGTCCCTGCTTCTCCTGTCTATGGAGTGGGAGGCTTTACAGCTGCTTCCCGGAGTGCCCAGCAGATTACCTTTCAATCTGAAGGCCGCATTGTGACTTTACGTCCTTTAATAATGGACATTCCATTGACCTTATGGGGCAGAGACTTGCTTTCATCCTTAGGAGCTACCATCAATACAAATTTATCCTGAGGGCCTCCACATCAGCGCCACTCCATGCATTGCCCATCAAATGGAAAACATCTGCGCCAGTATGGGTAGATCAGTGGCCGCTGCCTTTACAAAAGCTCCAGGCAGTGGAGGCCCTTATTCAGGAGCAACTTCAGTTGAGTCATATTCAGCCTAGTTCCAGCCCATGGAATACAACAATTTTTCTGATGAAAAAGAAATCAGGCAAATGGCAATTACTACAAGGCTTAAGAAATGTGAATGAATGTATGCAAGTGATGGGACCTGTTCAATGTGGGATGCCAAATCCAAACTTGATCCCACAAGATTATAAACTGAAAATTATTGACTTAAAAGACTGTTTCTTTAATATATTGCTAGCTCCTCAAGATCGGGAAAAATTTGCATTTCCAGTCCCAGTGCTGAACAATGATCGCCCTACACAAAGATATGAGTGGTGTGTTTTGCCTCAAGGCATGGCAAATTCTCCCACCCTCTGTCAGCTAGTTGTTGCTTTGGCTCTGCAACCATTTCGATCAGCATTTCCAGACTTAATGGTGTGTCATTATATGGATGACATCTAAATGGCAGGGACAAATGTGGATAAATGTCATCTGGACTTTCTTGTTGCTTCGTTGGAAGCATATGGACTTTATGTTGCACCAGAAAAGGTCCAAGAAGTCCCTCCTTTCAAATACTTGGGACACCAGCTCTCAGAAAAAGCCTCAGTACCAGTGTTGCCGCAGTTTCATTTTCCAGAATCATTGACTTTGGTACAGCTTCAAATATTGCTGGGAAATATTGACTGGGCTAGGCCATCTTTAGCCCTTACTACTGATGATCTTTCACCACTATTTTTGGCCCTGGCAGGTCATTCAACTCCAGCAGATATTTTGTCAACATCATTATTACCAACAGCTATTCTCTACGTGCCCAAAGATAAAGAGACAATCTGCATACTAGAATGGATATATTTGCCACATACACCGCCACGGAATTTATATCCTTGCATAACTGCAGTATCAGACTTATTTATCAAAGCAAGGCACAGAACATTACAGCTTACTGGTAAAGATATTGACAGTGTGTTTTTTCCTTTTAAGCAGGAGGAGTTTGCGCGACTGCTGATGTCATCTCCTGAATTTCAAGTTGTGTTTGCTGGATTCTTAGGAACAGTCCTCCATAATCCACCAAAAGATAAATGTTTGCAGCTATTTTCACAGATTTCCTATAAACTAACACCTTGCTTTTCTTTACAGCCACTGTCACATGCAATAACTTTGTTTACAGATGGATCTCCTACCCAAGGAGTGGTTACTTGGCAATTGCCAGATGGATCCTGGTCTTCAAAGTTCACTGAAAATCAATCATCTGCACAGCGATCTGAACTAGCAGCTGTAATTTTGGCGTTTCAATTGTTTGCACAAGAGGATTTTAATCTTATTGTAGATACTCAATACGTTTACAAGTTGTTGCTGCATTTACCACTGTCTTATTTGTCACCTGCTATTGATAGAGAACTTTATGACATGTTTTCCAAACTGCAACAATTGATCCAAGAACGCTCATATTTCTGCTTTGTAGCTCATATTAGGTCTCATACAGGATTTCCAGGATTTTTGGCAGAAGGAAAAGCTCGAGCTGATGGTGCACTTACGCATGATGTTTTTTCCTTGTTTGATGACCCCATCCTATCTCATGATACATTTCATCAGTCAGCTAAAGTATTGCATAAAATGTTTTCTATTCCTATGTCACAGGCAAGGGACATTGTGTCAGCCTGCCCATCGTGTTGCAAATCACCGATAAACTTTCCTTTTGATGCAGTGAACCCTCGAGGGACACAGGCTAACCAGACTTGGCAAATGGATGTTACTCATGTACCATCATTGGCTCCTTTCCATAAGTTACACTTGACTGTTGATACCTATTCAGGACTCATTTGGCAAACACCCATGAAGGGAGAAACTTCAAGACATGTTATTCAACATTGCATCAGGACATTTGCTGTAATGGGGAAGCCTTTGGCTATAGAAACGGACAATGGCCCATCATATTGTTCTCATTCCTTTTCAGAGTTTTGCAATTTGTGGGGTATAAAGTTATCTCATGGTATTCCTTTTAATTCCACAGGTCAAGCTATTGTGGAAAGAGCACACCTCACCTTCAAATCTGTGCTGTATAAGCAGACAAAAGGGAGAGGGATATCCACCGCTGATATACCAGCTGTTGTAGCTAAAGTTCTTTATACCTTAAATTTTTTGTTCACTCCTCATAGCAGGTCTCATACACCTGTTGAGCTTCATTTCAGGACTGAAGAACAACTTCCATGACTGCTTGTGCACTATCGCAAGTTGCCTGATCCTGGGTGAAAGGGACCTGTGCCGTTGATAACTTGGGGTCGTGGTTACGCAGCAGTAGCTTTGGATAACAGCCCTCTTTGGATTCCTGCACGTTGCGTTAGGCCATGGAGAAAGTCTTCGTAGTGTCTAGTTTTTCGCTCATTCCTTTTACCTTGCATTTTTATGCAGCCCCCAGATCCCTCCTCTTGGATGGATTTCTCTTGCTTTCTAACCTCTCATGGTTTCGTTCCCTAATCATGTCAGTTATCATTTTTATCGTGATTTTAACTATGTTCTGCTGTTGTATTCAATCATTTGGCAAATATTAACCTCGCTAGTATAGTATTGATTGTTCATTTAAATAAACAAAACGGAGGGAATGTGGGAATTCATCCCTGCCTCGCAGCATTCATGCTGTAGCTAGGCACGCTACGCTCAGCCAATAGTATTGTAATTTACCAGCCAATAGTATTGCAACTTACTCAGCTAATAGCATTGTACTTCACCTGTGTAACCATATAAGGCTTGTGACCATATATAGCAATAAGTACGCTTCCTGTTACCCGCGCCTGCGCATAAGCAATCAATAAGCCTTTGTGAATCCTGCGCTTGCGCACAATCAACTAGGGTGTTCACTGCTTTACTCGATGGCTATTGGATTACGCAAGTATAAATGTATCAATCTGTGAAATAATAAAAAGGGCTGCTTGTGTTGACGCAGTAGA
>NW_025335716.1:37228-78828 GCF_004798865.1 Varanus komodoensis | reverse complement strand
GGTTATGGCCACTGTGTTGCCACACTCCGTTTTGGAGGCTACCCAGTGCTCTTCTCATTCATTCCAGACCGCAGGACATGGAATAACAGACTTATGCTGAAAGAAACCAGATTTGGACTAGACACCCGGAATAATTTCCTGACCAGCGGAGCAGTACGAGAACGGAACCTTTTACCTGGGGAAGTTGAGGGCTCTCCCTTGCTAGAGGCATCCAAAAAGCACCTGGACAGCCATCTACATGGGATGGTGGAATTTAGGATTCTGTAACCGGGGGTAGGGGGGGTGGGGGGTGCTGGACCCAAGGCCCTTCTGGTCCCTTCCAACTCTAGTTTTGTATGATTTGTGCTTCATGCACTTTAATGAGCCTTGTGCTTCCTTACATCTATAGATTATTCTATAGATTTTCCCTCACAGAGATGGAAACCAACATATTCATTTAATCAATGAATGAATCAAGTTCTATCCTTCCCAATCTCCAGAGCTCTCTGGGCATTTACAACACATACAAATGTCGTATAAAAATACAAACATTAAAAAGTTATCATATAAACTTAAAACCTAATTGAAAGTGCAAGAAACATTTGCTGACCTTCCTGAATCTGTTCCCGCAGTTTAAGTCGTGCCAAGGAGAGCTTTTCCTCGGCCTCCAGAGCTGCTGCCCGCAATCTCTCCACCAGTTCTTCCGCGTCTGCTATTGCCTGTCACGGGGAACACAGTGGGGGGAGCCCCGCTTTTTCTGGCCGCCCCGGCCTCACGCGCATCGTGCTCAGCTGCCCGAGTCAGCTGCTCCCCGCCGTCCCCGCCCGGGCTGAGCAGGCAGTGACACCTTCCGCAGCGCACAAGCAGGCCTGGCTACCGAGCCACCGTCTCCCATCGGCAGGTCTCGCTTTGGCCCCGCTAGCTGGGCACAGCACGGCCTCCAACAGGGTCGCACAGCCTGCAGCCCCGAGAACTGCACCAAGCGCCCGACGGGGGGTGGGGGCTGCAGGGGGGTGTGCCTGCACAAGTGCACCAGCACCCTTTCATGCATGCACGGGCGCCCACAACTCACGACTCGCGCACATCCAACACATGTCCAAAAGCGTTTCAGGGTCCCAGCACCTGCTGTGCTCGGAGCAAGCCTGCATGGAGACTCCGTTTGCAGAGCAGCTAGTCGCCCAGGGATCCTGGCCCCCCTCCCTCCTCCGGCCTGCTCTTTTGCGATGAATCCTGGCATCTCACCTCGGACCTGCTCAGGCCCGAAGGCCATTCTGAACGGCCCTTTTGAGGGGGCCCTGGCAGTGGGAGTCAAGCGGGGGCTGCTGAGAAGAGGGCCTTCTCTGCCGTGGCATCCCAGCTACAGAATGCCCTTCTCAGAGGGGCCTGTCTGGGACTCTGAAGGCCCTATTTTCCCAGGAATGTTAGCCTCAGTCTGCTTCAAATCTTGTACTGTAATTTAAATCCTTCACTTCAAAAGAAATCCAAAAAAGACGGAGACTTAGAAACATAGAAACAGAGCAAGTCAGGAGGTGACCTCCCAGGCCATCTAGTCTGACCCCTGGCTCCAGCCGGCACCACTCACGACATGCCTACCACGTCCATGTCCAGCCTGTCCTTGAACACCCTCACCGATGGGGCTGCAACCACCTTCCGTGGAAGCCCATTCCGTACCCTCGGGGTCCTGGCTGTCCGGAAGAACAGCGATGAAAGAACTAGAAAAGAGTTCTGTAAAGCACCCCCCCCCCCACGCACTTTGTCTTCTTCCTTGTAAAACTCTCTCATTTACTGGTAGGACAGTGCTGTTAACCTCCAGGAAGGACAGGTGAAAGCACCGATTGTTACACTACAGCCAGCAAGGCAGAATCAGACAGGCAGCGAAAGCACGGACCGAGAAGCGTTGGTGGCCTGCAATGCCTGCGCAGTGTTTGCTCTCTTGCCGGAGCGCCACGAGGCCTCCGTGCGCAACGAGTGCAGGGCAGCAGCCCAGTCAGGAGAAAGGAGTGGGGACGGGGGGCGGGTTTGGGCATGTTCAGCCACGTGAGAACTGGCCCGGGGACGCCTCAAACTGCAAGCTGCTGCCCAGGACCTGACTGCAGTGGTGCCTCGGCTCACGAATTCAATCCGCTCCAGGACTCTGGTCGTGACCCAAATTGGCCATGAGTCAAGTTAAATTCCCCCATAAGGTTCAATGTAAATAAGGTTAATCCGTTCTGCAACCATTTTTTTTAATCAGAAAAATGTGAAGCAATGTGACAAAGAAGAACAAAGATCGTGGTCATCTCCCCACCGCTCCCCGGCACGACCAAGATCGTGCCCGTCATTCCTGCACACAGTCGTCAGCCCAGCGAGCTGGGGGAGGAGGAGAGATGGGCAGGAATGGGGTGCACTGGGGGAGGGAGAGACGGGCGCGATCTCAGCCATCTCCCCCCCCCCGCCCCCAGCACCATCGCAGCCGTCTCCCCACTTGGAGGGGTGGGGAGAGGGCTGCGATTGTGCTGGTTGGGGGGCAGATGGACGAGATCGCGCCCGTGATTACGCATGTCTTCTCTGCACGAACACGACTGCAATCATGGCCACCTCCCAACTCGGGGAGGAGGGGGAGATGGCAGTGATCTTGGTTGCCACCCAATGTGGAGTTCGCGAACCAAGTCAAAATTTTCATGAAATTTTTGTTCGCGACCCGATGTGGGCATTCGTGAGCCGAGGTACCACTGTGCTACTGAGGGCAGTTCCTGAACCAGCCTCCTGTGAACACTGTCGCCCGTGCCATCTTATTCCGCCTTTCACAGGAACGTGTGGCTCCAGATGGACTTCTGGGAAGAGCATCCCTGCAAAACCACAGACGCCTGTGCAAAGCTGGAACTTGCTGCCGCCAGCCTCTGAAGAGCAGTCCCTGCCTCTTGCCGAGGGAGCCAAGAAGGGCCGGGGATGGCAGCAGCGCCTCCGGGGTGAGGGCTGCTGGGGGTGGGTGACGGCAGCACCTTGAGCAGACCTCGCAACGTTTTTGCCACACTGAGAGAGACTTTAAACCTGGGAGCATGACAAAGGAGAAGCAAGCTGCCAAAAAGACTGAGTTCAAGGCGGGAGTTGGTTCTGAGACCCAGGGCACTGAACGACTCCTCCAAATCCAATTTCCAGCACCAACAGAAATCTATTTCAGGGCCGTCCTGGTGCCTGTAAGAGAATGTGCCAATTAAGCGCCCATCAGTGAGGGTGCTCAAAGAAAGGCTAGACATGCGCATGGTGGGCATGTCGCGAGCAAAGCTGGCTGGAGCCGGGGGTCAGACTAGATGGCCCGGGAAGCCCCTTCTGACCAAAAAAAACCTGCACGCAGAAGCGTGAGGGGCCAGGGCAACCTGGTGGGTCCAAGAAAGGTTTCTGGGGCGACAGCCCTGCCCCGCCAATGTGCACATTGATCATACCCCCGAAGCCACGGAGGGCGCCGCACGCCCAAGATGGCCGCAGGAGAGCAGGCTGAGCCCACGAGCCGTGCGTGAGGGCACGGCAGCGCCCCAAGGCCAGGCGTCTGCGGAAGCGCCCGCGCCCAAGCGGCTGGGCCGGCACTCACGTGCAGCGAGACCTCCGCGTGGCCCGTCTGCTTCCGCTGGCATTTGTCGTGCTCCGTTATGCGCCTGTTCAGCTCGCTGTAGGCCTGCTGCAGCTGTCAAGACGAGCGGCCCAGCCTGTAGCTAGCCGTGTGCCGCGGGCATGAGGCTCTGGCTGCTCCGGCACCGCCGCACGCGTGCCCGCCCCGCAGGGAGGATGGCGCTGGGCGAGACGCGCAGGGAAGCGGCATCCCGTGCCACGGAGTGGGGGGGAGGGTGCCAGGCCGCAGGGCTGCAGGTGCAGCGGCAGCAGGCCGAGCGGAGGACAGGAGAGCCGCCTCGGGGCAGGGTGCCGCCCTGCCCTGCCCTGCCCTCTCCCGCCCCGGCCCGCCCCCGGCCCCGGAGGCCTGCGCTGCTGCTGGGCTTCCACCTCCGTGCTGCTCCTCTCGTACTCCTTGGCCAGCCGCTCCACCTCCTCCGCCATCCTGTGGGGAACGGCAGGAGTCAGTGGCGCTTCCTCCGCAGGACCGCACTGCTCATGCCCACACACCAGCCACCCGGGCCTCCTCCAGGCTGCTCCCCGCACTTGCCGCCCCCGGTCCAGGGAAGGAGAAGGCACGGCCTCCCTCTCCTTCCCTTAGGAAAACCACGGAAGCAGGCAAGCACTGGCCCCTGCCCTGCCCTGCCCTGCCCTGCCCTGCCCTGCCCCACCTCAGCTGGGGCACCAGCCCGGCCCAGCAGGCCGCAGGGGAGGGCTGTGGGGGCCACGGCATAGGTGGGCGGGGAGGCTCGGTGGGAGAGCTCCCTCTGCTGGAGGAAGCATGCATGGCTGGCGTTCATTTGACGGAACGAAGCTTAAGGTGTAACTACAGTAAAACTGGGCTAATTTGGTTTTCAAAGACTGGCGGGTCGGCTTCCATGTGGTGCTGCCACAAAGACCATCACAGTGAAAGGCGTACTCTCTCAGACGCAAGAAGACCATCATAAAGGAGGCTAATGAGAGCTACTAGGCTAACGCATGCAGTGAGGGAAGAGAAATTGGAGGAAGCGCCAGAGAGTGGTGAAATCACAGATAGAGGAGAGAGGTTTAAAACGTTTTCATAGAATCATAGAACAGCAGAGCGGGAAGGGGCCATGAAGGCCATCCGGTCCAGCCCCCTGCGGTTGCAGGACACTAGTTTAATTTAGATTCAAGTCTTTAAGAACTGAGGATAATGCAAGGATGACTTGGGACTTTAAACAGCTGAAAGAACAGTTGGAAGATGATACTGATAAGCAAACAAAGGCTATTGTTGGTCCGATAAAACTTGAAAATCAGAACGTTTTTGCAAAAATCAAGTTAAGACAATGGAGAGGAAACACTGGGAGACCGACAGGTTGATTAGCACAAATGCACTTGAGCTACATTGAGCTAAATGGGGCTGGTGGCCACAACTGGGGAGCAGGTACTCCAGAACCAGGAGGAGCCAAACACATTATGGAAGTGGGCCAGGGACAGCGAGATGGCGTTCCATGTGGACAAGTGCCAGGTCTTGCACTTGGGGCACAGGAATGGGTGTCATAAAGGCAGGTTAGGGGACAGGTGGCTGGAGAGCAGCCCTTGTGGAAGGGACCTCGGGGTGCAGGTTGCCTGCAGGCTGAACATGAGCCAGCAGTGCGATGCGGCAGTCAAAAGGGCATAGCCAGAAGTGTGGCTTCTAGACCAAGAGGTGTTAACTCTATACTACTCTGGTGCACCAGCAACTGGAGTCTTGTGTTCAGTTCTGGGCTCCACACTACAGGAAGGATATAACCAGGTTAGAATCAGTGCAGTGCAGAGATTCAAGGATGGTGGCCGGTTTGCAGGGGAAGCCATATGAGGAGAGACTGAGAGAGCTGAGAAGACCTGTTAGTGACATGCAGGTACGTGAGGGGGTGTCACATGGAGATGGGTAGAGACCAGTTCTCCCCTGCAGAGGAAGGCAGGGCGCGCTCCAACGGAGCAAAGCTCAGGGAGCCAAGGTTCCATTTAGATGCCAGGAATACTTCCTGACAGTCAGGACCCCGAGGGCATGGAATGGGCTTCCATGAGAGGTGGTTGAGGCCCCATCGGTGAGGGCTTTCAAGGATAGGTTGGACATGCACATGGTGGGCATGTCATGAGTGGAGCTGGAGCCGAGGGTCAGACCAGATGGCCCAGGAGGCCCCTTCTGACTCACTCTGTTTCTATGTTTCTAAGAAAAAGGAGTAACACAACCCTGGTGTTTGTAGGTCCCTACAAATACAAATTACATGTTAAATTGGAGGTACTGGGAATATAAATGTTCGTGAGCAGAATCAGACACATGGTTAGGGTTAGGGTACCTGTCCTAGCGTAGCATTTCAGGTCCCTTTGAAGTTATTCATGAAGCAGCTGTCCGGGTCACTCAGGGTTCCTGAAGGAGCGGGGCACCTGCAGGACTGCCTCCCCCGCTGTACACCCCACCCCCTTAGGTCAGGCTCAGAGGCCCTTCAGAAACAGCCATCCTCTAAGGAGGTGGGGCGGGTGGCAAGCAGAAGAGGGGCACTTTCATGATTGTGCCCCCGCTGTGGAAGAGCCTCCCTAGAGTAGTACACCAGGTGCATTCATTACAATCTTTTCAGCACCATGCAAAAATGGTTGTTTTCCAGACATTTTAGTAATTGATTTTTATTACAAAATAGAACTTTAAAATTTAAATTCACCACACTTTGATTACTACTCACAGCCATTACATGTGTTATACTAATATTACTTTTATAGCTTTGCTGTTTTAGCTGTTCTTTTTTTTATTGTTGTGATTGTAAACTGCTTAGATATTTTGATAAGGCTATGGTGTGATCTATAAGACCAATAAATAAATACTAAATAAAGCCTTCCATTTTCATCTGCAAATGTCAGATTGGTAAATGCGCATTGGCGGCTGTATCCTCTGGCCGCGGATGGAGGGCCACAAGGGCTGTCATAACCTTCAGCCTCCCCCCCCCCGCCCCCCGTGCAGCTGGGGCACTGCTGCTCAACATCTCCCTCCTATTGCTGCCACCCATTCCTGGTGAAGAATGGAAAAGTTGGGCTCGCTGGGAAGCATTGTGAGGGACGGACCCAGCAACGCTCCCCTCAGCTCAGGTCTGCCTGGTTTGCATTTATCTATACGGGCGTATCGCTGCCGTGTGGTGCCACATGAGTCCTCCTTTTCACTGATCTGTTTGAGCTCGCTTTCCTGAGCGAGTTGCATTTCTGCTACGTTGCAACTGGAGCATTTTTATCTCTCTGGAATTGTCCTCATGCAACAGATTTTTTTAACCAGTCACATGACACTTAAAGTACAGCAAGTCCTGCGACTAAAGGAGGGTTCTCCTCTCACGGCAGGGTATGCATCTGTCTTTTGCCCCGCCTTCTCCTTTAGGAGTGGAGGTAACCCATTCTTGGCCAGGACAAGTGCCGCTTCCTCCCACCACCGATGGCCATCCACCGGTCCCATGTGTGTGTTTTTGTACCAGCCAGACAAGACTGAAAGGGCATAATCCCGTGTGCGATCTGTGCCCTTTGCTCTCCAAGCTCAGCCTCCTTGCGTGAGGAAGAGGATCGGAGCTGCAAGAGAGGGGAGGGGAGCACCCCCTGCTTGTTGCCTCCCGTGAGCCAGACTGCCCGCAGAGGCGCCCCCAAGGCCAGCACGCTGACCTCCTGCAGGCACCAGCTCTCTGGCTGCAGCAGCTGTGTGCGTCAGGGAGGAGACCAGGCCACCAGCCTGGCGGCTCCAGGAGGAGGTAAGCCGGCCACAAAACGGCTTTAGCTGGTACAAGACATTCAGTGTGCTCTTTGTACATTTGTATAACGGGTGAGCTGGTTATGGGGGTGCAAGATGAGCTATGCAGTGCAACTGCACTCCCAAGTGCCGGGTCAGAGGCAGACAGCGGGACAGAAAACCACTCACCGGTGTGTCTCTGCAGCTTTCTGCTTCTGCTCCTGCTGGGCCCTTCGCTGCTGCTCCGCTTGCATTTTCTGAAGCATGGAGTCTGTTAGGTTGAGATCCCAGGAATTCAGAATAGCCACCAAGCTGTCCAGAGAGGCAACCTTGGGGGAACCAAAAGGTGTGTGACCGGAAGCACTCGTCCCTGCACAGTCCCTGAGCCTGGCTTTTAGCACAGCTGCAGGAACCCTTGATGCTACTGGAATGGCTGGATGGCACACCTGTGGCCACTGAGACACCGTGCTCCAGGCAGGAAGCCTCAGCACAAGCCAGCCCCTTCCGCTTTCAGCATCACCGACTTCAGGTCCAAGAATGACCAAGACCATCATGAGAGAGGATCAGAAAGAGGAATCCTGAGGAACGCGAGGAATCCTCACCAGGAAAGCGAGCCCTGGCGACCATGGGGGAGTCTCCCTCTCCCTGTCTCGCACGCACGCACGCACACAGAACGAATCAGCTCGTTCAGGGGCACCAAATCATCTCTTATCAGGTCTGTTTTAAAAATCAATACGAAAATGGAGAAGAAGGGAAGGAAGGTGTTCAGAAAACCCCAGGAGTACCTGCTCAGGGGTGTTGCCGTCATCAGCATAGAGGCGAGGGTCAGCCCCATGCTGGAGAAGCAGTTCCACCGCTGCCAAGTGTCCTGCGAATGCAGCCCGATAGAGAGGCGTCCGGTTAAAAGCACCCTTAAAAATGAAAGTGACTGTTTCAAGGAAGACAATCTACAGGTAATAGCAGAGTAAACATACTTCTGATGATTCTGTTTGTTGATACAGAAAAGGCACTAGACCATTTTCTACTCTTTTGCAAAAGAAGTCCCGTTCCCTTGGAATGGGGAAAAGGCTTCAAAGAGGTGAACGGAGTTCCAGCCAGGTATGTCGCGAGCTAGAACAACTTCTGCTACCCACTCAGAGTAAGCTGCCAAACGGAGGGGCTGCTGGGGACAGGTGGAGCTTCCTGGCACCCCAAAGCCCCTGTGGATCCTGCCCAGAGGGATGGTGAGGAGGGGAGCTAAGGTAACACTGTCTGAGAGGCAGGTGCCAGCAGGACGGGCCCCGGGGGGCAAAGCCATGCACTGGGGCCCCTACGACAACTGCAACGACTGTTCATTCTGGAAGTTTCCCCATTTCCCAAGGGTTAACACACACAGATGAGTATGGGGCCCACGGGCAGGTGCCCATCCGGCCCATGCGTGAAGACGGCCCTGCTGAGAGGTGCCCGAGTTTTAGTGTCCTGGATGTTGCCCTCCTTTGCAGTGGCCCGGGGTCTGCGTTCCGCTGGGCCCGCGCAGTGCCCGTGCCTGCCAGGATGTGGCCCCGCACGCATGCGGCACACGCAGCGCCATCCTCAGGCATCCACGGAGGCCCCGAGCAGCTGTGAGGGGGGGCGGGGGCTGCTGGGCACACTGAGGGGCACACCTGCCTGCTGCTCTCCTTTTCTGCGCCCACCACTGCCGGCTGCGGCAGCAGCAAGGGGCGAGGACTCCCTCCCTCCCCGGCTCCCCGCAGCTGCTCCTGCGGACCGACTCTCCACGCGGCCCGCCTGGCGGGGCAGGGCTGAGCCCGGGAGCGGAGGCCTCCAAAAGGCTCGCCCGGCCCAGTCTGGCAGCTTGTTGGGCTTGCGCGTTCCCCTGGACCTGCTCGGGCGCCCCTGATCTTGCCACTGAATCCAATCACAGGATTGGAAGGATTCTCAGAAACTCTGAGAGTAAGTTTGGGGAAGGTATTGAAGAATAAGCAAATTATTACGTTAACAACTGGTTAGAGAAAATTAGTAATAAGGAAAAGAAAAAGGTGACATCTGAAGAGGAAAAATTAGCTTGTTTTAATGTGATTCGCTTAGAACAATGGACTAAAGAACGGTTAAAGAAAAATGGTAAGTGTGGCAATTATACTAAATTCAAAGGTAATGGTAGTACAAAAGGAAAAGCAAGATAGTATGTGGATGAGAGGAATAATAAGCAAAATCCATAGCATTAGAACTGGAGAATCAATATGATCTTCTTAAAGTGTCATAGAAAACAGGCTTAAGGAGGAATATTAGTAATGAAGAGTAGGAAAATATGTGGGATAAGAAAATATTAAAGTGCGTGTCAATAAGAATAAAGAAAAGTTCTATAAATTAGAACAGAAATGGTACCTAACACCAGTAAAACTGAATTATATGGCTAATACATATTCTATTATATTTGGAGTTGTGGTCAGGAAGTGAGTACATATTTCCATATGTGGTGGGAGTATATAATGAAATTTTGGAAAGTTGTTTTTAAGGAAATGGGCAAAATATTGAATTTAAATATCGAAGTAAATTCTGAAGTGCAGTATTTGTCAATATTTGATAGAGAACAATGGGAATGGAATATTAAAGAATAACAAATTTATTAACAGTTCTTAGATTAACAATGGCAAAGAATTGGAAAATAAACTATAATTATTGATTGGTATAGAGAAGTTTGGAATATAGCTGTTATCAAGTTAACTTGTGATATTAAGGTAAAAATGGGTCTGATAATTAAGTATAATTTTGATGACATTTAGGGTTGTTTATTGACTATGTATTAATAAAATGGAAAGCTTCTGTATCTTCTCAGGATTTGCAGTTCTGGAAGGGGAGTGGGGTCTCCTGAGAGAGCAAATTATTTAACATCTAACCAAAAGCCCTGGCGGAGGTTTGCACTGCCTCGTTATTGTATAGTTTTAATTGTTTTTAATAAAATTTTAAATGTGTATTGTTTACTATTTTGTGTATGTTGTGAATTTTGTTTGGTTTTGTTTTAATTGATTTAATAAAGATATTAAATCCCAAAGATTGTAACATGTTGGGTGAACAAAGCCAAGACCTGAGAAACTAGCCGGCCTCTTTTCTCAGCTGATGGCCGAATGAGCCCCAGCATGAAGGTTATCTGTTGAACCGCGGCTGCGCACTGAATGGTGCTTTCACAAACGCAAGATTTGTTTGCGGCAGCCACAGCCAGCTCAGATCCCACCAGCATATATGCGCAGTTAGCTCTCTTTATTACTTTACGGTTTATGCTTTCTTACACTGACCGACATTTGTCCTTCCAATCTCTCTTCCAGCTGTTTGATGTACCTTCTGGAGGGCTGTTAAATCTCTGAAGATAAACTGGTGCCGTGAGCAAACGTGGCCACCTCCTTGCTCCCTGATCATTAATGACTCACCATGATCAAGGAGAATTAACAGCTCCCTGAAGCTTGATTCTTTCTAGCTTATAAAAGAGGCAGGTAAGGGGCAGGAGATGATGGAGAGCCATGACGTCAGACTCAGATTTAGGAGATCTGGGTTCTACTCAGCCATGAAGTCACCTGAGTGGCTTTGGACCAGTCACCGACTACCACCAGAGCCCACCTGACTGAGTTGTGAGGATGAAAAGGAGATGTGCAGGAAGATGATATAAACCACCTTGGATGCCTTGCAGGACAAAAGGAGCAACGGAAAGTAAGTAAGTAAGTAAGTAAGGGACCCCTTTAATGGATGGCCAGGTTGCCATGTTCGAAAAGAAGGTTCTACCTAAATTTTTTACTTCTGTGTTTAGCTCTCTTTCTGATAGTTCTGCAGAAAAATCCCACAGCAATCATTTTATGCCGATGCTATTAGTGAGAACTACAATGATGCAGCACAATGCAATTTTACAAATACGTCTGTCCGGCAATGCAGAACCGCTGAAGACCTGCTGGCTATGCACCCCAACCAAATTCCACAATTCCCAAGGAAGGCTGCTCTAAACACCCGAACTTCATAGAAACATAGAAACAGAGCGAGTCAGAAGGGGCCTCCCGGGCCATCTAGTCTGACCTCCGGCACCAGCCGGCTCCGCTCACGACATGCCCACCACATGGACGTCCAGCCTGTCCTTGAACACCCGCACCGATGGGGCCTCAACGACCTCCCGTGGACGCCCAACTTCAAGTCTGCACTGACAGGATCTCAGCCAGCAGTGACTGCATGAGAAAGGGATTTTTGGGGAGAGGCAGACGACGTGGTGAAAATGCTTTCCCAGTGCGCAGCTGCTGTGAAAAAGGCAAACGCCATGCCAGGCATAATTAGGAGCAGAACAGAAAATAGAACTACTAAGATCTTACTCCCCTTATACAAATCGTTGTTATGACCACATTTAGAATATCGTGTTCAGTTCTGGTCACCTTACCTGAAAAAGGACATTACCGGGTTGGAAAAAGTGTAGAAAAGGGGAACAAAAATTATCATGGGGCTGAAGCAGCTCCCGTATGAGGAGCAGCTAGAACAAGTGGTACTGTTCATCTTAAAAAAATGTCAAGTAAGGCGAGACGTGACAGAGGTACTTAAAATACTGCATGGTGCGGAGAAAGCGGAGACAGAGAATTTTTCTCCTTCCCATAACACTCAAACCCAGGGTCACCCCATGAAGCTATTGGGAAGTTTAGGACAGATAAAAGGAAGTGCTTCTACACACAGCGTCTAGTTAAACTCTGGAATTCTCTGCCCCAGGAAGCGGTGATGCCTGCCACGCTGGGTGGCTTCAAAATAGGGACTGGGCAGGTTCCTGAGGGAGGGAGCTGTCCGTGGCTACTAGCCGTGCTGGCTGTGTGCCGCCTCCTTTGCCACAGGCGGCCTGCCCACATACACCTGCTGCCGAGGAGCTTGGGCAGGGGGGTCTGGCACCCCTCCTGCCTGAGGGATCCTGGGGCAGCCGGCTGGCCACTGAGTGTGCAGAGCCCCGACCTAGATGGACCCTCGGTCTCATCCAGCAGGGCCCTCTGTGTGTCTCTGGCACCAGAGCACAGCCATGGCCCTGCCCTGCAGTTGGGCTGAAGCAGCTCCTACAGGCACAGAGCCCTCGGGCACTATGGTCAGTCTCTGGTGCCTTCTCCAACTACCACCTCGAAGCGGCTCCTGGAAAGAGGCCACAAGTAGGACCCCCGCCCCCCCGCCCCCCCCGGGCACGAAGGCCCTCAGACCTTTTCAGAATCAGGTCAAGATTGCCTCTATTCTCAGGCATCTCATGGCACGTGACAGGTATGTCAATTGTTCCAACTGGTCTGGTTCTTTAAATTAAAATTTGTTTTAAATGTTGTATATTAGAATATTATAGTCTATTTGATTGTAACAATTTTCTATTGCACTTATGTTAAATTGCCCAGACTGCTTTGACTAATGGGTGGTATAGAACGAAATTAATCCCAACCATAATAGTAAAACAAATAGTAGTAACTGAAGAGAGCTTCCGCATTTCTCCATGGTGCAGGCCTCACCCGGCTGTTTAGATTGGCTCCGTTTTCTATTAGCATCCGGATGGCTTCGGGGTGGCCCCCACCAGACGCCTCGGAGAGAGGCGTGTTGCCGTTGGCATCTGTGCAGTCCACCGTGTCGAGGTGATGCCGGAGCCGCACAGCCTTCCCCTGCTCGTCTGTTCCGACCCCACTCCTCGTGTCCAGATCTGCCACCTTGAAAAAGCAAGCCTGTGTGTCGGGGCGGGTGTGCAGAGCAGAAAAGGCGTGGCCCGTCTGCGTGACACGGCGGGGCAGAGGCGGCGGCTGCTCTGCGCTGCTGCCGAGAAGCCAGCTGGAGCATCCACTGGAACAGCATCTGCCCGGCTCCATGCCACAAGCAGTTTGCCCGCCTCGAACTGACCGCACATTCCCTTCTGTCACCCCCAGTATTCATTCATTCAGTCATTCATTCATTCATTCATGACATTTCTAATAGCTGGAGCTTCCTGGGTCTGAACTTTTGTATGGCCGGCCAGTGCACTGCCAAGGAGACATATATTTGCTTGCACTGGCTTTGAGTTGTTTTTTCTAAACTAAAACCTCCGTTTTCAGGTTTTGAGCACTTTGAGATAAATAAGTGGCTTTGGGTTGCGGTTTCGGCACCAGGTCTCTAAAAGGCTTGCCCTCACTGTTATAGGACATGGAATAATCAATTCAAGCTGTGTCCCTCGAGATTCACAGCACCCAGGTGATGCTGACAGGCCCCAAACCCAGCCAAGGGCAAGAAGAGATCTTGGGAAGACTGAACAATGGTGCTAGGAGCCTCTGGTATTACCTTAGAATAATTTCTGTATCTTCCTCCCCACATCTGGAAAGCACCAGAGGGCCTCTGTGGCCTTGCCTACCTCTTTCAAAACTGCCTTCATCTCTTCCACATCGCCCTCAAAGGCGGCCTCCAGCATGCGCTTCTTTCTCTGCTGCTCCTCGCGCTGCTTCTTCTTTTCTTCCTCCTCTTTCTTTCGCTCCCGCTCAGCTTCCTCCTGCTCCCTCTTCGCCAGTGCAATGAAGGCCTGCAAGAGAAACAGCCGACAATGCCTCCGCAGTGAGCAACAGGCTGAGCACAAAATGAGGGGCAAAAGCAGGTGAGGCAGGGGCCGTGGCAGAACATCAGAAGGAAGCAAAGGTGGGAGATCACGAACGGATCCCCCAGAGCTCCCAACCACCGAGGTGCCGCAGTGCCATTTTCACAAAAGCACCAACAGGACCTGGACGGTAGTTTCTGCTTTGCCCACAATGTTTTCATAATAAAGCATTGGCAGAAACCACTGCAGGAAAGATGAAGTGCTTCAAACTTTCCCTCATGCTGGAGAAGACGTAGCTTCTCTCTTCAAAGCCATGTAGCTCACCTCTCTCTGGAGGCGTTCCATTAATTCGCTGTATTCTTGCCGTTCCTTCAATCGCCTAGTTCTCTCCCGAAGTGCCAAGATGCGGCGGAAGGCACACTGCAAAGTGAGCGCAGCTCTTGCTTCAGGAGTCAGCTCTGAGGACAGAGAGAGAGAGCCGTGTGATGGTTTAGTTCCTCTGGGGAAGAGGCGTGTGCCGGGGACAGAATGGGATGCAGGTCCTCCTGGTGAAGCTGAGGTCTCTACAGAAAAGACAAGAGGGGAGGGTATACGGGGGGCGGGGGGCAGCATCACACTGTTATCACACAAACCGGAAATCTCAAGAGAGTTAGGATTAGCCACTGGATTCCTGCACCTGTGCCAGGGCTCCAAAGCAGTTTAGGGCTGGAGACATGCGATCTCCCCACAAGCAAAGGTCTCAGGTGATCTTCGGATGCCTACCTCTAGCACGGCTGCTGGGGGGCTCTTCCTGGGACTGGGAGGCACTGCCTGTTGCAGCTGCATCTTTTCCATCAATCTGGTGGCCTGACAGCAGTGTGGGGAGAGAGTCAAAATTGAGAAAACAATACCAAAATACCAAACCAACCTTTCCTGCTCCATGTTGTTCTGCCATCTATTAACATATTTTAAAGGTCAAGATACCGTACAGAGCTGGGTGGGCAACTGAGCAGGAAGTGGGGCAAACCCCACAGGCACTAGACCGGGGTCCTCAAACTTTTTCAAGGGGGGCCAGTCGAAAGGTGCTGGAAGTGGGCACGGGCCACCAAGGCGGCACCAGCCGGGGGGACGGGTCGGGGAAGGGGGGGGGTGCCCGCACATGTGCGCAGGGAGGCAGAGGCACGCGGCGAGCGGGGGGGGGGCCTGCGGGGCGAGGTAGCGGCTCGCTCGTGCGGAGATCGTTTTCTCTGAGCAAGTTTAAAACGATCTCCCTGCGAGCAAGTCAGGCATGCGTGCGCGGTGAGTACAAAACCTCTGGGGCAGGCCGGTTAAAGGGGCACAGTGGGCCGGATCTGGCCAGCGGGCTGTAGTTTGAGGACCCATGGATTAGCCCATCCTTCCCATCCTTGACGCAATCCTGGCAGAAGAAGTCATTTAACTACCTGCTCAAAGTCCAGAGAAGGTAGAACAGAGATGGTGAGGGAGCAAAAAAGCCCCCACCGCCACGCTAGCAAGGATCTAGCAAAATGGTGCTTAGTCGGAAAGGGTAAAGATTGCAGGGGAGGGGGCAAGGGGGCTCTGGGAAGGGGCAAGTGCTCCTTCCCACCTCAAGATCCCTTTCACAAGCGCTGCTCTCCAGCCACCCGCCCCCCATCCTGGAACTGTGACACCCATTCCTCGGTCCCAAGTGCAAGACTTTGCCCTCATCTGTCTTGAGCGCCATCCCGCTGTCCCCTGCCCACTCCCACAGCCTGTCCACATCCCTCTGGATCTGGGTCACCTGCTCCCCAGTTGTGGCCTCCGAGGCCACTGTGGTATCGTCTGTAAATTTAGTCAGAGGACTGACTATTCCCTCCTCCAGGTCATTGATAAAAAAGTTGAACAGAATCGGTCCCAGAACTGAGGCCTGGGGGGCTCCGCTGGCCATGCCCCAATCCATTGGCCAATGCACTGATCTATCTCAAAGCTCAACAATTTCTCAGGCAGGATATCCTGCAGCAGTTTGTCAAAGGCCTTGCTGAAATCCAGGTAAACCACATCCAGCACGCCCCCTTCATCTAGCCACCTCGAGACTTTATCATAGACTCCCACCAGGCTCGTCCGGCAGGATCTGCTCTTATGGAATCCGTGCTGTGTGGCTGCCAACCTCCCATCCCTATCTAGGATTTCCAGAGCTTTTCCTATTATGAGGCTTTCCACTGTTTTTCCCAGAATGCATGTAAGGCTAATTGGCCTATAATTTCCCAGGTCCCCTCTGCTACCCTTTTTTAAAGATTGGAACCACTGGCGTTACCCTCCAGTCCTCCGGAACATCTCCTGTTTTCCACAAGGCCTCAAAATGAAGGCCAACAGACGTGAGGGTATCCCTGCCAATTCCTGGCATACCCTCAGGTGCACCCAGCAGGGCCTGGTGCCTTGATTCATGATTTTGAGATCCATTTTGAAGAGGCGTGCAATATGTGTGGCTGCCTTTAAAAACTGGAACCTTCAGCTGGAACCTTCAGCTAGTCCAAAACAGGGCAGTGAGTTTACTCCTGTGCCAGCACGATCATATTACATACTATTACATATTACTCCTGCGCCAGCACGATCCTATTACATTACTATCAGCACTAGTTGCCTGTCCATGCCCTCAAGCCAATTCAAAGTGCTGATATTAACATCCAGAGCTCTGAAAGGCTGGGGACCAGGCTACCGGAAAGATCCTCTCCTTCCAAATACACCTGCCTGCATTCTATAATCATTCTCACTGGTCTTTCTGCAGGAGCCCCTGAGAAAGGAAATCCAGTGGGTGGCTTCTAAAACAGCATCCCAGCCATGGAATGAGACTTGTCTACAATGCATTCTTGACAGTGTCGGGTGAAGACCTTATTTTCCCAGGAATTTTAGTTTCACTCTGCTTTAAATCCTATACTATACTTTTACTTCTTGTACTGCTGCCACGTCTCAGTCTGGCTCCTATTGTATAGAAGTTTTAAGCCTTCAAATACTTATACTATACTCCTTTAAATTGCTGCAAACTACGTAAAGCACTTCAGAAGTTGAGCAGCGTGGAAACGTAACACATGAAAAAGCAAACTCTTCACAATCCCTCTTGTTTTATGACTCTGAATAATTTGGTGTGGCCACCTCGCCACCCACTCCTACCCCTAGGCCATTTATGGACAAGTTCAGAAGCCCCGGTCCCAATAAAGATGCCTGAGGAATGCTCCTGCTTACCACTCGCTATCATGAGAAGTTCATTGATTCCTATTCCCTGCTTCTCTGCCGCGGATACTCTACCTGGCTTCCCAGACGCTGTTCCCAGTGGCTTCGCTTGAGGTGCCGGCTTTCCCCCCTTCCGAAGCGGGGTCCTTCCTGCTGTCTTTTTGGCACTCATTCTCCTAAGAGGAGGAGGAGAACAAAATGGATGGGGACGAGCTCTCCCTGTCATCAAGACTCTGCCGCTCCACAGCTGACTTAGCAATATTGCCAATTAAGTGGGTAAATTTGATAATCCAGAGAATGGCTGATTCACTCCAGAATGTGTGCGCTCCACCAATAATGATTTCATTACTTTTATGTATTTATTTGCTTCTTCTCCCACCCCTTTATCCATAAGGCTCCCTGGGTGGGTTACAAAGTTTAAAAATATTAAACTGAAATACAATTAAAATAGCAATTAATATAACAATAAAATCTGACTAGCAAACTAGCGAAGGCAGGCCATTATAACGCTTCACAGACTCAGAATGTATCCAGGGTTAATATAAAAGGCACGACAGCAGATTATAACCAACTATAAGGTGTTAAAACCATTAACATCGTTCTAGCAATTAAAATACCAGGAAAATAAAATGGCCCATAAAATAAAAGGGTGTATTAAACATGCAGAGAGGTTTTGTTACCAGGAGCAAAGCGGGCACCACAGCTAAACCGTTTTTTCAGTGTTCAACACCTTCACATGTTCATCATGTGTTTGTAATCGGCCTTGGGGCCCACTGTTCACATGCACCCCCTCCGGTATCCTCCCCAGCGTGAGCCCCCTGCACGCCCGCGGCGCCCCTCGGCCTCTGCTGCCGGTGGTGGCGGGAATGGACAGAGACGCGTGTCCCCGAGACACGTGTCCCCGGAATGCCGGACTTCAAGGCCGCGCAGGCATCCACGGCACACACGTGCAAGCCGTCCGGGGACCGAGGCCCGAAGGCGGGCCTGGCCCCTCCTACCAGCCGGGCCTGGGGGCCAGAGACCGCCGCGGAGGGCTGCTCGCCTGCGGGAAGCCGCGGCCGAGCGAGCCCCCCACCGCCCCGCAGCGGGACGCGCCCGGCGCCGGCCGGAGGGGCGCGGGACCCGTGCGCTCGGCGGGCGGGCAGCCAGCCGACTCCCCGGCGAGCCTCCGGCCGCGGGCTCGCCAACGGCGGGGAGAACCCGGCCACGGCTGCTCGGAGCTCCCCGGCAGGGGCTGCGGGGAGGCGGCGGCTGCGCGGCCCCACGCTCCGCGGCCGCGGCGATCCTGAAGGCGAGAAGGCGTTGCGCGCCGGTGGCAGAAGGGCTGCCCGGCCGGGCGGGGGCGGCATGTGCTCCCGCGCAGCAGCCGGGCCGACGCCGCCTCTCCAGGGGGCCGCGTCCGCAGGCAGAGCCGTGGCTGCGGCCAGCCGCGCCGCCAGCACCAGCCGCGCCGGTCTCTGAGCCCGCGCGGAGCACAGCCCCGGGCGGGCGGCCGGCGGGGGACGCGGCGACCATCCGGGATCGGCCGGCTCGCCCGGGAAAGGCGACCGGGGCAGCAGCCGGGTCGCCCCAGGGCCGGAGCGGGAGGGGGCGGGGCGCCGGGGCACCTGTCCGCGAGGGGCGGGGCGCCGCCCGTCCTAAAAGGGAGCGGCCCTTCCTCGCCCGCTTTCTCCTGCCGCGTGCGGCGTCGCTTAGCAACGAGCGCCCCGCCCACGGCTGACGAGGCTGCTGCGCGCGGGGGGCGGGGCTCGCCAGGCCGGCCCGCGCGGGAGTCCCGCTCCGCGGAGTGCAGGCGCCGCTCTCCGCAGGCGCGCCCCCGCGTGCGCGGCCCCGCGTCGGGGCTGCCCGAGGGCGCGCGGTGAGAGCGGCTTGCCTGGCCGACCCAGGCCCGCTGCGGCTCCGGGCAGGCCCCGGCGAGGGCCGGGCAGGGCAGGGCCGCTGTGCGCTTCCGGCGGAGGCGGCGACGGAGCGCGAAGCTCTCGGTCTTCCGCGGAGCGGCCCAGCGAGGCGGCGGGCGCGCGCGATGGTCCCGAGCAGCGGGACAGCGCTCCGCGAGGCGGGACCGGCCGCCGAGCCTGCGCGCTGGCGATCTCCCTGCTGGGTTGCTGCCATGCGCTCTGGGGCCGCCCCGAAGCCGTTCGCCAGGTGCACCTTTCGCAGACTGGCAACGGCCGCGAAGGCGCCAGCTCGGAAGCCTCGCTCGGGCACCTGCACTGGCTGCCTGTCGCCTCCGGGCCCGGGCCGAGGCGCTTCTGCGGGCTACAGCGGGGGCCTCGGACTGTTTGAACCGGTTGACAGGCGCCGGCGGTGGCCGCGGGCCGCCAAGGCGGTGCCGGCTTGCTCACGAGGAGCTCGCTTTTTCCAAGCGTTTTCGAAGTGACCTCATGAGCGAGCCGTGCGCGCGCCCGGCCAGTTAAAAGGGCATGGCCTGTCGGCCAAACCAGGTGGGCCTGCGTTTGAGGACGCGTGGTCTGCACGCCTCAGGACTGGGGACGTGCCTTGCCCTGCCTCAGTATCCCCACTGCACGATTTCTGCCTGTGAGGGTTTCCTTCATCGGCACCCGCCAAAGATGGCCCCTAACCCTAACCCTTCTGAGGCCCACCTAGAATTATGTAAGCCACCCTGAGTTCTTTGAAAGGAAAAAAATGGGATATAGAAACAGTGAGTCAGAAGGGTCCTCCTGGGCCATCTAGTCTGACCCCCGACTCCAGTCAGCTCCGCTCATGACATGCTCACCATGCGCGTGCCCAGCCTAGCCTTGGACACCCTCACCGACGGGGCCTCCACCACCTCCTGTTGAAGCCCATTCCACGCCCTCAGGGCTCTAACTGTCAGGAAGTGCTTCCTGGCATCTAAAGTGAACTTTATATAAGGTTCAGTATATTGTAAATATTTATTTATATTGTTTATATTGTTAATAAATAGTGTTAATATTTATTTACTTACAATATAAATATTGTACTTTGCACACAACATGAACAGCCGAGAATCATTAGTGAAGCCAGTCATGTTAGCAAAAAACTGAAGGGAGAAGAAGAGGACCAACCATGAGATGAACTGAGCCCATAAACGGATTGAGCCTCGACTTTGCCAGTACTGAGTCAAGCTGCGAGGGATCAGATCTGAAAGGTGCTCATTCACAGGGGTGCCAGAAGTCAGAGGAAACTTGAATGGCACATAAGAACAAAAAAAGGGAAATGAATAATATAATTTGTCAGCTTGAAAATGGGGGTACAAAACCCAAGGCCACAATAAGATAAAACTATTAGATCCTGCAAGAAACAGTCCAAATAGATTTGAAAAAGCAAATCAGCCAGATGCATTAAGAATATGGCACACAAGGCAAAACTGTTTATACGCGTGTTTAGGCTGAACTCCGGGGGCAGCCTCAGTCGGTAATAGAACAATGGCCTCCCACTTCCCGTTACTCTAGAGAGATTCTCACGGCCTCCCACCTTCTTGGTTACTCGTCATGCATCTTGGCCTGTCTTCCCTGTATTCACACTTGATCTCTAGATTGCCCTTGAAAGAATCGAGCTTGAAGCCTCATCTTCCATCCATTTGAATCCCTGTTGTTACTTCTTACATAGTATTATGTAATTATGTAAAATGATACTTTAATCATTGCTGATTTTATTTATTTGTTTTAAATTATTAAGCCAGGATGTTTCCAGGTTTTATATATATGTATTTGTATAGATATTTATTTATATGTTGGAAGCCGTCCCGAGGCTTATGAGAATAGGACGGCATACAAAAATTCCAAATAAATAAATATTACTGTACAATGCCTAGTTGTGGTTGTGTTACATAGAAACAAAACCAAACTGTGCTAGAAGGAGCGCTGGGCCATCTAGCCTGACTCCCAGCTCCTGCTGGCTCTGCTCATGTCATCGCCAGCATGTGGGTGTCCAATCTTTCCTTGGACACTCTCACTGATGAGGCCTCATCCACCTTCCGTGGAAGCCCATTCCACATCCTTGGGTCCTAACCATCAGCAAGTACTTCCTGACAGCCAACCTCCAGTCCAGTTCCTTGAGCTCTGCCCCACTGGGCAGCATCCTGCCCGCCCCTGCAGGGAAGACCAGCTCACGGCTCTCGTCCACATGACACCCCCTCACATGCCTGGAAGCCCCCAAAAGATCCCATTTGAGTCTCCTGCAGGCTGAAAGGACCCAGCTCCCTCCGCCTCTCCTCGTATGTCATCCCTCCCAGCCTGGCTACCCTTCTTGCGACTCTGTGCTGAACTGATTCTGAGGAGCCCCTTCTCCCCTCTGTGCCCCCCGCCCCTCGAGACCTGACTCGGGGGCCCTCCTCTAGGAGCCGCCCTTGGAAGAGAGCAAGAGGGTGACCACCTGCAGGAGGGCCTTCTCTGCGGTGGCGCCCGGACTGTGGAACACACTCCCCAGAGAGGGCCGTCTGGTGCCAACGCTTCTTTCCTTTCGACATCAGGCGAAAAGCTTTTTATTCTCCCAGTATTTTAAACATTAACTTGTTTTAGTTAGTGGGCTTATATTTTAACATTGGATGCTGGGCAACTGTTATTTTTATTTATATTTTTAGGTTTAATTTGTTGTAAACTGTCCCGTGACATCTAAGTATGGGACGGTATAGAAAAGTTTAAAATAAATAAATAATAAATAACCTAGCTATGTCTCTCCTGGGGTGTTGTTCATAAGTCAGTTCTCCGATTCTGCATGTTCCTACAACAGCTCTTTTCATGTGTCAGCTGCTTTGCTAAGCATGAAAAACTAGGAAAGGAACATTTACGATTTTTCTTTCACAATATCCCCTCTTGTGCTGCGTCAAAATTAGGCAGTAGTTTAATCGATTGCCCTTTCATTCACGGAATCCTTTTCTCCTTCAGCTCAAGTGCCAGCTCCGTCTCCACCTTGTTCTGCTGTTGAAGACAGCACTGGGGGGCTTGCTGGGACTTCCGAAAGCAGAGGAGGCAGAGTGCTGCACAGAGACAGGAAGGCAATGGAGAGTAGCGCAAGCCCCACGGCTGGCTCTCCCTGCTCGGCAAATCCTTTCAGGGGTTTTTCTACTCCAGTGTTATCTGGAAGGCTGCGCCACCAGTCTGTTTTGTGGACTTAAAAACGTTCTCTCTCGTGAGTGATTCCATCCATTTCTCTTGTTACGTTACCGGGCTAGACTCCTGTGCTGCTCTGTTTCCCATACAGGCCTCCTTCCCTGGCAAAATGATAAGCGACGGCAAAGCTGTTTTGCAGAGCGCGCACCCTCGGCTCTTCCAGTTCAGCTGCCAGTTGAAGGAAGGCTTGGAGAGCAGAATTCCCTAAGGATGCGATGGCACATGCAAGTTGCTGAGCATCTGAGTCAGCTTTTAAGCTTCCTGCTCCTCCTGAGGACAGGCACTCCAGTTGCCAAGTGAATCCAAGTAACTCCGGTGCTGCTTGGATCTTCTAATTTCCCTGCCGAACCACAGAACCCTTCAGCACAGTCCGTTTTCTTAATATCCCTACACTTGCTTGTTCAAGAAGGGTGGGAAAGTGGAAGAACTACTCTTAAAGCAATACTGTTACTTCCTTTATGATAATTGGAAAAAAATCCTTGAGAAACCAAGACGCTTTATGCGCCTAGGAGGTGTACTTGATATGTAGCTGCTTCCGTGTATGTGATTGCCTGGAATGTATCTAATGTTCCATTACAGTCTGCATACAACTAGGTATTTAGAGGGTTTGCATCATAGCCTCTCTTCTATTAATTACTTTCCAAAACCTATAGTCATACCCACAGCTTGCTTCTTACATGCATGTTTGGAACATTCAGCACGTGTGACAAAAATCCCATTTTCATACTGAATAGTCTTGTAAGCATGGCTTACACATGAACGAGGCTTCTTCAAAAAGTTTCCGCACTTTTTAAAACTCTGTTTATGAAGAAATTCAAAAACAAATTACATCACTTTTCTACATAGTCACCTTCCTTTGCTATGCATTTTCCCAGCATTGTACCAACTTTTTAATGGCATCAGCACAAAAAATATAAAATATATTTATAAAATATAAAAGTGGAAACTTTTTGAAGACCCCTCGTACATTCAGTAAAGGTTCAGTAAAGTGTTTAACTAACACTGTAGCACAGTTTCTCCTCCAGAAAAATTAAAAATTCCTGGGTATCCCTGTGTTCTGTTTTCCCAGTTCTCCAGGCATAGCCCATGCTGAGCTCACTCTCAGTTTTAGTAATTTGTTTAGGCTTGGTGCTTGCATAATTCATTACAGAACATGGCACTGCAGTCCATAATTTTCTTGCACTTAGATCACATCCTACAGCATAACAAGCTGTCCGATTTTGGTACAATTTCTCATGAGTCTGGATTAGCACATTGGATATTACTTTCTAATTTACTGTTAGCTATACAAACAGTGCAACTTGGATTTGTATCATCACGGTCCTTTAGTGTCTGCTTCCTGCCACCGGTTACTGGTCTGGTGTCTGCGTAGTGCCCACGTGGCTGACATCTGCTTCAGACCTGCCCTTCCCGGTCAGGGAAGGCTGCCATTCGCTTTTCTTCAAGGTGAGTTTCCGATCACCCGCTGGTTGGGCCTTCCAGTGATCTGGGCACTCGATAGCTTTCACGTGCAAAGCATACTTCTCTGATGGCTGCTCCTTTACTCGAACTGTAGTGCGGGTGCTGGCCAATACCGAGGATGGAACTTCCCACCTGGGAAGAGTTTTCCTCCAGAAGACCCTCACGTAGACCTTGTCTCCAGGCTGGTCCTGGTGGCATGGCTCCACAGGTCCTTTCCCCCAAATCTTCCTCACTTGTTGATTGGTTAAAACTTCTAATTAATAGAAGCCAACATGGATTTATCAAACATAAATCCTGTCAGGCTAATTTAATCTCATTTTTTGACTGGGTAACCTCCCAATCTACCTTGACATTAGCAAAGCTTTTGACATAGCGCCCCATGACATTCTGATAAGCACAGTAGCAAAAAGTGGGCTAGATAGAAAAAACTGTTAGGTGTATCCAAGATTGGCTGCTAAATTTATTTATTTGTTTATTTAGGAAATCTATAGGCCATCCATTACTGTCGTCTCTGGACGGCTTACAATATATTATAAATCCTAAACAAAATAAATTGGCAACGCCATGACTGAGTATAAAATGACATGGTTAAAATAAATTAAATGAATACATATACAATTAAAATTAATGAACTTTAAAATACTGGTCAAATAAAAAGGTCTTGACCTGGTGCCGAACAGCATACAATGACAGCGCCAGGCGGACCTCTCTGGGGAGCACGACTGGAAACGAAGAATGTTCATCAGTGGCACCTTCTCCAAGTGGGTGGAGGTAAGTAGAGGGGTGCCGCAGGTTTCAGTCTTGGACCCAGTGCTATTCAACATCTTTATTAATGATTTGGTTGAGAAAAGATAATCAAATTTGCAGACCATACAAAACTGGGTGGAATAGCGAACACCCTAAAAGACAGAAAGAAGACCCAGGGTGTTCTTGATAAATTAGAAACACAGAAACAGAGCAAGTCAGAAGAAGCCTCCTGGACCACCTAGTCTGACCCCCAGCTCCAGCCAGCTCCACTCATGACATGCCTACCATGTGCACGTCCAGCCTATCCTTGAACACCCTCACCGATGGGGCCTCAGCCACCTCCCGTGGAGGCCCATTCCACACCCTGGGAGTCCTAACCATCAGGAAGTACTTCCTGGCATCCACCCTAAATCCTGGTTCCCTGAGCTTTGTTCCATTGGAACGCATCCTGCCCTCCACTGCAGGGGAAAAACGGTCATGACCCACCTCCGTGTGGCAACCCCTCACATACCTGTCTGTCGCTAACAGGTCCCCTCTGAGTCTCCTCCTATGGCTGAAAAGACCCAGCTCCCTCCGTCTCTCCTCCTATGGCTTCCCCTGCAAAACAGCCACCATCCAAGTGGCCCTTTGCTGCACTGATTCCAACCTTGCTGTATCCCTCTTGTCATGAGGGGCCCAGAATTGAACACAATAATCCAGCTGCGGGCGCACCAGAGTCATTTAGGGTGGCAGTAATACCTCTCTCAGTCTAGAAGCCACGCTTCTAGCTATGCATCCAAGGGTGGCATTCAACCTCTTGGCCACCACATCACACTGCTGGCTCATGTTAAGACCCAGCTCGTCACCGGCCGCCATCCCAATGATTCCCCACTAATGGTTACCCTCAGCTTTTGATCAGTCAACCATGCCCTAATCCACCGGACAGTACTTTGGTCTATCCCAAAACTCCTCAATTCCTCAACCAGGATATCATGCATCACTTTGTCAAGGACCTTGCTGAAATCCAGGTAAACCACATCCACTGAGTCCCCTCTGTCTAGCCTCCTTGAAACCTTGTCATAGAATTCCACATGGTTCGTCTGACATGATCTGATTTGCGGAATCTGTGTTGTGTGACCGCCAACCTCCCTCCTCTATCTAGGGACTCCAGAGCATTTCTGATTATGAGCCTTTCCATTGTCTTTCCCGCAATGGACGTAAGGCTAACCGGCCTGCAATTTCCCATGTCCCCTCTGCTACCCTTTTTGAAGATTGGGACCACTGATGCCATCTCCCAGTCCTCTGGAACCTCACCCATTCTTCACGAGGCCTCAAAAATGGAGGCCAGTGGATGTGAGAGTTCCCCTGCCAACACAAAGTACCCTTGGAAGTAACCAATCAGGGCCTGGCGCCTTTGTAATATCCAGTGCCCTGAGGAGCCCCTCGACCTCTAGTGGGGGTGACTCTAGTCTGTGCCCCTAAATCCGCAGCCTCATCTGATCCCCCATGTGGATCTCTCCCTTCCCACTTTGGGGAGAACACAGAGGCAAAGCAGTCATTTAGCACCTCAGTCACTGGATCCCCTCCCTCCTTTTTAAGCGGTCCCACAGCCTGTCTCCCCGTCCTCTTCCTGTTTACATGCTGACAGAAGCCCTTTTGGGCACTCTGGATATCCTTGGCAAGTCTCAGCTCATACTTGGCCTTAGCCTTGGAAAGAATCCTTCTGCAATGGGCCTCCTCCTTTTGTCTATCTGCCCCAGTATCCATTTCCTACGGAAGTTCCCCTTACGCCTAATGCCCCTTACCACTTCTCATCCATGGGGCACTCTCTTTCACCTCCCCACCTTGCTAACTAGAGGCATCATCAAGACTTGCACCTCTGAGACCTGCCTTGTAGCACCACCCACCCCTCTTCGATTCCCTTGCCTTCCAGCACCCTCCCCCAGAAGACTTTCCCCAGTTTGGTCTGCAGTTGATCAAAATTGGCCCTTGTCAAGTCCCAGCTTCTAATATCTGACTTGCCACTCATCCTCATTTTCCTGATCTCAAAGCAAAGGATGGAGTGATCACCTGCACCCTGAGCTCCCCTAATTTGCACAGCATCTATCAGCTCCTCCCTGTTGGTCAAGACCAAGTCAAGGATATTCCCTCCCCTCGTTGCCTCCCAGACCATCTGCATGAAAAACCATAGTCCAGCGTCTCAATTTGACTTGAAGGGCGATAACATACCCCCACTGTCAGGTCGCCCCCCCCCCGTCAAAACCCCCTCACCCAGACGGCCTCTACAGATCCCCACCTGCGCCACATTCTAGTGCATTGCATCCTGTCCCTTCCCTGACATATAACCGGACGCATCCCTCCTGACATCACGCCGAGCCAGTCGTTCGCCTCGGCGACCCTCCTTTCCGGGCTGGCCAACATCTCCAGACTGGCAAGGCAGAGGAAAAGGCCACTTGGGCCGTTGGGTCCCTCAGTGTCCAACAGGCTGCCGTGGCTGGCAGGCCTGCGCGTGCTGAGAGGCCGAAGGGGTCCCTCTCGCTGTGCTTCTCTCAGCCAAGATCTTTGAAAAGAGATACCAAGGCAGGCTCCATTCCAACGCCATGCCTGACTGATGCCTGAGGAGATGGGCCAAGTCAAGCCACTTGCCCATTTCATTCACAGCATCTGGAGCTGCCTGGCAACCTTGACGCGCCATGCCCAGGGAAGGGATAGTAGCAAGCGACTTAGAGTTCTTGACGTCTTCTGGGCCTATGGTATACTTTTTCTCAAGTGGCCAAGTTACTACTGTTGGGATTCCAGACCTGCTTGGAATGAATCCCGATTCACTGAAAGCACAATCAAGCGCTCAAGAGTTTATTACAGCAAACAGAAATTCCTAAATTACAACAGTGCTGAAAGGTAGCAGTTTAAGTCTGACTACAAGAAAACAGGAAACGTACAGAGTGCTTTATGGAGTTGCAATCGCATAGATAATACCAGGGAGGGGAATGAGACTGTGAATGGGCATTATGCCAGAACAAAAACATAGAAGCACAAAATTACAATTGGACACATCAGGAAAACATCAGGACACATCAAGAGCTTAAGTCATAGAGAACTTAACCTAGAACTTTTATGAGGGCAGCTCCACCCCTACCTCCTTCTAAGAGGCTGGCACAGTCCCTCGCTACGGCGAACTGGGGGTCGCCTGGACCCAGCCAGGCAGGCTAGCGCAGCCGGGCTGGGTCGGACGAGAAGCCCACCCAGCACCGCAGTCCGTCCCCACGGCAGCGATCCCGCTGTCCGCCTGCCGAGCACCTCAGCAGCGGCGGCCCTTCCCGCGGGGGGGGTCGTCGCCGGAGCGCGGAGGCCCCCCCGCCCCGCCCGTTCGCGGGCCCTCCCGCGCCCCGCAGCCAGGGCAGAGCCGCGCAGGTGTGAGTCAGCCCCTCGCCGAGCCGCTCCCTCGACAACGCCCGCAAGCGGCGGCGGCCGCGGCGGCGGCGGCGGCTGCCAAGCCGGATCAGACCGAGCGAGGCCGAAGCGGCAGCGCCCCGCCCTCCGCCCAAGGAGCCGCCCGCGCCCCGCTGCTGGGAGGGGCCCCTCGCGGCCCCCGGCCCGATCCTGCGCGAGAGAGCCAGTGCGGCTCGTGGTGAAGAGCACGGGGCTGGGACTCAGGCGACCTGGGTTCGAGTCCCCGCTCAGCCATGGAGCCAGCCGGGTGGCTTTGGGCCAGGCACAGGCTCTCAGCCCAACCTGCCTCACGGGGTTGTTGTTGTGGGGATAAGGTGGAGGAGGAGAATGATGTAACCTGCCTTGAGCCCTTTGGGGAAAAAGGCAGGATATAAATCGAATGAATGAATGAATGAATGAGAGCAGGCGGCTCCGGAAGGCACAAGCCTCAGGGAAGCAGGCTGGGCGAGGGGTGGCGGGGTCACGGCCAGCCCCGAACGGAGGGCGCCAAGAGCCGTCGGGGAGCCGCCCCCGGATGTGCCGCAGCGCGACCCCCCGACCCGCGCTGCCGGACCCCCGGCAGTCGCGATGGGCCACAGCCGGAGGGCGCAGAGGGGGGCGGCTGGCTGCTCTCGAGCAGCCCTCCCTCCCTCCCCACGCCTTCCAGGGCGCGCCCCCTTAGTCCCGAGGGCGGGGGCACCCGAGAGAGGGTGCGGCCCGAGCCGAGGTTTGGGGCCCCCAAAGCTCTCCGCGCTCGCGGCAAGACCCCTGCCCGGCAGAGCAGCAGCCCCGGGCGGAAGAGCTCGTCGCCCCGGCCTGATCGGAGGGGGCGCCCGCGTGTTCCCCTAGGCAGGGAGCTTTCCGGGCAGGGCAACGGTCACGTCGAAAGCAGCGCTCAGATGCGAGGCTCCTCCGGGCTCGCAGGAGCAGAGCGCCCGGGCGTGCTGGGGCGGGCCAGCGCCGCGATTCCCGGAGACGCGAGGTCCCGGGCGACCCTCGCGGGCGCGGCGCAATCGGTGTTCGCGGCCGAGGCCGGCGAGGCGCGCCAGGAATGCGCGGGGAGGGCGAGGCGCGCGTATCTGGTCCGCCCGGGCTGACTTCGCGGCTGCGGAGCTGGGTCTTCCCTCCGCCTGCCGGGGTGGAGTTTGCTCTCGGCCGCTCCGAGGTGAATCAGGCGCCAGGGGGAGGGAGGGAGGGAGCGAGCGGCGGGGGAGGGAAGAGCCGAGCGGGCGAGGGAGGGGCGGCCGGCAGCGGCTCAGAGCGAGCAGAGACGGAGAGCGCGCCCGCCGCCTGCCCTCGCTCACCTGGCCAGGTAAGCAAGGCGCGCCCCCCCCGCCCGGTGTCGGGGGCTCGGCTGCCGTCCGGCCACTCCGGGGAGGCACCTGACGGGCAAGGCCGGAAGCTCGCTGCCCCGGCGCGCTCTGCCTGGCCAGGGCCGCCCTCCCCGCGCCCCCGCGGGGCAGCTGGCCCCGTGCGCGGCCCAGCGAAGGCCCGGCCAGGGTGGCGCTGCCCCTGCCCGGCGCCTCGGCCTGCCGCCCGCGGACTGGGGCCAGGCCCCCGGCGGAGGAGGGAAGCCCTCGCAGGAGTGGCAGCGCGTGGTGCGGCCGGCCCGGGGCTGGGCTGGGCTGGGCTGGCTCCGGGCAGGAAACGGACCTGTGTGGTTCTGCGCCGGGAGCCGCGGGCAGCCCCTGTTCTCTGGTGCGGGCCAGGCGGGGCCGCTGGGAACGGGGTCCGACCTGTGCGAGCGTCCCGCGGGCCTGGCGCAGGGGCCGCCCGGAAAGAGGGCCGCGGCAGCACCGCCCTGGCCCGGCCCGGCCGGGCGCCGGGTGCCCGGGCCTGGCTGCGCAGCGGGTGGCGTGGGCCCGCGGGGAGGGGCCTGGGAGCGGTGCCGGCTGGCCCGGAGCACCTGCGCGCCTCCCGGCCGGGCGCCCCGCCAGGGTCAGGCCCACACACGCCCCGCGCTCTCGCACAGCACGGCAGCCCCGACGGGCCTGCGAGGACAGGCTCCGCCGGAGCCAGCCGCGGCAACATGGCGGCACGGCCCCATGCACGGCGGAGGAGGCCCCGGCCGCAGGGGAGCGCCCGTGTGCCACCCGGGCCCTGTTGCGGACAGCCCGGCCACCTCTCCGCCGTTCCCCTGTCCTTTGGCCGCCCGCACACCCGCCTTCTGAGGCCGCGGCCTGTGCAAGGTGTGGGGCGGGGTGGCGGGGCGCCTGGCTTGGAGTGCGAGGCTGGGAATGGCGTCGCCGATGGCACAGCACATGCCACAAGCCCCCCCCCCCCCGCGCCTTTCCTCGGGCCGCGGTGCTGGGCAGGATGCCCTCACGGACAGGGACTCCCAGCAGGAGGCGAAGCGGCAGGCACTGGGCGAGGCAGGCTTCTGGGACGGGACAGGCCTGCCTGACCCCATGAGGTGCTGGGGCTGGGGCTGGGGCTGCTGGGCCGGGCCTCCTCTGCTTCAGGCTCTGCTGCTCTGGCTGGGCCAGGCAGGCCTCGGGCTCCCCGTGGCCCCTCAGCACAGCCCGCCACCCCTTTCTCCAGAGGCCTGAGCGGGTTCTCCAAAGAGAATTGCTAAACCCGATAGCTGCTTGTGCAACAGGCACTGCGTGAGGCGTGTGCTGTTGCCACCACAGTTCCTTCATTCCTGGGGAGCTCCTTTACCTCCTGAGCAGAGCTGGGGACAATCCTTTCCTTCTATGGGCTTCCAAGCTTTTAGGGCTTCTCTTGTCATTTCTGCTCTTCCTAGCAGGAATGCTTGTGAGGGTGGGGGGAGGCAGGGGTCCACAGGCTAGCTGAATCAGGTGCAAAAATAACCCAGGTCAAGTCAGTTTGCTGAGTTTGCCCACTTCCCTATGATGCTTCTCCAAACTTCTGCAGCACAGCAACAGTTCTGATCTCTGAAATAGGCATAATGGTGGATATGCCTCAAAGGCTGATTATTAGGAGGAGGCATAAGGTCGATTGTCCCTGCTTGACACTTTGAGAGTGTAGTAATGATAACCCCTTAAGGGTGGAATCCTTCCCTCTTTTCCAGAGGGGCTTTTTTGCCCTAGACCATGTCTTAACACATAACTAGATGACAAGCAAAGCAAATAAAACTCTAATTGCAAGCCCACCTTAGCTTGATTTATGTGTGTTTTATTTATTTCATTGTATACTATGTATGTATTGCTGTTCAGCCAACAGTTCTACAGACAAAAGAAGGAATTAACAAAATGATCAATAAAATAATGTACTACAACAGTAAAACCAAAAAAACCCCTGAAATAAATAAAACATTAGCATAATGCCAAAGAAGCAGCAGCACAGTAGGGTGGGGTATAACAGCAGAAAGCCAAGATTCCCAGACAGGCATCTTCAAAGACTGAAGTACAAAAACATTGACATGTTTCCCAAAAGGGATTTGGGAAGGAGTGCTAATGGATTTCTTCCATAAAAGAGACTTAGAGCACTGGAGTGGCTTCCGAGAAGTCCCTGCTCCCAAAGCAGGCCGGCTGAGCCATGTGAGATGCAATCTGGAAAATGAGCCGTGTGGGGGGAGCTGTTCTGGAGAGGCTTGATGGAAAGTTCAAAAATGTTGCAGTGCAATCGCACTCTTAAGGAAGGCCGTGATGGACCCAACCAACGTCTGTCGTCTTTCTCTGTCCAAGCAGACCGTTGTCTCCTGGGCCATGAGGTGAGGAGTTTGCCCTGTGCCAGTTGCTGGAGCCCTTCACCCTCAGCTGCCAAATAAGATGGAAAGGCCGGGTGGCCACAGTTGAGGGGTGCTTGATTAAATGGTCCCCCAGAACCCTTCTCTCCAAGGGCTACTTTTCCAGGTTTCTTTTTCATGTATTGGAACTGAGGGCCACCCAGTCATGCAGGGAGCTTCCACCCGCCCCCAAAATCTGAAGTACACCCTGTACAGCTAAGGTGCAGGCTGAGCACCTCCTTTGCTGCTGATTGTGTGCATTTATTAATGCATAGGTTTTTATTTTATTTGTACCTCTCCTGCTTCTACCAAAAATGTCATGCAAGGTCTGAGGGCAGAGTCCAGCAGAAGCTCTGCTTTTCCCTTCAGCTTGCTCTGTCACCCAACGCTTGTAGGCAGAGGCAGTCTCAAGCAGGAGCCAAAGGGGGGGGTTCTGCTCTCCCCTGCCCCACACAGTGCAGGTGTGGCATGGGGACTGACTCGGGTGGAAGGCGCCACGCCACGGCCTGCGGAGGACCCTGTGTGCCTCAGGCACACGACGGTCTTGGCAAGGCGCTGGAGCTTCTGGCTGAGCAGGTCGGGTGCCCCTGTGGAAGGGCGCGCACTCCCTGCTGGCCCTCTGAGGGTTCCCGTGCGGCTGGCTGGTACATGTGAGGGCCCAGCCTGCCCGTGTCCTGCTCTTTGGACAGCAGGGTGGGCTGGGCAGAGGTCTCTGTGCTTCTGGACTGCAGCAGTGGGCAGTGCTGTGCAGGACTGTCCAGCCCTTAGATCACGGGTGGCCTGCTCTACCTGTGTGAGACCGCATGCTTTCTGTTGTGGAGCGAGCAGTTTGTCTTGTAAAGAAGGGAAGGCGAGATGACTGGGATGCGCCACCCTGGATCAGTGCCTGCTTCTGAAGCTGAATGCTGAAGCTGCGTGTGCCACAGAGGTCGAGGTGGGGCAGAGGTGCAGTTGCAACGGGTGGGGAGGCAGGCTGCAGCCGCCTGGCAATTCCCTGTGCTCACCTGGCTTTAGGACAGTCCTGCCCCACTCCCAAACCCATAATCCTGTCCTGCATGTCAGGCACGGGTGCGAGGGTGTGGGAGGAATACTGACTCTGTCTCCAGTATTAAAAGCAGTGCATGGGTACATGAGATCCCCTGGCTAGGACGTATTGCCAAGAGCTGGAATGCTGGGAAAGTGCAAGTGCCCGGTCTGGAGGGTGATGCGGCTCAGTGGGTCGGAGCAAGGCTGGTGCTGCCATGAGACCAATTGGGTGACTGCCTGGGGTGCGGACCTGAGGGGCACAATTTTAGGCAGATTGCTTTCTTGAAAAAAATGCAACTGAGTACATACATATATAAAGATAAATACCACAACAGTGCTATGGAATGCCATTAATTGTAAACTCTTGCAGAAGTTTTCTATATACTGCACCCCAATCCCTTGCACAAGTTCCGTTGGCACCAGCTGCTGTGGTGCCTCCTGGGCATACTTGACCAGAGGCAATTGATGACAAAATTTTCAAAGGAAAGGCACACAAATGAGATGTGCCTAGATTTTAACATCACAATGGAATGGACTTCTAAGGGAGGTGGGCGGCTGAGCCCCACCAGCGAGGTTGTTCGAGGAAAGGTTGGACACCCACGTGCTGTGCTGGGGATTACACGAGCGGAGCTGGCTGAAGCCGGGGGTCGTCTAGATGGCCTGGGCGGCCACTTCTGCGCATTTTGTTTCTATGTTTCTAATTCACAAAATTATTCAAAATGATTTGTGATTTGTGTGCTAAACCTGTTCTGTATTTGAGAAAGAAAATCAAAGATTGCTATATGACCTATTCTGGCATTTTTTAAAAATAGACATTTCAAGCAATTTTCATTTTTCCTTCAATGCGTCTGATTTTGAAAATTGGTGAGCAGGGCTGGTGCAGGAGGCTAGCCTGGCCTAGGAGCAGAAAGGCCTGGCACCAGCCTCGGGCCAGGGCTGGCTGGTCACCTGCCCCGGGCCTGCAGTCCGGAGGAAGGAGCACAACTCGGGGTCTTTCGCCCAGGCTGGTGCCAGTGCCTGGAGGGTCCAGGTGCCGCTGCTGCCGGGAAGCAGCCCTGGGCTGGCTTGCGTCTGCCCACCAGGGGCCACGCGCGAGGGCAGAGGAGGGGAGGCTCAAGTCACCGTCACGGCCCAGGGTGCCAGCGGCTCGCGCGATGAGCTCTGCACCGAGGCAAGGGGGGCCTCCGCCGGCGTGGTGGGGCAGGCGTGGGGTGCCTAGAACTGGGGAGAGCCCCCGGGTGCTGCTGGGCCCCCGCTCGAGCCTGAGCCCCTCTCCCTTTCCCGCACCCTCCCTTGAGAGCCAGCTGAGGGGAGGCCGGGCTGCCTTCTGGAGGCCTCCATGGAGCTGGGTGTGTCTCAAGCGGCTGAGCCAGTTTGGTGAGGGAGGCTGGGAACCAGCAGTGCTGGCGGCGGGGAGCAGGTAGCAGCAGGCCCTGCTGGCGCAGGCCGGGGCAGGAGGCAGGAGCTGGGCTGAGCTGGGGGACGCGGTCCCTGGCGAGGGGCAAAACAGCCGTGTGGGCGGGCAGGGAAATCGGGGAGCCCGACTTCCTTGGCCTGGCGGACGGATGCCGTGAGGAAGTGGGGTGCGTAGGAGGGCGCCACCATAGATGCAAAGCGAGGTGGTAGGAGGGACTAGAACGGGGTCCTGGCACTTTTTCAGTGGGGGGCCAGTTGAAAGGTGGCAGCGACCGGTGTGGGCCAGTGAGGCGGGGATGCGGGCCGGTGAGGTGGCGTTGGGCGCATGAGGCAGCGGCTCGCTCACTCGGAGATCTCCCAGCGAGTCCAAAACCATCTCCGAGCGAGCAAGCCGCCACCTCCTCGCCCACGCTGCGAGGCGGCAGCAGGTGGCACTGCGGGCCGGATCTGTCCCACAGGCCGTAGTTTGAGGACCCATGGATTAGAGGGAAGAGGGGCCTCCACTGGGAATGGACACTGGGGCAGGGGGACAAAAGGGTTTGCCGGTAGGGGCAGCACGGTGCAGAAGGGCTCTTGCAAAGAATGTCAGTTGCAACAGAAAGGGCTGCTACTTTCATGTAAATAGGAAGAGGAAGTGATTATATATAAAGACATGATTATTCTGCTTCTGTGTCCTCCCCAAAGTGAATTGGGGGAGATCTATGTGGAGGGCTAGATGAGGTTGGAATTATGGGGGCACAGATTCGAGTCACCTCCCTAGAACTTGTGGAGCTCCTCAGGGCCCTGGGTATTATAAGTTTCAGGCCCGGATGGGTACATTTGAGGGTTCTTCGAGAATTGACAGGGGTTCTGTTGTGTCCATTGGCCTACATTTTTGAGTCCTCATGGAAAACAGGAGATGTTCTGGAGGACTGGAGGGTAACATCAGTGGTTCCAATCTTCAAAACAGGAAGCAGAGGGGATATGGGGAACTATAGACCAGTTAGCCTTGCATCCATTCTGGGAAAGGGAAAGCTCTCGAAACCCTGGATAGGGATGGGAGGTTGGCAGCCACACAGCACGGATTCCATAAGAGCAGATCCTGCCGGACGAGCCTGGTGGGAATCTATGTTAAAGTCTCGAGGTGGCTAGGTGAAGGGGGCGTGCTGGATGTGGTGTACCTGGATTTCAGCTAGGCCTTTGACAAACTGCTGCAGGATATCCTGCCTGAGAAATTGTTGAGCTTTGGGATAGATCAGTGCATTGGCCAATGGATTGGGGCATGGCCAGCGGAGCCCCCCAGGCCTCAGTTCTGGGACCGATTCTGTTCAACTTTTTTATCAATGACCTGGAGGAGGGAATAGTCAGTCCTCTGACTAAATTTACAGATGATACTACAGTGGCCTCGGAGGCCACAACTGGGGAGCAGGTGATCCAGATCCAGAGGGATGTGGACAGGCTGTGGGAGTGGGCAGGGGACAGCGGGATGGCGCTCAAGACAGATGAGGGCAAAGTCTTGCACTTGGGACCGAGGAATGGGTGTCACAGTTCCAGGATGGGGGGCAGGTGGCTGGAGAGCAGCGCTTGTGAAAGGGATCTCAGGGAACGTGTCGAGAGCAGGCTGAACATGAGCCAGCAGTGTGACGTGGTGGCTAAGAGGGCAAACGCCACTCTTGGTGGTATAGCTTATGGAATGGGCTTCCAGGGAGGTGGTTGAGTCCCCATCCGTGAGGGTGTTCAAGGAAAGATTGGACAACCATGTATTGTGGGTGGCATGAGTGGAGCCTGCTGGAGCCGGGGGTCAGACTAGATGGCCCCAGGGATCCCTTCTGATCGCTGCGTTTCTATGTCTCTAAGTGCCAGTGGCCCAGTGGGCAAGCCATGTGCAAGTGACGGTCTGTGCTGGCGCGCTCCCAAACAAGCGATGGGGCAGGTCTCTTGGCCGACAAGGCAGTGGCTCCAAGAACCAAGGGCAGTGGAATTGAGTTAGCGCATGATTTTTTGCACAGCACATCATTGGCTGCCACAGGAAGTAGTGATGGCCATCAACTTGAATGGTTCAAAAGGCAATTGGGCGTCTGTCTGTCTGTCTGTCTGTCTGTCTGTCTGTCTTTCCTATTACAAGCTTTTATATACCATCCCGTTACTTACGTCTCAGGACGGATTAGAGTTCTGGAGAAAAGGCCTCGGTGCTTACGAGCCTTGATGGTCAGTGCTGTATAGCGGTTAGAGTGTTGGACTGGGAACCTGGAGATCCAGATTATTATTATTATTATTATTATTATTATTATTATTATTATAACATTTCTATGCCGCCCCTTGCCGAAGCCTCGGGGCGGCTTACAACACAATAAGATACATTGAAATACAATAGAACATAATAAATTACCAATAAATACAAAAATACAAGAAATACACTAAGATACAATAATATAAAATTAAAATTAACAGTATAAAATGAGTAAATAAAGAATATAGGAGGAGGAAAGAGAAGGAAGAAGAAGTTGCCCTGGCCAGATCATGTATTTTAACAATTAAAATGATGTTTAAATAAAAACTTCTTTACCTGGCGCCGAAAAACCAGTAACGACGGTGCCAGGCAGACCTCTTTGGGGAGTGAATTCCATAGCTAGTCTCCACTTAAGCATGGGTGACTTTGGGCCAGTCACAGGCACTCAACCCAACCGATTTCACAGGGTTGCTGTTTTGAGGTTAAAACTGAGCTATGTAGGCTGCCTTGAGTTCCTCGCAAAAGGAACAAGTGCAGAATATAACAAATATGATAAAATAATAACATTTATTCCGCCGCGTGCTGGCAAGGCCTCTCTCTGCCCTAATGCTCCATTCCAGCTGGTAGTGAGAAGGAATTTAAAGACTCTGGGAGGGTCACTGTGAGTCTGAGCAGAGGCTTCTCTCACACAGAACGTGAGAGCAGCCCCGCTGGGTGAGCCCAAGGCCCAGCCCGTCCAGCGTGCAGGATCCATGCAGAAGGCCTGCTGCCCCAGCTCCTCAGCTACTGGCGTGTGCAGGCATGCAGCCTCTGATAAACGGGGTGCCACCCAGCCTGTAAGGCTGGTGGCCTCAATCACCTTCTGCTCCGGGAATGGGCCTGGCCCCCTTTCAAGTCCGCCCAGATTGCAGGCCATCACTTCTTCCTGCGCAGTGCAGCGCTGCGCAGTGTGGAGAAGCAGTGCCTTTTATCTCCCACTGCAATCAGAAATCGGCTTTCTGGGGTGACCACTTTGGGTTTGCATGTATGAGGGAGGGAGAAGAATGTCTCCCTCTCCACTTTCGCCACATCGGGCATGATTTGAACGCCTCTCATGCCTCCCCTTGCCCTTCCCCGCCTTTTGCCTGAGCAAAACGATCCCGGGGGTTGGAAGCATTCCTCGTGGGCTTGTTGCTCCAACACTGTGGTCAGTTTACTTGCCTTTTGGACTTTTTCCAGTTCAATAATGGTCTTTTTCAGGTGTGGTGACCAGAACCACACACACACAGTATTCTAAGTGCAGGTGCGCCAAAGATGTGTGTAAGCGGGGTAGGATCCTGGCAGTTGCATTTGCTATTCTATTCCTGATCATGCCTTTTTTGTAGCAGTTGTGCACGGGGCTGACGTTGCAGTGGAGCGGTGTGTCCCCCCACCCCCAGCGCCTTTCTCGCTCAGTCACTGCTAGCTCCGGCTCCATCGGTGTCGAGGTGAAGTGGGGATTTGGGGCCCCAACAGGCGTTCCTCTGCGCTTGTTTCTATGGAACTGCACTGGCCAGTTTGGTGCCGGTTCTCCCACCCTTTGGCAGCCCCGCCAGTCATCACGGGGCCTTTGGTGTGGAGCATGGGCACTCTGCTCCCCCGGCTCTGTCCCTCACACACGAGCACACACCTGGGGCAGGTCGCCGGGCCATGTGTTGTGCACCTAAGGCGGCCCGTTGGGGCTGCCTTGTACTCGCATGGGTGGCTTGTTTTCTCCCTGGGATCTCCCCTCCCCACATCAGTGAGCCCTGAGGAAGGCCCAGGCGAAATGGCTGCGGATGCACCCATGGAGGCTGAGATAGGCTTGCCCTGGAGAGATGCTGAGCGCCTTAGTCCAGACAGGACAGAGGTACTGCTGGTGGGAGGATCTTCTGTCCGGATGGGAGATGCCTTGCCTGTCCTGGATGGATTTGCACTCCCCCTAAAGGACAAACTTTGTAGCTTGGGGCACTGCTGGGCCCTGAATTGTCCCTGAATTCCAGGTGGATTTGGTGGCCAGGAGTGCCTTCTCTAGCTGCGGCTGATTTATCAGCTGTGGCCGTATCTGGACAGACAGGGCCTAGCAACTGCTATCCATGTGCTGGTAACCTTGCGCCTGGACAAAGCACTTTACATGGGGCTCTCCTCGAAGACAGGGGAGACTGCAAATGGGCCAGACTAGGGCAGCCAGACTGCTAATGAGGACTGGCAGATAGGAACATGTCTGCCATCTTCATTGGTTACCGATCGAAGTCCGGGCCCAGCTCAAAATGAGAACTCTTGTGTTTAAAGCCCTTAGTGGCTCGGGGCCAGAGTACCTAAAGGGGCGCCCCTTCCCATATGAACCTACCTGACCCTTTAGAGGGGCATCTGAGGCCCTTCTGAGGCAGCCCCCTCCTCAGGAAATAAGGAGGTGGCGACATAAAGAAGGGCCTTTCTTGCAGTGGCCCCCCGACTCTGGAACGAGCTCCCCAGAGAAGCTCACCTGGCACCATCTTTGCGCTCTTTTCAGCACCTGGTGAAAACCTTTTTATTCACTGGTATTTTAATTTTGAGCTAGTTTTCAGTGCTATTTTAACAGAAGGGGATGTGTCTTTTATGCATTCTGGAATTCTGCTGATTGCACTTGTTGTTTTATTGTCATTTTAGTGTTTGAGGTGTTTCTATTGTGTTGTTCTATACCATTTGGTACAGTGTTACTGTTGTAACCCGCCCAGGGAGCCGTGTGGTTAGTGGGGTAGGTGAGAAATTTAACAGACCAGCAAACCAACCAACCAAGCAACCAACCAGCAGACGGTGTGCTGTGTGCCAGGACTGCTCCCCACTTGCAGGGCAGACTGTGTGGGTGTGACACGGAGGAGCACGGCGAACGCCAACCGCAGTCCCTCCGGAAGTGGTGGCCAGTGGCCCTTTCCTCCTGCCGCTCCCTTGTTCATGAAATAAACTTTGTCCATCTCACCAGATTGTTTCAGGTTTTCTCCTGAGATACTGGCATGGCTGCCTTGAAGCACCTCTGTTGCCCCCTTCCCCGTTTCTTGGGGAACTCGCCAACACAAGCTGCTCTCGTGCACCCTCTGCTTTCCCCAGTGCTTCCGCCTGGAGCCCTCTGCGCAGCGTGGAGTGGCTGCCTGCACCCCAGTCCGCAGGAGATGCTTCCTGGCCGGCTCCTCTGGTGCACCAGTGCCGCCTGCCCGGCCCATGACTCTGCCTCCGGGGCCGCCCCTGCCAGCTGGGGCCCTGGCACTTCTCCCCATGCCATGCTGTTGCCAGCCTTTGGCCAAAAGGCAGCTTCGTGGGCACAAACATGACCTCCTGATGTACCCGGAGGAGAAGCAGAGCGGCCTTCTGGCCAGCAGAGAGGCCCCGTCCAAGTGCAAGGCGGCTGCAGTGGACCGGCTCGTGTCATCAGTGGGATGGGATGCGGATTTGCCCCAAAGCATCTGGAGTGTGCAAGAGGGCTGCTTGTGACCCCAGGGGAGGGGCTGCTGGGCGCATCACCCCGTTCTGCTGTGTAATGGCTGCCTCTCCTCTCCTCTCCTCTCCTCTCCTCTCCTCTCCTCTCCTCTCCTCTCCCCACCCAGCCTGCAGTGCCCTCTTCCAGCATGGCTCGTCGGTCGCAGAGCTCCTCGCAGGGGGACAACCCTCTGGATCCAAACTACCTCCCACCCCACTACAAGGAGTACTACCGGCTGGCACTGGACATGCTGGCCGAGGAAGGAGAGGAGAGCTACCACCGGTTCCTGGCTGAGGAAGGGGCCCCGGACTTCCTCTGTCCCTCGGAGGTGGAGCACATCACCCAGCACCTGCAGAAGCCCCAGTATGCCCACCAGGAGGGGGAAGGCGGCGAAGGAGGCGGCAGCACGGACTCTGGCCCACCCAATGCAGACCTGGACGGTTCCTCTGGAACTTACTGGCCCATGAACTCCGACCTCGCTGTTCCAGAGCTGGATCTGGGATGGCCAATGGTGTTTGGCTTCCGGGGAACAGAGGTGACAACACTTGTGCAGCCTCCACCTCCAGACAATCCCAGCATCAAAGAGGAGGCACGCAGGATGATCCGTGCGGCACAGCAGGTGAGAGATTAGATGTGGGTTGGACGAAAGCAGGGAGAACCTGCCGAAGCTGGCGGTGGGGCAGGAGGTACAACCCTGAAAAATGACTAAGTGTGGTGGTGTGGATGTCTGTCCTACAGAAGAGGTCACGTTGCTGCCTGCTGCAGGCCTCCTTTCCCCCAAGCCCCCTCTGCAAATCAGAGAGTGGGGACAGGGCCGGGCAAGGCAGGAGTTTGGTCTGCTGCTCCCCCTGAATTAGAACCAGGAGTGCTCGGGTGCACCCAGGCGGGGAGCGGGGAGATGGGTCTGGCTGCACAGGGCGTGGCTGTGCGTGCTGCTTGTGCCAGCCGTACTCAAGGCAAGCAAGACCTCTAAGTGGGCCCCACACATGGACCAGAATCTGGGGAGGCTCCCATGGAAGGTGCTCAAAGTCAGCCTTGAAGTTTGCCTGGAACTGCATGGCCAGCTGATAGATCATGTTGCCACGGTCTGAACCAGCCTGGATGTCCAGGCATTCTTCGGGGCAGCCCCATGTGGAATGGCTTAACTGGGACGCCACCCAAGCATTTACAGCCATGGTAAGCTCTTTTTTCAAGGTGAAGAAAAAGATGGCAAATCAGCCATCACTGACATTTCGGCTGGCAGCCACTCCCTCGGTGTCCAGGCAGGATGCTGAACGCACATGTACTGCCCAGACTGTCTTCAGCGGGGCAGCAGGCAAAGCCCTCCGACTCCTGGGTCCCTGCCCTGGACACGTCTGCCTCTTGCAGGCTGAGCTTCGGTTCGGTTCGCATCAAGCCCACTGCAGAGCTCTGCCTCCTTTGCTTCCTGCAGCATCCTGCACAGGCTCGCTAAGAGGGGGAGCCCGGAAGTACCTGCTAGGCCAGACCAGGACTCGGGAGCGAACTGGTCTCAGAGTTTTCTGTTTTTCAAAATGCAAGTCTCTAGCCCTGGTGGAAGCAGAGCTGTGAAGCGAATGTGCAGGGGCTGGTCGAACCAAGCGTTTGTGAGCTATGAACGTGTTCCTGCCTCTCAGTATGTCCCCAGAGAGGTCCGCCTGGCGCCGTCGTTACTTGTTTTTTGGCGCCAGGCAAAGACCTTTTTATTTAAGCGGCATTTTAATTGTTAATATTATTGGATTTTATCTGGCCAGGGCGGCTTATTTTATATTGGTAATTTTGCATTTTTAACTTAATGTTTGTATTTTTTAATTTAATGTTATAATTATTTTTTTTAACTTAATGTTGTAAGCCGCCTCGAGGCTTCAGCGAATGGGGCGGCATAAAAATGTTTTAATAAACAAACAAACAAACAAATAAATATGTTTAGCCAGCAAAAGAAGCCCCAGCTGTGGCTGTTGTTGGGAAAAGCCATGCTAGAGAAGACACCCCTACAAAAGCGGACGCTGTCCCGCTGGAGGACCCCAGGCCAGCTCTGCAAAGCAGTGCATTGCTATCATTTGCCAATTGCTGGGCAAGGGGGCTGAGGGAGAGCGAGCGAGAGAGGGAGAGCGAGAGAGAGAGGGAGAGCGAG
>NW_025335716.1:36877-37128 GCF_004798865.1 Varanus komodoensis | reverse complement strand
GAGGGAGAGCGAGAGAGAGGGAGAGCGAGAGAGAGGGAGAGCGAGCGAGAGGGAGAGCGAGCGAGAGGGAGAGCGCGAGAGAGGGAGAGCGAGCGAGAGAGGGAGAGCGAGAGAGAGGGAGAGCGAGCGAGAGGGAGAGCGAGCGAGAGGGAGAGCGAGAGAGAGGGAGAGCGAGCGAGAGAGGGAGAGCGAGAGAGAGGGAGCGCGAGAGAGAGGGAGAGCGAGCGAGAGGGAGAGCGAGCGAGAGGGAG
>NW_025335716.1:36450-36777 GCF_004798865.1 Varanus komodoensis | reverse complement strand
GCGAGCGAGAGGGAGAGCGAGCGAGAGGGAGAGCGAGCGAGAGGGAGAGCGAGCGAGAGGGAGAGCGAGAGAGAGGGAGAGCGAGCGAGAGGGAGAGCGAGCGAGAGAGAGAGCGAGCGAGAGGGAGAGCGAGCGAGAGAGGGAGAGAGAGCGAGAGAGGGAGAGCGAGAGAGAGGGAGAGCGAGCGAGAGAGGGAGAGCGAGCGAGAGAGGGAGAGCGAGAGAGGGAGAGCGAGAGAGAGGGAGAGCGAGCGAGAGGGAGAGCGAGAGAGAGGGAGAGCGAGCGAGAGAGGGAGAGCGAGAGAGAGAGGGAGAGCGAGAGAGAGGG
>NW_025335716.1:0-36350 GCF_004798865.1 Varanus komodoensis | reverse complement strand
GAGAGGGAGAGCGAGAGAGAGGGAGAGCGAGCGAGAGAGGGAGAGCGAGAGAGAGGGAGAGCGAGCGAGAGAGGGAGAGCGAGAGAGAGGGAGAGCGAGAGCGCGCCACGTTAAGCAACCCTGCAGTGTGGTGTTTGATCTGGTCTCTCTGCATGTTGGGCATTTTAGGGAAATGTGGCGGGAGCACTCTTAATAGGATTGCAGGGGGAACATGGCATGGGAAAAAGAGGTGATGAGCTGCTTCTCCAGCCCTGAAGGAAACACGGGAGGGCTCTTGTAGAGGGAGTTGCTGCTGGGATGAGCCAGACAAAGCAACTTGTTTATTTTCATATCAAGAGGTCAGATCCTTTTTGATAAAAAAGGGATGAAAATGCGGTGTTTGACCTGGCTGCTAGCATTTTCTTTCGTGTGGGTGTAAATGAATGCAGAGCTTGCTTTATAATAAATTAATCTTGAACATATCGAAGCAGGGGCTTTTAAGCTTTGGTTGCCCTAATTCCTCTTTCTGCTTTGATTTCTTTCCTGATCTTGCAACAAATGCAACATTGCCAGCCTGAGAACCACTGGCGAAAGGCCGGCAGTAGCATAATTAGTTCTGAACTCATGAAGGTTGAGGTCTTTCATGGTTGATGGTTGGCAGTGGGAGAAAGCAGGGCACTTGTGCTGACAGCCCTGGCCAATTTTTCCCACCACTTGCCGGGGCAGGTGGAAGGTGGCGGCGGTGGCATCCCTCAGGTCTGGGGAGGCCCACAGGAGTTGCGGTTCAGCAGTGGAGGGTGGCAGCTGGGTCAGCCGGAAGGAGATAAATGAGACTGAGGACCTCTCCCCATGGCGAAGAATCACAGAATGGAGACTCGGAAGGGGCCATGAAGGGCATCGGGTCCACCCCCTGCTGGAGCAGGACACCAGGTCGCACCGCCCCACGCAGAGGGCTGCCTGGTTTCTTTGGGAATCCCGCCTGTGGACTGATGTCCTGGAGAGGCCCTTTTGGTTATGTCGTCACCTAATAAAGCCCAGACTTTGGACTTGCAGCGGGACCTTCTTGAGGGCGGCCCCCCAGCTGTGCAATGCTCTCTCCCAGGAGGCCAGGCTGACGCCAACGGAGAGGCGAGAACCGTCTTTTCACTGGCCTTTTGGTTAGCTGAGAGGGCCGACACATGACCACGAGAGACGCATGGTCTATATGACAGGTCTGATTACAGCTGGGTGCTCGTTTCTCCATTTTTGTTGTTTTCTATGGTGCTGATAGATTTGTTACCATGGATTACCCTGGGATCCTTTAATTGAGGCAGAAAGACAGGGAATCGGTGTTGTTGATGAGTGTACAGCTCAGTTCCCTTAATCCCCGCTTGAAGCCAGGGAATCCTCTAAACTAATTATGCATTGTGTGACATACATGAAGAGTGCCGAGTGAGCAATCGGGGGGGGGCGGGGGCTTCCCACTTGGCCACACCACTGCGCCCTCCCTGCAGCACAGCGGCCAGGAACGAGCAGGGCAGGCGCCTTTCTCGGGGGCCCCGCTGCGGACGAGCAGACGGGGGGCCCTCATCTGCTGGAAGGGAAGGCCAAGAGGAGATGGCAGCCAGATGGGGGCGTGCCCGGGGTGCTACCCTGTCGCTCTCTTCCCTCTCAGGTGGTTGCCATAGTGATGGATACGTTCACTGACGTGGACCTTCTGGGCGAGGTGCTGGACGCGGCTGCACGCAGGGTCCCCGTGTACATCCTGCTGGACGAGATGAACGCCCAGCTCTTCCTGGACGCGGCCTCCAAGTGCAGGGTGAACCTCAACCTTGTGGAAGTGAGTGCGGCACGGAGGCCCCAGGCATGGAGTTGACGGCTGCTCCCTTGGGGGGCTCCTGAGCTGAAGATCCCCCAGGCTGCAGGCACCCTCTTCTTTGCCCGTTTCTGGGCAGCTGGGAGGTGTGAGCCCCCATCCACCGGCTGCTCAGGCCTTCTGACCTGGCCTTTGCGTGTGCCTCTCCCCCCAGCACCTGGCTGCTCTTTCTGGAGGGGGGGGCGCAGCTCAGTGGTCCTGTGCCTGCTTCACTCACGGAAGGTCCAGGCTCAGCTACACCATCCCAGGCAGGCCTGGAAGACATCCTTGCCTGATGCCACAGGAAGCCCACCCCGAAAGCAGACCATTGTGAGCTAGGCGGGCCCTGCAGGGCCGGGCTGGCGTCTGGCAGCTGCGGCGCATTCTGTTTCCTGCCTGTACATCAGGCCCTGCAGGCACAGAATTTTCCAGAACTGGGCAGTGTCCCATCCAACGGACACACCGGATTTTCAGCCCAGTGAAGTCCGCGTTACCGGGCACTGTGTTCAGTAAGGTGTACGCCTGGGCATCAGATGGTGGGTTCTGGGTGCAAATACGCTGAGCGGGGGTTCTCAGTTCTTGAGAGGATGCTTGACAGACACACGAGAGAACAGAGCAGAGCAGTGAGTTAAGGGGGAAGCAAGGCAGTTGCAGAAACATCCCCTTTGGTTCCCTCCGCCCCTGGTCCCCAGGCTGATGTGCCAGCCTATGGAAAGTCTAGGTCTCCTTCGTAATTCCAGAGCAACCTACCCACTGTCCCTCAGCTGTTACCCAAAATCACAACAAAATACTTCCTCAAGCCATTTGCTTTAAACTCACCCCACTCTGTTCCCCCCCACCCACCCACCCACCAGAGATCCCTTTGCCGGCCCCTCTCAGCCGGACTTGTGCTGCATGCAGACAAGACAACCCCTTTTTGATCTCCAGGCCCTTTTCCAATGTGTGGCTGATCCAGCTTTCTGTACAAAACGAAAAACTAGTCTAGCTTGGGTTAGGGGTGGACTCCTGGACTTTCTGGGGACTGGCAGGGCACAGGTGGGCAGAGCGAGGCACAAACGCAGAGAGCAGGGTGCAGGGAGAGAAGGCCCCTGCAGCTGGTGCTTTGGAAGGAAAGATGGTGGCGGGTGGGTGGCCAGTTGAAGAGGGAGGGACCACGGCTTGCTCTTGGGATGCACTGCCCGCTCTCTGTTGCCTTGCCTTGCAGTTCCTGCGGGTGCGGACGGTTTCTGGTCCCACCTACTTCTGCCGCACAGGAATGTCCTTCAAGGGGCACGTGAAGGAGACGTTCCTGCTGGTGGACTGCATGGTGGTGCTGAGTGGCAGCTACAGGTGAGCGGAGAAGGCCAGCGGAAGGGGACGGTGGGCTCGCACCCTCTGTTTCCACAGCTTGCCCAGGGCACTATCTGGGCTGTTGGTATAGGGCTGGGAAGGAGAAGGGGGGTTCCCACCCACCAGAGGACACGGCCCTTACGAGGTGGGCCACTGTGAGCACATTTCTCCCCTGCTTTTCCTTTCCAGCAGATCAAAATGAAAGCGGATAAAATACAGACCTTTACTCGAGCTTAACAGAATTTGTTGTGATAGAGGATTTCTATGAGAGCTCTTACAAAGTTACATAAGTCGAAGTTTGACTTGATTGTTGTTCCTCCAATCTGCAGGAGTAGTTTCTGACTATGTGAAGAACTGCCTCCAAACCGGAACAGCCCCTCCTCCCTTCCTTTCCTCAGACTCTTGACCCTCCCCTTAGCATGGTCTTGCTGCTTGGAGGCCACATGGCAGGAATGCCTGATACTGTGTAATTGCCCTGCCTGTCTGGACAGGTGCCACCTGGCTGGGCCTAGGAATTCCCTCCCTCCCTCCCTCATTCTGCAGTGTCTCCGCCTGTGCCCAAGACAGGGTGGTTTTCAGTTGCTACCTGATTAATCTTGCTTGCCAGCCTTGACTGTTCAGAGTCACCTGCCAGCTGTTCCTCCTCTACCCTGTTTATTTCACATCCTGAATCCGAACTGTCTGGCTCAGAAGGATGTACTGGAAGAAAGTCGGGCTGCATCTCCACATTGACCACGGGAGGGAAAGGGTGGCTTCTCCCTCATTCTAGCCGAGAGGTTAAGGTCAGGAAGCTGAGCAAAGCACCCGCCATCTTTTGAAGAGAGTGGGAGGATGCAGCCTCTGTGGTTCAGCAATTTCTGACCAGGAGGGGTGCGCCCGGGTGGGTGGTGGAGCAGACTGGGGGCTGTTCCCTTTGCTGCTCCTGATTCCTTTGCCTTGCGACAAGGCTCTTTGGTCCATCAGGCAAACTTCCACAGGGAATTGCCCCGTTCAGAAGCCAGGAGAGATCCACCTGTAGGGTGACCTTCTGCGCTTCATGTGCTTGGAGAGATGGCGTGGCCTCTTGTGACAGTAACACATCCGTCTCTCTTCTGCTTTCCTGCAGCTTTATGTGGTCCTTTGAGAAGATCCATCGGAGCATTGCTCACATCTTCCAGGGAGAGCTGGTGACCAGCTTTGATGAAGAGTTCCGCATCCTCTTTGCACAGTCGGACCCACTGGTTCCTCCGGCCAATGTTTTGATGAAGGCAGAGATGCCCATGGGGCCCTTCGGCATGATGCCGTTTAGCAACAACATGCCCTTCTTTCCAAAGAAGCCACACCTGATGTTCCCTCGGGAAGATGACATTCTCTCGCCTTTCATGGGCAGAGTTGACCCAGACAGAAACTTCCTGTCCTCTTTTAGAAGAGATGACATGCTGCGCCACACCCTGGAGGGCTCAGCCATGCGAATGTATTCCAAGAGGATGGAAATGGAGACCTCTCAGGTGGATCCTGTCCGGGGCTATCTCCGCTCCAAGCAGCTAGAAATGGACTCATTTAAAAGACACAGCTTCGCAGAAGGAACCTTTGAGAACTTTGCATCTTCAAAACAGTTTTCCAGGCAGATGTTTATGAACAATTTAGAAGACTTTAAAATCCAGTCTAGCCAGTTTCAGAAGGACCAGTTTTATCAGTATCAGTTTGAAAACCCATACGGCGCCAACAGGCCCCAAGGTCTCTTTGAAAGGATACGAGGAGGCCGACTAGGCTTCAATGAACTAGAGGATTATACAGATGGTTTCAGGGGCCCAGAACTGGAACCCAATTTACCCCAAGAGGGCTATCCCCTGCGACTGGACTACGTGCCTTCCAATTCCTCCAAAGAAGTCCGGCATGGATCTGATCAAGTGAATCCAGGAGGGAATGGTCTCTTTGGGCTGGCTTCCCTCCGAAGGCAAAACATGGGGCAGAAGTTCATGTGCCAGACGTCCCCCACACAGAAGCAGAGCTTGGAGCAAAGGATGTTTCTGCGTGACCAAGGCCAAGACACTGACCAAGACAAGAAAGTGCAGGAGAACCGGGCGGGCTTGCGCAACTGGAGGATCAACTCATACCTGAGTGGGTACCAGTCCGAACCTGGAGAGGAAGGCCTCCCGGTGCCAATGGAGTCGGAGGCCTGTAATGAGGTGTTTAATTTTGCAGAGCTCCCCACCAGGTACCCCGGTGAGCTCCTCACTCCTTTCAAACCCCCCCTTCCATTTGCAGGCACCAAAGAAATGGCCGATGAGCCACCAGTGGCGAAGCCAGATGCCTTCAGGAGCAGGATAAATCCCTTGATCCAGAGGAGCTCACGACTCAGGTCTTCCCTTATTTTTAGTGCTGCCAAATTAGACCAACAAAACACATCAGCAGAGAAAATCCAGATGGTCCAAAAAGAACAGACATCCAGTGAAATGACAAAAGACAATGAAACAACGAAGACCACCACTTCCTCCAAAGTAGCAGAGTTGCTGGAGAAATACAAGGCTGTGGGCAAAGACTCAGAAAGTACTGCTGTCAGTCACACGAAAGCCATGTCGGCTTTCCTCCAAGAGGAATCCCAGAATGCCGAAAAGAGGTGCACTAAGTCCGTGCAGTACAAAATTCTGGAGAGCAGGATCCTGGACTCCAAAGATACCTTTAGTAACTATAAGGCGCACCCAGAGTCGGAGGGACCATGCGGTGGCCCTGCCTCAGCCAGCCAGCTTGCGGACTCATTCGGCAGAGACCCCCTAACACAAGGTAGCAGTAGAATGGACAAGTCTTCTCGCTTCTGTCCAGCAGACAACAAGCCCGGCCCTCTGGAGAAAGAGAGCATCATATTTGTTGGAGAAACGCAGAAACTCGCTGCGCCAGAAAAGGAGCAAATGGCTTACAAAGATGATGCGCACACTCCGTCCGTAACTGAATTCAAGAAACCAGCACAAGGGCAAATGGGCCCCACCTCAGCACTCCAAGAACCCCCCAAGAACCTTGGCTCCGACAGCAGTCTCCACAAACCAGAGGATGGCAGTAAGCAGGAACAAAGTCCCAGGGAGTTTTTTAGGAAGGGATCCCTCAGACTAAAGCAGTTGTTGAGTGCCAAAGGGGAGAGGAAGCCTGAGGAAGAAACAGTTACTGAGGGCTCAAAGCCAGACAGGAATATTGGTGGCCTCAAGAGGCTGTCCAAGGGTGATTTCCAAGAGATGATCGAGGAGGAGAAGTCGCCCAAGCCAACGTCGCCAGCAGCTGCCCTCCGGCTGAATCCAGCACCTCCGGCTCGCTTCCCTTCCTCGACGGCCAACGTCCTGTACAGCAGCAACCTCCGTGATGACACAAAGGTCATTCTGGAGCAGATTTCTGCCAACAGTCAGAAGAACCGAGCTGAGCTGGCCAGGCAGCTACCAGTTGCCAGCAACCCGGAGCTGTCCAGGTCCGCCACCAGCCTGGATCACAGGGACGAAGAAAAAAGCACAGGGATTAACAGATCGGAGAGTTTTGGCAGCCATCATAAGCGGAACCCCCAGAGAGACCCTTCCGAGGACAGGGACTCCCTTCTGAAAAGGATGGAGAGCATGAGGAAGGAAAAGCGTGTCTACAGCCGGTTTGAGGTCTTTTGCAAGAAGGATGAGCAGGAGGAGGAGGAATGTGATGCAGATGCCAAAGACAAGAAGATGGGGAAGTTCATGCCCAAGTTCCTGGGCACCTTCAAAACCAAAAAGTGACCGTAAAGCTGCCACACACACCGCCTGCCTGGCCAGAGCGGCTCTGTCTGGGACAAACACTCGTGGGGGGTTCTGGTGGCCAGACAGCTGCATTTACTCAACCATCCCAACTGCTGAATAGACAGGACTGAGCTGGGCTAGTGGCAGGGAAAATGCTGGCTACCCGAAGCAAGGCTGAGCGGCCGTCTTCACTTGGTCGGCTTGCTTGAGGGAAAACCAGTCAACGCCAAGTCCCGCAACCAGCTATCGGTGCCATCCAGCCTTCCCTCCTCCCACCCTTCCTGTGTGCCTGCAGGTGAACAATCAGCTCGGCCTACCTGGGAGGGCCCTCCAGGCCTGGCAGAGCTGCTGTCAGGGTCAGTGCGGCTTCCTTGGCCAGGATAACTGCTCTGCCTCGCTGCCAGGTGCACCCTCGCCTTGGCCGATCAGCAGCAGCAGCAGCAGCAGCAGCCATATTGGAGGAGCCTCCTGCACTGGGCTGACCCCCTGTTCTGATAGAGCCGCCCCACTGGGGCTGCTGATTCTGTGTGTGCAGATGGAGCAGCTGGGATGAGGGGTGCCCCACGTCAGGATCAGTCGAGCAGGGCACTGCTGCCGCCCATGTGCCCTTCAATGAGCACCGGGGGGGGGGGGGCGCTCCCTGGGCCAGAGAACAGCCACGCTCCGCACCGTAAGAGCAGGGAAAGGACAGGGATGTCTGGAACAGCCTGCCCCTGCACAAGCATCATTGCCAGACTCCCCCTGCCATCCCACCTACTTCTGCTTGGCTCCGGCCTGGTTGTCGTGGGGATGGGCAAGCTCTGCCTAGGCTGTAGTGGGGACCCACTCAAAGAGCGACCATTTCTCCAGATGCAAATCTGCCTTCCACATAGAAAGCTCAATCTCAGAGAGAAGGGGACTGGTTATCCTTCTGTCTGACATGCAGACTTTCTGTGTGCAGTAGCTCTTTCTCGGCAGACAAAGTGAGCTTGCCCATTCTGTGCTGAAGCAGTGCAGCCCAGGCCCAGCTTAGCCCATTGCCTAAGCTAGGGGAGGAGCCACCGCTCAGGTGTGTTGTGTGCACAAGCTTCCAAGTCTGTTAAGAGTGGGACCTCGGAAGTTTTTGGGTTCTGTCCCTGGTAGCCTCTTCACTGAGAGTCCCCTTACCTGGCTCCCTGGCCCATCACTCTTCACAGCAGAGGATGAGGAGCAGACACCTGTCCCTCAGCCTTTGTATTCTGGAAGGGAGTCTGAGGAATCAGGGCAGACAGTAATGACAAAAGATTAAATTCAGCAAAACACCCAGTCCAGATAGTATTCATCCTGGAGTTATCAAAAACTTAAGCATGATTGACCTTCTTACTAAAATATTTAACATGTCCATAAAATTAGCTCTTGCTCCAAAGGATTGGAGAATGGCCAATGTAACCCTGATTTTGAAAAAGGGGTTGGGTTGGGGGATTTGGGGAATTGCAGGCCAGTTAGCATCTGTTCTGGGTGAACTGCTTCAAAGCATGATAGAAGGTAGACCCAGTAAGCACACAGAAGGACAAGCCCTGCTGAAAATGAATCAGCATGGCTTCTACATGGGAAGGCTTGTCTCACTGGCCTATTGGAATTCTTTGAGTGCATCAGTAAGCATAAAGACTAGCAGTGATGGAGCAAGAAAGGGATCTTGCGGGGGGCATGGAGAGCTCAATGAAAATGTCAGCCCAGCGCTCAGAGGTTGTGAAGAAGGCAGACTCCCTGCTAGGCATAATTAGAAACACAACAGAAAATACAGCTGCCAAAATCTTACTTCTGTTATGCAAATCTTTATGTTATGCACTTAGAATATTGTGCTCATTCTAGTTGCCTTACCTGGAAAAGGACATTATTGAGTTGGAAAAAAGAAGGGAAACAAAAATGATTAGGGGGCTGGAGCAGCTTCTCTATGAGGAGCGGCTAAGACAACTGAGGCTGTTCAGCTTATAAAAAGCTTAGTAAAGGGAGACATGACAGAGGTTTTGAAATAATCTATGGTATGCAGAAAGTGGAGAGGGAGACATTTCTCTCCCCTGACCCTTGAACTCAGCATCATCCCATGAAGCTGATTGGGGCGGGGGAGTTTTGGGATGGATTAAAGGAAGTCCCTCTTCACACAGTCTAGTTAAACAATGGAATTCACTGCCCTGGAAAGCGGTGATGGCTGCCAATCTGGGTGGCTTCAAAATAGGGACTGGGCAGATTCCTGAGGGAGGGAGCTGTCCGTGGCTACTAGCCGTGCTGGCTGTGTGCCGCCTCCTTTGCCACAGGTGGCCTGCCCACATACACCTGCTGCTGAGGAGCTTGGGCGGGGGGGTCTGGCACCCCTCCTGCCTGAGGGATCCTGTGGGCGGCTGGTTTGCCAACGTGTGCAGAGCCCCAACCTAGATGGATCTTCGGTCTGATCCAGCAGGGCTTGTCTTTTTCTCCTATGTTCTTACGCCCCTCATAGGAGGCGAGACAGATGCTTTCTGTGCAAAGCCCTTGTGGGGAAGGTTGCAGTCTCACCGCAGCTGGGAGGAAGCACCTCTGCCTCTCCCTTTATTTAGCCTTGAGGCTTCCAGGCCAGGGAGCAGGCGCAGCTCCTATCCAAGCCGTGCCCTCAGGAGTCCGATCCTTGACTTTGTTAAATAGTGCCCATTCATTCCTACGGCCAAGAATACCGCACGTTCTACTCGATATGGGGTAACCCGGCCCCAGCTGCCCAGGGTTGGGGCATGAAGCCAAAGAGACAATGCCTCTCCCCCCGAAGGGAAGGGAAGAGGAAGAGAAGGGCCTCCTTCCGGGCCCAGGGAGGCAGGCTGGCCGTGGCCAGCCTCGGACCCGTCCCAGCAACTGATGGGTGGGCGTAGCGCCCGTGAGTGAGAAGAGCACCCACCCTGCTTTCCCGTGGCTGCTGCCCCGCAAAGCAGCATGCCGAGACCGGCATCTCCTTTTGGCGAGGGCAGGAGCGCTGGAGGGCAGGAGTGTGCATGTCGGAGGTGTTGTCTGTAGTTCAGAGTTGTCCTTGCGATCTCTGCCTGCTGGCTTGGTGGTCTTGCTGGGCTGGGGCTGGTGCAGAGGGGGAGAGAAGGGCCATGCATGGCCGCTAGCCACAGGGGTCGGCTGGCTCCTGCCCTGGGCAAGCGGCCTCATGTCATGGCAGCAGGAAAAGGGTCAGAAGCAGGTCTTGCTGAAAGCAAATGCCCTGGGGAAGTGAGAACTTTTGGAATGGAGAAAACTAAAGATACACACCAGAAGAAAAAAATGTGTGTAGGGGCTATTAGAGCGGGGGAGGATAGCACCCATTTGTTCAGCACCCTGGAGGGCCAGGGACTTCACACTCCGGAGGGAGGAGAGGCTAGGAATACAGGAAAGATGCTGGCGCACCAGTGAGTTGCTTGGCTTACCCTTGTGGCCTCATGTGCCACAGACTGTCCCATTCAGCGGACACAGTTTGACCCTTCAGCCCATGAAATAAAAGCACGCCTGTTGTCGAGATGTTCTTGGGAGTTTTGCCTTTGCCGACTGACTGGAGGGTGGCGGCTCTGGGGCTGGGCTGCCTGACCTCGTCCGGTCCTTCCCCAACACCCCCCCCCCAAGAACACGTGCCAGTGCTATGCAAGGAAGCCTCACAATTCTGCATGGACAGCAATACTAAATCCTGTGACTGGAATAAACTATGCAAATATACATATATTTCTAAAATGTGCTTTCCACTTGTGGTGCTACTTGGTTTGGGTTTTCTTGTGGGATCCGGCAGGGGAAGCTAAATCCCAGGCCAAAGGGATCAACAAAGGCCAGACCTAACTAGTGGGAAAGTCCGTTCATGAAGAAAAGCTGAAGTTTAGCTTTAGTTCAAGAGGAGCATAGGCTCAGTTTTTAGGTCTTTAGGTACAGCTTTAAGTTAAACTTTTCAATGGTTAAAATAGAACACCAGTCTAGAGACTGCACATTGAGCCAAATCCAGTGATTCTGCCCCTTGTATTCCTGGCAGAAGACGCCCACGGGGCTCCACAAAGATGTCGGATTGACCTGAAAAACAAAAAAGGACATGAATAGGAAGTGGAAGGAAGGCCTGGTAACGAGGGTACAGGCAGGTGGCACAGAAGTGGAGTGATGACATTAGGAAAGCTAAACCTGAGAAAGTGCCGAAGCTAGCAAGGGATGCTAAAAGTTGCAAAAAAGCTTTTTTCACAATAAAAGACTGAGAAAAGAAATAATGGCTCAATTTCTCAATGAAGAGGGCAAATTAATAACAGATGACAAAGAAAAGGCCCAAAGCTACTGCTGTGTTGAGCTGCATTAACAGCAGCAGCACTTGCAGATCATGTGAGCTGCTGGTTCCCCTCTATTTGGCACTGGTTAGTCCCCATCTCATCAAATCAGTCAGTCTTAAAGGAAATCAACCCCGACTGTTTTGTGGAAGGCCAGATACTGAAGATGCAACTCGTACTTTGGCCACCTAATGAGAAAGAACAACCCACTGGAGAAGAGCCTGATGCTGGGAACGATAGATGGCAAAAGGAGAAGGGGCGGCAGAGGATGAGGCGGCTGGATGGGGTCACTGGGGCGGCGGGTGTGGGCTTGGGTGGACTCCGAGGGATGGGGGAAGATAGGAGAGCCTGGAGGAACGTTGTCCATGGGGCTGTGATGGGTCAGGCATGACTGCAACAAAACAAAAGGTCCCCATCTCCAGTTCTGGGCACCACACCTCCAATGTAGACAAACTGGGAAAGGGTCAGAGGAGGGTAACAAAGAGGATTGGGACTGGAAACAAAGCCTTATGAGGAGAGACTGGAAGAGCTGGACATGCGTAGCCCTGAGGGAAGATAGCACAGCCCTTGTCAAATACTTGAACAGCTCTCACACGGGAGGCCCAGGATCTCTCCTTGGTCATCCCAGAGTGCAGGACATGGAATGGGCTCAAGCTGCAGCGAGTCAGATTCTGGCTTGATGGGGAAAAGCAGAGCAGTTCAGCAATGGAAACCAGGGCGCACGGAGGCACTGGGCTCTCCCACTCTGGGGGCATTCAGGGGGCACCTGGCCAGCCACCGCAAGGGATGCTTGCAGTCCTGCATTGAGCTGGAGTTGGACTTGATGGCCTTTCGGGCCCCTTCCAACCCTACCATTCTTTGTTCCCACGAGCCACATCCATTGCTATCTGTGCTAATCAGAAAGCAATCTTCATTCTCGGGAGACTCGACTGACCTATACCACTGAACACTACTGTACTTGAGCCATGCTTTCTAAAAGTGCATTTCAAGCAAGCTGTCTAGTAACAGTTGGAGCACATGAGCCAGGGTCCTAAAAGCAGGCAAACGTGTGCGGGAGCCCCTTCACTGGGTACAAGGAATGCCACTGACCAAGCCTCCATGATGAAATGTGAGGCGATATGCAAGTTAAGTGCCCATGCAAGTTTGGCAACAGGACAAGACACCAGGGCTGAGTCAAGCAGTGCGCTTGCTTTCATCTATGCGGATATGCATATCACATATATGTAGGCCAAACACACACCCAGGGGATCGTTTGGCAGTGAACTCCGTGTGCTTGAGAAAACTTGATGCCTCAAAAGATGAGAGCCAGAGACAACAGACCAAACACTTGCCTGTTTGAAAGTTAGTTTACTGGAGAATTAAATTCACGTTAGAGGAATCAGAACCAGACTTAATTCAGAAGAACTCAAATATTTATTTATTTATTTGGGATATTCCTAACCTGTCCAGTCACTGTGTTTCTGGAGAAGAATTTAGAATAACTCAGAAGAATTTTTTAAACTTACGTAAAAATCAGTAGTAAAGCTAGGTAGAATGGAATAAATAGAAAAGTTGTGGGTTCAACAATGTGTTAAAGACCTTTAACAAGGCCTTTCTACAAAGACTTCTGAGCGAACTCGCAATCATGGAATAAGAAAGGAGGCCCGCTGAGTAAGAACAAATAGTGCATTTTCCCAATGGAGGAAGACCCATGCAGGGGCTCCACGGAGACCTGTATTGGGACCAACACCTTCCATCTTCCTCATAAATGATTTGGCCACATTTGCTGGTAAAAGGAAATTATTTAGCATAGTAAGCATGAGGAAAGGGCCCAAAATCCCAACATCAAGTATAGCCTGATGGGATCTCAGCGAGAGGGACTTGGACTGCTCCAGAGAGTGATCTAGGGGTATGGTAGCCAGCTCAGTGAAAGTGTTTGTTACCAAATTCAGCCAGTCAACAGCTAGGGAAAACCCGGGTGGACCCCAGACCTGAGCCAAAAGGAGCCTGAGATGAGACTTCGAGCCAAAACCAGCTTTATTCTAGTGCACTATAGAATAAAGGGAGACAAAAGGGGACATTCAGCCCAAAGCAGTGTCTCGAAAGTTGCACTTCAGTACATGTGTTTTATACCCAAGGTAACCAATTAGGTCACCTAATACACATCGAATACATGGATACATCAACGTATGCACCCCCTCCCGTGCTGGAGAAAGAGTCCTTCCTTCTGTCGGGACCAGACATTTCCCATGTCTATTTCTTATCTGCTCGAGATTCGCACAGGCTTGCCACGTTCTTACTCCCTGCACATTTGCAACTTTCATGGCAGCTAGAGCCAGTTTCCACTGTCCCTCTGATTAATGGGTTTGAGGTCAGGCTCAGGGCAGCCTTAACAGCATGATGGGCCCCGGGCAAAGCAGTGCACTGGGGCCCCTACGACAACTGCAACTACTGTTAATTCTGGAAGTTTCCCCATTTCCCAAGGGTTAACACACATAGATTAGTATGGGGCCCACGGGCAGGTGCCCATCCGGCCCATGCGTTCAGACGGCCCTGGTCAGGATAGCGTGTTGGCTGCGGGTTTCACAAAGTTCATTTTGTTCTTATCCACCCTCCCTTCTGGGGCAGTATAACTGTGGTGTTTTTACTATGCGGCCTTCCCGTGGCCAACTACTTTTGGGGTGTTTTGGGGTGCTGCAATTGGCAACAAAGCTCTTCCAGCATTTCTCTATGTCAGTGACTTGGTCTAACTGCACAAGACAACAACCCGCCATCAGGGTGCAAAAAGCAGAAGCTCTTTACTGAACGGTGAACACGTCACTACAGAGCAGCCAACTCCCCCTTCATAAGAAACCAGCACCGGTCATCAAAAAGGCAGATGTTCTTATACCTTTAAGAGCAAACTCGATCACTGGTTATTTTGGCCTGTCCCATCTACTCACCGATTCCACCTCTGTCCTCTGTCGGCTAGAGAAATTAGGCAGCACCCCACATCCACCGTCACAGTGGGCAGTGAAGCAGAAAGCGAGGCGCCAACAATTGTCTTCTCGGCATTATCACAACTAAGGATGCTGTTTCAGCTGAACAATGTCTGTGGCACTTGTGATACATTCATACATAGAAAAATACTGAATTTCTGTACCACTTGAGGGGAGCTCTTTGGGTCAAGGCCTCAGTAATGTTATGGAGTTCAAGCACAGGGAATCAGAATTTTATATCGCTATTTTCTTTGAATAAGCTCAAGGTGGAACTAATTGTTTCTCCTCTACATTGGGGATGGAAGCAGAAGGGTGTGGACAGTGTACAACTGACACCACGCTGTACTGCGGCATTAAAGCCGATAGATGGGAAAGTTGTGTAGAATTGGACACCTGTGCTTATTTAGATAGCATAAGAGGGTGTTTCCACACAACGCTGCACTCAGTGTATCCTCACTGCAGGAATTGCCAGGACTGCATCTACTCAAAACTTCAGCCATAATGAGGGTTCAGGTTGCACTAATGCTACCATGGGGTTACACTAGCACAACAGTAGAACTGTGGTTGGATCGTCTACAACCATAGAACTGTAGGGTAAGAAGGGGCCAAGAAGGACTCCAAGTTCACGCATCCCTCTCAGATGGTTGTCCAGCTGTATCCTGAAAGTCTTTACTGGGGGAGAGCCCACAACCTCCCCGGGTCGTCGGTTCCACAGTTGTGCTGCTCTAACCATCAGGACATGGCTCCTGATATCTCGCCAGGCCATGGCTTTCTGAAACTTGAGCCAGTTATTCCATGTCCTGCACTCTGAGGTGATTGAGAAGAGATCTGAGGCTATATAGCCAGGGGATGGCATACAAAAACGTTGAATAAATAAATGATCCTGGCCTTCCTCTCTGTGACAATGGCCACCTACAATAACACAATGAGTAGAGGAATTAAATTTCCCTAATTTCATAGAATCATAGAATAGATTTATGAAATAGAGCCCCCTCTATCGCAGGACCCCAATTTACACAACCCTTGCTATTTGTTTCTGCTCTTCCTTTGTGGCCTGGCCCCGCTTCCACTCCCTGTGCATGCCCTTTTTCCCTTTCAGGCTGGCACTGAACTGTGTGTGGAGCCACGCGGGCTTCCTCTGCTGCCTTCTGCACTTCTTTCTTGTTGGATTGTTTGCAGTTGTGCCTGGAAAAGCCTCTTTTTCCAGATTCCCGACCCCTCTTGGACTGCTTTCCCCTAAGGGTGTGTTGCCGCGGCACTTCGCTTACCATTGTCCTGAGACGCGCCCGTTGTTCGGGGGGGGGGGTGCCTCTTGCCGGACTGTCTCCACTGAACCGCTCCGCCTTGAGTGACCCTGCGAGGAGACCAGCCGCCGTAAGGCAGTCTGGCCTCCCGCGAGCGAGCGTCACGCATTACTGAGCCTGGGAAACGCTGATTTCGTAGCGTCACTGTGTGCTGGTGGGCTGTGACTCGGGCGTCCAACTGCATCAATGACGGAGGTTAGAGAAACCACTGAGCTCAGAGCGAATTTGCTATTCATCACTGACGGGACAAATGGCAGTTGGCAGAGGCAGAAACGACGGCGCACGCAACACCCGCCCATTTGCCGGCAGCCGGCACCCACGCCGAGCGAGCCCCTCTCTCATCCAGTCTTGCTTTTAGTGTCAGGATGTGTGGCAGAATGGACCACCTGAGAAAGTGTGCCGTTCTTTGTGTTCCTGGGCGTGTTCCACTGCTGTTCTGGTACATGCTTTTTTCATTCTGACAGTGCCTGAAATCTCACCACCCAGCTCAAGATGGCACCTAAGAAGAAAGAGCCGAAATCCACGAAAGTGGCTGCCGAGGGACCGGTGAGCGCTCTGCCCTCCGTCGGCAAGAAGGAACTGTACCTGCAGAAGGAACACGCCGCCCTGACGGAGCACGTCAACGTGTGTGCACAGCGTGCGAGGCAGTTCCAATGGGAAAGCGAGTTCTTGGACAAGGAAGCTCAGCAGATCCGCGAGACCAGCAAAGTCTACCTCTCCTACTTGACCAGGCGCACAGTGCGACGCCAGAACGCCATCGTCTCCTTGAACGACCAGAATCGCGTGGACCTGGCCCGGATCAAGCAGCAGAAGGCGGAGCTGGTGGCTCAGTACACCGAGCGAGAGAAAGCGGTGAGGCACCAGCTGCTGGAGAGGGAGACCAAGCTGCGTCTCATTAGCAAGGAAGCTGAGGCCATGCAAGCCTGGCGGGAGCTGCAGCTCGAGCAGCTGACCCGCATCCGCGAGCTGGAGAAGGAGCTGCTGGTCATGAAGGTCCAGCACGCGGATCAGATGCACGAGGTCAAGAGCAGATTCCTGCAGCAGGTGCCCGACTACGAGATGCAAGCCCAACAGAAAGTTCAGGCTCTTGCCAAGCTGGCCGAGAAGGAAGCCGTGCGCAGCCTGATCCAGCACACCAAGCAAGTGAAAGCCGACAACCGGCAGCTGCGCCATGAGCTGCTGGGCCTCATCAGGCAAGCCCAGGTGCTGAAGGAGTTCCTCCTGCAGCTGAGAGGGCGGCGGCAGCAGCTCCTGCAAGAGCACCAGTACCGGCAGGACCTCGCCCGTGCGCGTACCTGGCTGAGGCAGCATGAGCCCCAGCTGGCCACCCCTCTGGGCGGTAGCAGGTTCAGGGGCGGCCGTGCGGCTCGAACCCGGCTCATGCCCTGCCAGGTCTCGGCGGGAGAGGCTCAGCTGCCGCTCGCCCAACTGAGTCAGCTCTGAGACCACCGTCTTCACTGCCAGCACGCCCCTAAGCAGAACTAGGGACTGTGGCCTCGCATGCATTGTCTTTGTCCGGCTTCACCACCAAATGGACAAAGGCTGACAATGTCCAGGCCCATCTCAAATGTTCAGTTTGTAGTCCAGCTTGAATGTATGGGAATCCAGCTTCTTGCACGCAAACGACTACGTTTCAGAGGAATGTGGGGGGGGGGTGATGGGCCGGTCCCGAGTCACTGCTCACACCGTGTCCGTCAAGGCTTCTCCTTGCCCAGGGAAGCAAAGCAGGCACCCGCCACCATGTTACAGTGCTGTGGAGACAAGGGCCGCTTGGAGCAGCTGCCCCAGTTAGTGCCCAGGAGGCTCCACAGCTGCTGCCGATTCCTCCCAAGAATGAAAAGCAAAGGCAGGAGAGGCCAAGCGAGTGGTTGCAGGAAAGTAGGGGTGAAAAATGAGCTCCCTCGCCCAGACGCCTCTGCCAGTGGACCCCATGCCCAGCCACGGACCTCCAGCAGCACCACAGTCCCTTCCGCGAGGTGGGGCAGCGCCTGTCGCTTGTGTGGTCTTGGTGGCTGCAGTGATCTTCATTCACTGCTCTGTGATTTTCGTTTCTTTGTTGCTTTAGTGTTCAGTTTGCTCCTATTTTGCAAACTGTTGTAAGGATATGTATTCAGGCGGGGGGGCTTAAGTACTAATAAAATGCATTTCACTTTCCTGGCCTCCTTGGCAGCGTACGTGAGAAGTTTTCAGAAAGAAGCCGTCACTGGTGACACGATCGTGCACACGCTCACCAGCGCTCGACAACACGCTTCGCTCTTACTCCCTAGCGACAGTGCCCAGGACCGCGGCTCAGGCGACTCCAGAGCAAGCGCTTCCGTGTGCTGCTAAGGGGTCCCACTTGCCTCCGCTCCCCACGCCTGCTGCCAGCACAGACGCTCCTTCCCAGAGGGGCCTGCACCAGTCCCAGGCAGCAGACCTTCCTGGGGGGGGGGGTCGCTCCTGTCCAGCCCCTTCCTGCCAGGCCACTGCAGCCAGGGTGCCATCGTGGCGTTTGCAGGTTGCTTGCAGCTCCTCCTTCTGCTAGCATGACCCAAGAGGCTTACAATAAAAAGGAAGTGCCGTGTAATGGCACCAGCAAGTCCAGAAGGTGGGGACGCAGAAACTCCGGTGGAGAGCTCTGTTCAAGTATTTTTCAAGCCACTAACAGCTGAAGTATGTAGAAACACAGAAACAGAGCAAGTCAGAAGGGTCTCCCGGGCCATCTAGTCTGACCCCCGGCTCCAGCCGGCTTCGCTCATGACATGCCCACCATGCGCATGGCCAGCCTATCTTGGAACACCCACACCGATGGGGCCTCAATGTCCTCCCGTGGAAGCCCCTTCCACACCCTCAGGGTCCTGAAGCGCTTCCTGGCATCTAAATGGAACGTGGGTTCCCTGAGCTTGGCTCCGTCGGAGCATGTTCTGCCCTCCGCAGGGGAGAACAGGTGCGCTCCCAGCTCCGGGTGACACCCCCTCACTTTGAACAACCTGTAGCCAGCGAAGCAGCAAGGTGGCAGACACGGCAACACATGCGGCGCTCAGCTCCGGCTTCCTTCAGCGAAGAGGCACTTGCGCAGGCAACCGTTTCCCGCCCTTGCTGGGGCCCCTGCAATGAGCACTCCAGCTCACAGGGATGGCGGTTGTGGCCTCGCACACACTCACACTGCTCCGGCTGTTGGCCCGGACAGTTCCACACATGCCTGGTTGTGCTCTGGCCTCGCCTCCTACGCTGCCTCTCCCTACATGCGGGCTCCCCAGGGGGAGATCTGGCTGGCCACTGCAGGAAGCGGTGCAACGATGGGAGAGGCTTCACGGAGCTGGTGTAGCTCCAGGGTCTTCTGATGCTCGCCGGTGTGCCAGGGCCCGCACGCCTCCTCTGCTCCGTGCCGCGGCCTGCGCATGGCCCCACAGACGGGGATCGCGCAGAGCCAGCGCAGGCAAGGCCAGAGTCTCTGTGCAGTGTGACTTCACGCACAGCAAACGCAGGAGAGCCTCGGGCACGACATTCCCCCCTCGTCCTCAGGCAGAGGGCCAGAGTGAGCTCCCTTCGCTCAGTGGCTTTGCAGCCAGTCTCTGGCCACCTCAGCCACAGAGGCGCTGGAAGAAGAGCTGGCGGAGAGGCCTGCCCAACGCTCCAAAGAGCCTCCAGCAGCTAGAGGAGGAAGCGGCACGGCATTCGATTGGCTGACAGGCAGCTGTATCGGCTGCTCAAGGCTCAGCCCTGGGCAGAGGAGGGTAGCTGCCCTGACCGAAAAACCAGGTCTTCTGTAACCGCTGCCCTCCACAGCAGCCGACCGAGAAAGGAGCCGTCCCACAGAGTTATTCTAGAAAGGCTTCTTTATTTAAAATCCATACAAGAATAAATATGGTGGCCACTGGGGGGAGGGGGCAGGAGAGGAAAGACTACCTGACAGGCCCACAGGCAGCCAGGCAAGGCGTTCCAGAGCAATGAGCATGTTCTCTGTCTCTTGTGGTTGCGGACATTTGTTTTAGACCTGCCCTTCCTCCGGCACTCGAATGAACGATGCAATGTGGAGCTGTTGGAGGAGCAGCCGCGCGCACACCCCTTCAGCCCAGAGTCCTGCTCAGGCTTCCACATGAAGGAAGGAGGAGGACACCTTCCCGTGCGGTTCTGTAAGAGGATCTGCACTCTGCTTCCGGGGCACTCAGGACTGCTGGGCACTGGGAGCGAGCAGCTGCCGGCAAGCAGCTGAGACAGGAAGGCTCTGCAGAGCAGACTTGCAGATGGTCCCATAGGATTGGGAATAACTGCCCAGGCAGGCCTTGGCATCGCCAGCTGTCCCCACATTTGCTGTAACCTGGAACATCTTTTTACAGGGCTTTGGAAAAGGATGAGCTTCCCTTCCATGGGACTCAGAGCTCCCTGGATTCTGCATAAGAGAAAGAAGGGTGATTGCAAAGAAGTGGGGATTTCTTTATTCACTGTATTTTTAAAACAATCCAAGTTCTCTGATAATGAACAATACATTAAAATTAGGTACAAATATTTAAACAAAATAAGAACAGTGGATAATCAAGGAATAACACTATCAGAGCACAAAGGCAAATTAAAATGAGCAGCAGATTGAAGCTCTTAAAAACTATTCTTAAAAGGCCTGGCTCAGCCCCTGGCAGCATCAGCAGGTGGGCTGAGGAAGCGCCCACCCGGAGGCCGGATGGCTGTTGCTGCCTGTCCACACCAGCTGCTCAGGGCTGGATGGACCGAGGGTCTCACCCTGCATAAAGCAACTTCCCATGTTCCCAGGCACCAAGGGGGAAAGGAACTTGTACTCACCACTCCGGTCTTGGTGAGCAAAGAGACCTTCCTCATCAAGGAGTGATTAAGAGCTGCTTCCTGAGCCTGGCCCAGCAGGAGTCTGGAGTGAGGAACAGCTGGATTTTGTCTCTCCAGCCCTTCTGCAACCTGCTGAAGCAGAACCCTGACTGAGCCCAAGTTCTGCTAACCCACAAACCGGTGGGCGATGAGAGGGGATTGGGCAGAGAGGAAGAGCAGTAGCAGCTGAGACATCCTGAGGTGGCCCCGGACATCGACTGGACCTCCTGCTGAAGGCCCAGAAGTCAGTCAGTCAGTCAGTGGGTGGGGAGCAGCCATTTCCCAAGGTTGCCCTCCACAGGAACTGGGCTGGAAAATCCTTTGCCGTTATATATAATTTCTAGTATGCAAAGCAGTTGGCATATCTTCATCATCCCCATCATTATCAACTATACCTTTCAGACCGCCTCTCCCAACTGTGATGTCGGACACTATGCTCAACCTCTGGGGTCCTCCTCTGAGTGCCCACCCCACAGAATTGGAGGGAGGCAACAAGGGGAAGGGGCTTTTCTGTGGTGGAACAACCTCTCTGTTCTGGCCACCTAGCACCAAACTTGCCATCTTTTTGGCAATAGGTTAAGACCTAGAAACAAAGAAACTGAGTGAGTCAGAAGGGGCTTCCCAGGACATCTAGTCCGATTCCCAGTTCCAGTGGCTCCGCTCACGACACGCCCACCATGGGCATGTCTAGCCTGCATCAAGACAGTCCTTGATGCAGTGGCCTCGAAAGATCTCCATGGTTATCCAAGGAGGGGCTCATCCAGGTAACTCTTTTCCTTGGCAGGGGCTTTTTTACTGAATGTTTTTTAGCTATTTAGAATCCATTTTATTCATTGCTTTGTTTTTACAGTATTTGTCTTGTATTTTATTGTACTGCTTTATACAGTGCTGTAAACAACCCAGACAGCTTTGGGGTGGTAATCATCATCATCACCATCTTGATGATGATAATACCATACTGTCTTTATGCCTTGTCTTTCTTCCTCCTCAAGGAAGAGAAGGCGGCTTACAAGAACCTTGCAAGTGGAAAAAAGGTGGGTTATAAATGCAGCAGCATCTTGGCTATTTGAGGGCTGCTCAAAGTGTCTCCTCCGCCAGATGTGCAATTCAGTTGCTCAGTCAGAGTTACTCACCCCGTGGAGACGGGGCGCGTCTGCTGCAGGGCCCAGGGTGCTCCCTGGCGCAGGGGACAGCTGCCTCCTCACTCGCGGGTTGAGGGAAGCAGCCCGCTGGGGAAGGCACGACACACCGCGATTCCTTGTCGCTGTGCTGCCAGGAGCCAGATCACCTGCAGAAGGGGGAACACCGACAGGAGAAGAGGCTCTCGGTCATTTCACCTGGGAAGAAATGCCAGAGCAGCCGGAGCGGCAGTAACACCTGCAGCAGGATGAGTGTCCCCCCCAAAGGTGGCCTCTCCTTCCGCAATCTGTGGGTGCCAATGGTGCCCATTTGATCCATTGTGTGACGGAAGGCACGGAAGCCTTCTTGCCCGAGCGTGACCGAAGGGCAAACTTCCTGGGCTGGCTACTTTGTTTAAGATGCCTGTGGCCCTCGCTGCCATCCGTGGCAGATCAGGCAAGTGAGAAGATCAGACCAGTGAACAGCCTTGTCACATTTTGCAAGATTGGTTTTAAATGACAGCCTGGCTTCCCAAAATAAACAAAGATAATAACAGACATTTAAAAACGAACATCCCAGTACTTAGTGTGAGTGAACTAAAGTGAACTGGAATGGGATGGTCATACTAATATAACCTGCTTTACCCTGAAAATGACAAGCTCAGAAGAAATGGAGTGGCTCTAATACTGAGGTCTGGGTAGCACAGGCAGTTGGGGGCTATAAAGTAAAATCCAGCAGAATGATATCAATCAGAATTTGAAAACCAATCAACCTAATCATGATTTTAGTCAAAAGCAATGGAAGAAATTGAAAACTTTTGTGCAGGTGTTCAAGAGTAAATTGATAACACATCAAAATAAGACATGCTATTAATCCTAGCTGACTGGAATGCAAAACTGGGAAACAAAGCAGAATCAAATGTTGGAGGAAAATTTAGCCTAGGAGTAAGAAACGAAACAGCTTGTAGAGTTTTACAAAAGCAACAACCTGTTCCACACAAACCCACACTTCAAGCAACTGCTCACATGGGCCGCACCAGATGGCCAATGCAGTAGTCAAACAGATTATGGACTGGGAGCAAAAGCTGGAGAATCTGTATTCTTGCTGCCAAAAGAAGACCAGGAGCAGACTGCGGTGGCAGCCATCAGCTCTTAATTTCAAAAACCAGAGTCAAGCTAAACAAGATCACCAAGAGAAGAACAGTGCCAAAGTATAACTTAAGTAACATTCCCAAGGAATTTAGATTCCGCATAAAGAACAGGTTTATATTGTTCAGCTTGAGCGATCATGAGCCACATTTGCTGTGGACGGGCTAAAATCCGAAGCACACTAAAGGAAGAATGCCACAGACAATTCCTCACTGCACACAAGAAGCCCAGTTGCAAAAGACAGGAGAAGGAAAAGCAAAAGGAAACAGAAATAGGATCAAAATCCAATTACTATCATGTAGAGACAAAAAGAAGTATTGCCATGATAGTCCAAAGAGACAGAAGAGAGCAATAAAAGAGAAAAATCAAGATGCCTCCTCCAGAAGATCCAAGAAATCAAACGGAAATTCAATCCTAGACGAATAACACCAAAGGAAAAAAAAGGGAGCATATTCCATCACCAGGGAAAAGTAAAGAGAAGGTGGAAAAAATATGCAGAAGAACTGCACAAAATTTAAAATGAAATTTAAAAGAGAAGAAGGGGTGCCAGACTCCTTTGAGGTGGAACCCTATCAAGAAGAACCTGCAGTGTTAGAAAGCAAAGTGTAAGCCGCTCTGCAAAGAGCACCTGGAGCAGGCAAGATACACCTGGGACCACGCCGAGGTGCATAAAAGGAATCGGATCAGATCCTAACAAAGCTATGCGTACAACTCTGGGAAACAAAACTGCGGCCCACACCACAGACGGGACATGAACGGGAATGTGTCGGGAAGCACATTCCAATCCCCAAGAAAAGGGATGCAGAAGCGTGCGGCAAGCACAGGACCACGGCATTATCTTCCCAGAAGTTCGAAGAAGACTGAGACTTGGAAGGACAGCGGTGAAGGGACTAGAAAGGACGGCAGAGCGCAAGGACGTTTCACTGGAGAACACTCTCAAACTCATCCACGCTATTGGACTCCCTACAGGAAGAACATTCACACATTCAAAACACGGTGCTGGAGGAGAGCTTTGCGAATATCCTGGCTGACAGAAAGACGAAGAAGTGAGTTCTCAATCATCAAGCCAGAGCTTTCCCTGGAAGCAAAAAATGCAAAACTGAGGCTGCCGTACTTCAGACACACCATGAGAAAGCAAGATTCAGTGAAGAAGACAATCGAGTTAGGGGAAGTTGAAGGCAGAAGATAAAAGGGAAGACCAAATATTAGATCGATGGCATCCATAAAATAAGGCACGGCACTGGAATGGAGCTGCCATGGATAAGAGATTTGGGAGAGTTTCCATTCATAGGATCATCATAAGTTGGAGATGAGTTGACGGCACACAACAACGACGACAACAATGCAGTTAGGATACTTGCTCAGCGCAGTGCCCTGCTTTGCACACCAAAGGTCCGAGATGCCTTCCCTGGCGGAATCCCCGGACAGGGCCGGGTGGCCATTGCTGCCAGGCAGTACAGACAATAGTTGGATAGAGCAGCGGGGGGGAGGAAGGGGGAGGTCTGACTCCATAGAAGGCAACATCTTAGGGTCCTAGCAGCAAAATGGATGTACAGAAAAAATAACCAAGCCATTACCGCCAGCAGAAAACAACAAAACTGCCAGCAGGCAAAGATTTCCTGGAAGGCAGCGGTCCCTGCCTTCCAGCAGAGTATCATGAGGGAGAGGGCAGCACTGGGATCTCAGGGCCCTGCCAAGGCCACGACCAAAGCCCCCTCTCCCTGGTTGCGGCCAAACGAGCCTCACAGCAGAGGGAGGCCAGCATGACATGGGCAGAAGTGCACCCGGCAATATCCATGTGCTGCCTGAGAGTGGAGCCATTGTGTGGTGCCAGTCACGATCCCTACGGCTGCAGAAGGCCAACGGGAAGCACGGCACCAGCAGAAGACATGGGAAATGCAGTCCTTGTGAAACTACGCCCCCAAATTAGCGCGACTGCCTCCACATGTCGTGAGCACAGTGTGTCATTCAGGACATAGTTATTGCTGCTGGGTCAAAATTAACTTTCTAATAACTTGGATCTTAAAATAATCAAAACTACTAAGAGACTGAACAAACCTGTAACAAGTTTCTATTGTCTCTACCAAAGACTATGTTCCCACTTAAAACTAAGCAGAGCTCCTGCAGTCGTTCCTAGACAGTTATGCATTTTTGGTAGAGAGCTGGATATCAGATTTGGATGCCCAGACTCCTTTTCCTAGACAGACCGAGATGCTCTCTGACATGCGCCTCCACGGAGTTGATGTGGGACATCATTGCTTCTGGGAGAGCAGTCAGTGAAGGCTGCTAACTACCCCTGGCCATCTTGCACAGCTCCGTTCTTCTGGACAAGCAGCCACGCCTTTTCCTCAGGGATCTCCAGCACAATTTGCTTTCCCCTTGAAAAGTTCAAGAAATGCTCCCTGGGAGAATTCTGAGACATCCGCAGGCCCTGCTGTTCCTTTTGGTCCGGAAAAGAACCTCCCCTGCTGAATTCTGCCATGAAACCTGTCAGCTCTCCCTGCTAGATCACTCTGTTTGCTTGCTCCCTGGGAGCCTGGTAGTCCCTGGACAAGCTGAGGGCGTCCTTTGACCTGCTGAGCTAGGCGTCAGGATGCAGGATGACTAGGACCTCAACTGGATCATCAGTTAAAGTGACAGGAAAACCTCAAAGAGCCACTAGAAAACTTGCCTGGTGTGGAGGATCTGCTGTCCATGACAAAGGAACCACACCAAGGCCCCTCACCCCAGACAGCCTCCCCCGCACCCCGGCGCGCAAGTGTCGAGGAAGTCCAGGGTAACTCTGGTCGAGCGCCTGGCACCGCACTGAGAGAAGCTCGTGGGTGTTGTAAACTGCTAGGACTGCCAGTCTGAGAGGCCTTCCGTCTTGCTTTTGATCACTCCCAGGCCCCGCTGGGTCCCTCAGGCAAAGCAGTGCTTGCACAGCTCAGGCACGGGAAAATCACCTCCAGAGACGGCTTGGTCTGAGTGGCAGTCAATAAACATGTCTGAGCCTAAGCTGCCCTGCAGGGCAACTGCAAGGCTGGGATCCCGCTTAAGCTGCTTGGAAGACAGCGATGTGCGAGGCCAGGAGGGCGGGTGGCAGGGCGGTCCAGGCCCACCCTGGAAGCAGACCTGCCTGCAGCAACATCTGGCACCAGCGTCCATGGGGAGCTGCTCCTCGCCGCACTGCAGATGCTCCCATCGTGTGGCAGGCTCCAGTCTCCCGGAGAGACGAGCAAGCGCGAGCTGGCCCGGGCCGTGGGCATGACCCTGCTGCTCCGGGCCAACAAGTGGCCCTGCACACTCGACCTGGGGCTCCTGGCCTGCTACATCAGCACAGCCCTTTCCTCACACAGAAAGCCCCCTGCCCATTTCTGTGGAGGCAGAGCCCCTCCAGCGCTCAGAGCAGCTCCTCCCTGCACAGCCTGGGACAAGCTGAAGCCCCGGAGCCGCACCCCAGCGAGGCCGGTTGGGTGCTGGGCTGCGTCTCACGGCAGAGGCCAGTCGAGAGCTGCTGCCTGGTCTAGTCTTGACGTGCCTCCGACACGCCCAACTGCTGCCCGCCCAGCCCAGACACCTCCGGCCGCTGTATCACTAGCCAGAGGGGCCTTCCTCCCCCTCGTCCAATGCCTCCTCTTTCACCCCTGCATGTAATTCACGCCTGGGAGGGCAACACATACCATGGGTGCCCGTGGGATTACAGGCTGAGGAGCTGGTCTCTGGCCTCGGGCACAGGCTGCATTCCTCACTGGCCCCCACGCCGTGGGGGGAGCCACCGGGTGGAAAGGGCTGTGGCCCTCCCTGGGCCTTGCTGCGGGCTTTGAGAGGAGCGAAGGCCGGCTGAAGACGCTCCCGCTGGAGCTGCTGCTGTCTCTGACGCTGGTTCCTGGTCTTCCGGTCCAAGATCACCTGCAAGCAGGCAGGCAGGCAGGCAGGCAGGCAGGCAGGCAGGCAGGCAGGCAGGCAGGCAGGCAGGCAGGCAGGCAGGCGGGCGGGCGGGTAGGAAGGAAGGAAGGAAGGAAGGAAGGAAGGAAGGAAGGAAGGAAGGAAGGAAGGAAGGAAGGAAGGAAGAACCGGTCAGGTTTCAAATGCCGCTACTAAGACAAGAGAGACTAAAAACAAGATAGGAGAGTGGGGGAAGGGAGCAGCAACAGTGTACTTGTGGGGGAATCTTCAAGGAATTACTCAGGCAGGAAAGCACCCAGCGCCGGCCCACCTAGCAAGGCTCCCCACCTTCTGCCCCGTCTCCTCCTCAGGACGGTGTTCTGGGGCAGACACCATTCCGGCAGGCACCCCCTTGCTGCCGCGCAGCCCCGGTGGCGATTTCCCTCAGCCCCTGGGCCATCACTAGGTCAGTCGCGCTCGGTCTAAGTAGGTGCTTCTCCAACACCAAAAAGCCCAAGGGAAATTCTGCGGCCTTGAGCCCTGTGCAAGAAGTTCGCAGAATTCTGCAATCAGAGATGGCAGGAGTGGAGCCGCCTGGAGCCGGGGGTCAGACTAGATGGCCTGGGAGGTCCCTTCTGACTCACTCTGTTTTTCTGTTTCTGTGTTTCTGATTCCCAGCCTTTGATGGCCAGCACATTATCATCTACCCTGAGTCCCTGAAAGGGTGCGGGGGCCCAGTAGGCCCAGCAAATGGGTCAGCAGTTTTGGGGGGGGGGCCTCCTTGGCCCTGTCTGCCTGGAGGGGAGAAAGACGCTACCTCATACAGCTTGTTGCGATACTCGGCCACAGAGAGCTGCACGTCGTCATCCAGAGGCAGAATGACGCTGTAGCCGAGCGCAGGCTCCTTGGCGGGACAGCGGAACCTGCCAAGAGGCCAGAGTGAGACGAGCTGGCCTGGCCGGCAGAGGCCGGGGAGACGCGCGCCCGTCTGCCGAGCACCCGCTCCCCGCAGTGGCCCAGGCACAGCAGCCAGATGCTCCAGGCAGGTTCTGGAGCTGTCAGCAGCTGGGCGAACGGCTCTCGTGGCACAGGCCAAAAGGGTCTTCCTTCCTCTCGAGGTGCCCACCGTTGCACATAGGGATGCTCCAGTGCCTCTTCCACTGTAAGCCGCTTCTCAGGGCTGAACACCAGGAGTCGCTTCAGGAGGTCCAAGGCCTGTGGGGGGGTGGAGGTGGGCAAGAGGTCCTCAAAGGTCGCCTGCTGCCTATGGCCAGACAAAAGACACAATCGAGGCAGTTCAGCCGCCCTGCCCGGTGCTCCCTGCCTCAGTGAGACGTGGGCGTCCCGCCACTGGGGAGGGAAGGACACTCACTGGCTGCTCAGGCGGTTGATGAGAGAGGCTCTATAGTCTGAATGGAAAGCCGCCACATCTAGAAGAGAAAAGCAGCGGATCACTGCCGGAGCAGCACCAGGAGGGAGGGGCTGGGGCTCGACTTGCCATGCGCCGCTTGCCAAAGGGGCAACGCCGCGCAGCGCAGCGCAGCGCAGCCCAGGGCTCCCAGAGGAAACGACCCAGCACCCCTCTCTCCCCAGGTGGCACTCAGGCGCAGAGTGACTGGTCCCGCCCCTGCTTCCTGCGGGGAAAGGAGCGGAGGACCGGTGTCCTCCTCCCTCAGTCTGGTGGCCTCTGCAGCTCCTGGATCTGGAGGGCATTCAAGATGTCTGGAGATCTCCACCTCCACCTCCTGCCACCCCCAGTCAGAGCGCCCCTGCCAGCACCGGCGGGAGGTGCAGCCCCGGCAGGTTTGCCTGCAAGCTGCCCGTTGCTGCCTGAAGCACACTTGCTCGGCCTACAAGCAAGGAACCCCAGTTGGTGGCGGAGGCTCTGCCACAACTGCCAGCCAAGGCCCTCTGGCAGCAATGGCTGCCTGCCCTTCCACTTCGCGGGCACAGCCGCTCGCTGGGAGGCCGCCATCGCGCGCAGCAGCCACCCATCCATCTGCAGCACCAGTGAGTGGGTCAAGCAAGAGGCAGCGTTCGCTTTCATTTTTTGTTCCCATATCAAGATTGCCAGCACAGGCTGAGAAACCAGATGGCATTGTTTTATGGATCTGTAACATGTAAGTAACATCTTTTTCAAAAATTGATACAGCCTGCAAAATATTAAACAAAGGCAACAATTAAGCGCCAAACAACCATCATGTAAAAGTGCTATTTAAAATGCTGGCCACATGGCCGTGTCCTGGTGTGCATATGCCCAAAATACACAACAGGGGAGGTTAATCTCAAGAATAACCGGCTGCCCATGAATTGCCCCAGACGGCACTCCCGAGCACTCCTCAGTCGGCCCTTTTATGCACCGATCGTTAAAGAGTTACACGCAACATGTTAACCCTTTCCAGCAGGTTACTGGAGTGAAGAGTTTCAGTGGTGGGATCTTCCCTGCCTCCACGCCCAAAAGATGCTCCAAAGGAGGGGGGGAGAATGGGATGTTATTCCAGGGGAGAGGAGAGGGCTGGTGTGAATTGCCCTTTGTTTGAGCCGCGGTTATCAGTCCAGTGCCAGCTGCCGCTCGCTATCTCTGGAAAGGTCCCTGGTTAGTGTCAGCTGCATTTCAAGGATGCACAAATGATGACACCTAGAGAAAAGGGTTCTTTTTCTGGCCCAGCCACATCATAACATTTGCATGATTGTGCCTGTGTAAGTTATACCTATTGATTTGTGCTTCAAAACATACTGAAGTTAGTAAAAAACCGTGGTGGAACAGTTTTCCCCGATGCTTAACAAACCTCAGCGTTGGTCCCAGTTTGACCTCCTGCGAGAGGGGCTTCCTGGAAAGGCCTCACTCCCAGTGGGTCGCGAGAGCCAGGAAAGGATCCCGACGATGGCCTTGCAGTGCCAGCACTTTGGCATAAGAGGCGCACTCTTCAGCATTTGGGTCCCGGGCCTTTCAGGGACCCGGAGGCAGCAAGCCCAGCAATCTCCTCTGGGCCTGAAAGTGAACAGGCTCCCCCGGATTTCTTAAGATGCATTCCCAGCAGGCAGCACACACGTCACACACCCTGAACAGCTCTGCCGATCAGCCCTCCAGCCACGGAAGGGCAGTGGAGGAAGCCGGATTTTCCATCACCACCGCAGAGGAGGCTCCATAAAGGGCTCCTGCGTGTGTCCAGTCACACTTGCCCTGTGTGTCCCCCACACAAACTCCGGGAGCCTCTCAGTACTTGCTTCCACAGAGCAGCTGGGCAATGGAGAGACCCTCCCCTGCCTGAGACCCTACTAGGCACAGCAGAGAGGACCAGGTGGGATGAAGATGTGGCCTGAACTGCCGCAAGGCCTAGTTGCCTGTCCACCCGCCCGGCACTTCCCGATCCCTTCTCCTGAAGATGCTGTGGCTTGGGCCTGGGGCTGCCGCCTGCAGGGGCTCCACTCCGCCCCTAAGCTCTGGTCCCTCCTGAAGCACTGTTCCCGAGCAGCAAGTCCGAAAAGCAAAGCCCAAAGACACCGAGGGAGAACCAGGTGTACCTGGGTACACGCACAATGGGGCTGTTATGCTTGCACAAACCCAGACTAAAGCATTCATGTCCAGATTCTTCATTTCTGAATTTCAAGTTTGTGTGATTTCCTTTAAACAAAAAGAAAGTTTCTAAATTCAGAATCCACAAATTTGGCATTGCTTGCATTACCAGCTTCTGCGCCTAGTTTCTGTGCTTGGGTAGGGTTACGCACATGCCTTTGTCAAGAGTGTGCAGTAAGGCAGAGGCTGAAATCCAGCTTCCACTGCCACAAAATCCAAAATCCTGCAAGTGGACTAGATGGTAGGGATGTGGGTTCTCTGCAGAAATGCATTTTTAAAGTAAGTTTCTGGCTCTTAATGCTGAAAAGTTAGTTTTGGTAAGAAGTAAGAAATGCCTGCGGAGATCTTGCAAGTTATTCCTTGGAAGTGCTGCTGCAAAGCGGAGTGGGCCTTGGGTCCTGCTGCCCCTGCCCTTCCCCAGCCTCACAGGCTCTTCTCACCTTCTGGGGATGGCGGAGGAACAACCCGCAGGATCTGCTCGATCTGATGGACTGTGGACGTGCCTGGGAACAGCGGCTTCCCCAGAAGCATCTCCCCCAGGATGCAGCCGATGCTCCACATGTCCACGCCCTTGGTGTAGCTGCAGGGAAGAAAGGAAGGGCGGAAAGCAGGGGCCCCTGCCTGGGACCGGCATGGAGGCGGCGCACGGTGGCGCTCAGGTGGCGGAGGGCGAGGGTGTTGCGTGTGGCTCCCCTACTTCTTTGCGCTACTGTGCAAAGCCCTTCTGCGCCCCTCCTTTCAGTGGTGATGTGCGTCCTCACCTGCCTTGCCCACATTTGCTTAAACATGCCACAAGGTGTTAATAAAGGAGAGCACCAGGGTTTGTGGGGTGGCCAAAAAGCGTCCCTCGGCTCACCTCTGGGTGGGATCCAGGTCAGCTATGGAGCCCAGGGCCGACCGGGTGCAGAGACCTGGCATAGCCGCCAAGGCTGCTGCGCGCTGAAGGGAATCAGGTCTGCCCCCGGAAATTGCTGCAGGGCCAAGTGAGGGAAGGGGGCACATGAGAGGAGCCCCCCAGCAAGTGGTGCCTGACCAGGGGCTAGCTAGAAGGGCCCCCTCCCTCACCAAGACATCGGAGGGATGACGAAATCTAGCAAAACATTCGCATCCTCCTCCCCCCGCCCACTCAGGAGAGGTACTCAGTGCCCTTGTGGATTACTGAGGGAAAAGGTCACCCCGAGAATAGCACCCCTTTCTCCCACCTCACCCAAGTCTGGAAAATTTGTGAAAGAGTCGGGGAGGGGAGGAAGAGCAGCCCTGCCCTTTGCTCTCCATGGGGACTTCCAGGGGTCTGAGGACCCCTCTTGAATGCAAGCAGCTCATGCCCCTAGAAAGGCGATGGGGAGAAAGGAAAAGGCAGCCCCCCGACTGCTCCTCATCAGAACTCGAACACTCAACTCCCTTACCTGTGAGAGGCAAGCAGGATCTCGGGAGCCCGGTACCAGCGAGTAGCTACATACTCGGTGAGAGCAGCGATCCCCTGCTCTTTGTGGAGCTGGCACAGGGAACGCGCCAGTCCAAAGTCACACAGTTTAACAAAGCAGTCAGCATCCAGCAGGATGTTGGAAGGCTGCAATTGGAAAGGGGAAAAGAAAGGGGGAGCCCACCATCATGCCCAGGTGGTGCAAGGAGCCAAGTGTCCGGTCACAAGTGCGTCAGTGAGGGCTCGGCTCCAGTCCCTGTGCAGCCACACATGGCGCCGAGTGATGGTCCCGAGCCCATTTCCCTCCTTCCCTGCCTCTCATTCCCTCTCTTTGAGGCTGACCCACCTCACAGGGGGGTGGAGAGGATAATTAAGCAACCCGGAGCTGCGATAAGAAGTTCCTCAAGAGGGCTTTCCACCAAAACATGCAGGGGCAGCATGGCCTGCCTGGCCAGGACTTACATACTCCAACAAAGCAGGGCCCCACACTAGTCTCTAAAAGCAGAGGAAGTAAACGAGGGCACAGCGAGAACGAGCCTCAGTGTTTCCACACCAGTGCCCAGAGGATGGGAAACAAGCAACACGGACCTGAGCTCATAGGACGCGAGGGCAATTACGATCGTATAGGAATAGCTGAAACGCGGTGGGATGACCCACATGACTGGAACTCTACAACTGATGGAAAAATTGTATAAGGAAAAACAGAAAGGACAAAAACGGAGGTGGAGTCGCGCTATATGCAAGAGACACACATCTCTGCAAAGAAATACAAGAAGAGGAACAATTGAAAGCATCTGTCTTAATTTAAAGGGAGCAAAAAATAAGAAAAGCATAGTTGTTGGCATCTGTTACTGACTACCCAGTCAAAAAGACCTTTGAAAAGCAACTTGCCAGATATTTCCAAGAATGATTTAGTCATCATGGGGAACTTCAATTTCGCCCCTCCAACAAAATGAGAGACAAATTCTGTCAAGTATAGCCCCTCCAAGAGATTCCTGACATGCTTTGCCAGCAACTTTCTCCAGCAGAAAGTAGAGGAAGGTACAAGAGGATGAGCGATCCTCAATTTAATACTAACACGAATGGGCTGATGGACAAAGTAAGAAGCATGGAAACTCTGTGGGAAAGTGACCGTGTGATACTTGAATTCTTGTTTATAAAGGAGACAAAGGGGAACTGGAGCCAAACAAGCATCCTGGACTTCAATTCCATCAAGCAAAAAGTGTAGAAGGCAGCAGAGGAAGCCCACGTGGTTCCACACAAAGTTAAGTGCCAGCCTGAAAGGAAAAAAGGGCATGCACAGGAAGTGGAAGCAGGGCCAGGCCACAAAGGAAGAGCATAAACAAATAGCAAGAAAGATGCAGAAAAAGTAGAAATGGTCCAGAGGAGGGCAAGAAAAAAGATCCAGGGTGTGGAAACACTGCCCTGTGAGGAAAGGCTGAGAGAACTGGGCAGGTTCAGCCTTGAGAAGAGAAGACTGAGGGGGGACATGATATCCCTCCGTAAGTACCTCAAAGGCTGCCACAAAGAGGAAGGTTGAGATCTCTTCTTGCTGTCACCAGAGTGTAGGACATGGAATAATGCCTACATTATTAGGGTTTTAAATGTTTTAAGATTTTTTTCCTTCCCCACAGTCACATTTTCTATGCTTTTCCTCCCTTTTCTTTTTTCTTAGTTTATGATGTCTTGTTTTATATTGTTTTAGTAATTGTGGTTTTATTACTGTATTACTGTAATTTTATATTATGCAAGCCATCCTGAGCGCTTGTCGGAAGGATGGGATATAAATGTAATAAATAATAATCAAGTCAAGCTGCAACAACCCAGATTCAGGCTAGATATTAGGAAGAGCTTCCTCACTGTCAGAGCAACATGACAGTGGATCCAGCTGCCCGGAGAGGTGGGGGGCTCTCCCACACTGGAGACAATAAAAAAGAAACTGGACGGCCATCTGAGTGGGATGGTGTGACTTGGTGTCCTGCAAGAGCAGGAGGGTGGACCCGATGCCCTTCATGGCCCCTTCCAACTCTGCCATTCTATGGTTCTGTAAAATGTGATGAAATGCCTGGAACAAGGGAGGAAACATACACAAATGTCCAGCAGACACTGGCAGCCCAGCCCAGCACACACTCTTTCTCCTGTCTGTCTCCTTAAATTCATTAAGTTAGAAGAGGCAAATCGTTCCCCCACATACCTTCTGGTCCCTGTGAATGACATTTCCAGAGTGGATGAATTTGGTGGCTTTCAGGAGCTGATACAAAATGTAGCACTTGTGAATATCTTTCAGTAAATTCCCTTTCTTGATCACTGCATGCAAGTCAGTCTCTGAAACAGGAACATTACGAAGGAGCAGTGGGTCCGTTGCACCACATTAGCCACGCGGCCCTGGCCCATCATGCACAAGGCCTGCCCTGCCCTGCCCTGCCCTGCCCTGCCCTGCCCTGCCCTGCCCTGAGAGCTCCACCTCGTGCTTCTACGCACAGCAGGTCGCAACATTCCTGTTAGACCGGTATGACAGTAGAGCCAGTGACCTGGAGAGGGTGTGGGCTCTCCCACACTGCAGGCATTCAAGACGCAGCTGGACAGCCCTCTGAGAGGGACGGCTTAATTGGGAGCGCCGTCCTGCGCGGGGCGGGGGGGGTGGACCTGATGGCCCTCCGGTCCCTTTCGGCTCTACCATCCTATGATTCCATTAAAGGTCGGGAAGTAGAGGCACCAGCAGCACTGCTCGACCTCTCAGGTTATCGCCCTTTGTAAACCCAAACCTCCCACTCCCCTTTCTTTTCTGATTGCTGACATTCACACTGCTCAGGCTGCACTCAAACTATTCTTCAGTTCCACTGTTTTCACTTTTCCCTCTCCTCTTCCTTCCTCCCGACTTCTCGTCATCTAGGCCACTTTCACAGGTTTTCCTCCAACTCAGACTAGCTGCTTTTGCCCCACGTTCAAATGAAAGGAAGGGATGTGCGGCAGCAGGGAAAGGCTCACCCATGGACTCAAAGACCAGGTAAATGTCCTTGTCGTTCTGAGCCCGGATGACGTTCAGGAGTCGGATGATGTTGGGATGCTCTCCAAATTCCTGAAATAAGAGCTGCCAATCAAGAACTCTTCAGACACCCACAGTCTGAAGAACAAGGCAGCCACGTAACCACGAAGAGTCTACTGCGCCCGGGCAGAGGCAGAGAAGGCAGTCAGTGCTCATGCGCTGAAGTTATCGTGTGCCTCCTCTTCACCTGTGCCGCGACTGTACGGAGTTCTCTGATACTCACCTGCAGCAAGGGAAGCATTTTCCAACCCGGCATCTAACAAGCTTATCTCTCTACAAGTCCCTCCAAGGCTGCCCCAAAGAGGGAGGTCAAGAGCTCTTCTTGCCGATGCCAGAGCGCAGGACGCGGAAGAATCAACTCAAGTTGCGACAACCGAGATTCAGGCTGGACATCGGGAAAAGCTTCCTCACTGTCAGAGCAACATGACAGTGGAACCAGCTGCCCGGAGAGATGGGGGGCTCTCCATTCAAAAAGACACTGGACCATCATCTGAGTGGGACTTGGTGTCCTGCAACAGCAGGGGGTGGGACTTCTTGGCCCCTTCCACCTCTACTATTCTATGATTCTAAACAAACTTTCTCGACAGAATCATTAGGGCACGTTACTGAGATTCCTACCCTGTTTTGCAGTCAGTCAACTATGCATCTAAAATCAAATGTTGGTACAAAAACACTGAAAGATTCATATAGAAAATCAAAGTTATCAGCTGAGGGAAGAGTTCATTAATCACTTCAAGATCTCTATCAACAATGGAAAAGTAGGCATGTCATGTGCGGGACCAGCCAGAGCCAGGGGTCAGACTAGATGGCCCAGAAGACCTCTTCTGACTCACTGTTTCTATGTTTCTGCATTCAGTTTCTTCTTCAGCAACCAGAAACACGGCAATCCTACCAGAATTAATTTAGACTGAATCTGGCTACAACTTATTGTAACCCTAAAACCTACCTTGCCCTGGGCGATTCTCAATCTTTTGCCACAAACCCAGGCAAATAGCTCTCGGATCAGAGTCTTCCCGCACTTAGGGCGACCACATTCATTATGGCCGAGCTCAGCCCATTCCCAGCATCTCACTGCCTTCCTGATGGTTCCTAGGCTGCCTCCTAGGAACAAAATCCCGCAAGCCCCAAACCCTCCTCGCTGTTTGCGTTCGGTTAGGGACCGGGATAAGCATGTTCGCCGAGCATTTTGAGAAGCTTCCACCGGATTCCTGAAGACAAGCCGCCCGAGCGCCGGGCCGAGCTCGATCCCCCGCGACTCCTCGGCCGGGCGCTGCCCGTCCCGGCGGCCACGCCGGCTCGGCAGCCCGGGAGGAAGTCGCCGCAGGCGCGCGCTGGGGACGCAGGGCGGCGGCATCGCGCCCGCCCGCCCGGCCAGGCGAGGAGGGCCCCGCTCACCTGGAGGAACATGATCTCCCGGAAGGTCCTCTGAAAGGAAGCACAGGCGGGCTTCAGGCGGCGGCCGGCGGGGTCGCCGCCCCCCGCAGCCCCGGGACCCGCGGAGCCCTCGGCACCGCCCCGCCCGCGCGGCCCCACCTGCGCGTCGGTGCGGTTCCGGAAGGCGTCGAAGATCTTCTTGACGGCCACGACGGCGCCGGTCTTGCGGTCCACCGCCTTCCACACGATCCCGTAGGCCTGCAGGGAGCGCGGGTCGGGTCGGGTCGGGTCGGGTCGGGTCGGGTCGGCGCGGCCCGCCGGAGGCTGCCGGGGGCGCCCGCCGCGCCCTCGCCCTCGCCCTCGCCCCCGCCCAGGCCGTCCGCCTACCCCCTTGCCGAGGCGCCGCTTGATCTCGTAGCGCCGCGCGACCTGCTCCTCCACCTCGGCCGCCGCGCTCATCCCGCCCGGCCGGTCGCCGCCTTCGTGCGGGCGGCGCGGCCAGTTGACCGCGGCTGCCATGGAGACGCCGCCGGCCGCCCGGCCCTGCGCACGCGCGCCCGCGGGACACTCGGGCGCCTCCGCCCGGCAGGGGGC
>NW_025335715.1:4007-13050 GCF_004798865.1 Varanus komodoensis | reverse complement strand
ATCAAATAAAATGACAGGATTGGGGTAAAAAAGATTGACCTTGAGGATAGGCTTGTAGGGCAAACCTTCACTTTGAAGGCATTCCAGAATGGTCATCTTCAGGAAAAAGGCAAGGAAGATTCACCTAATAATGAATTAACTTGTGGTATTAAAATGAAACACACTATATAGATGAGAATACTTTTGATGATATTTGGGGCCCATTTATTGAGTAAGTGCTAATAAAAGAGAAAACCTTTGAGCCTCCACAAGATTCACCGCAAATTTGGAAGGGGGATGGAGCTTCTTGAAAGAGCAAATGATTTAGCATGTATCCAATGATCCTGGTTTTGTTATACTATACACAGTTTTGTTATATTATAGTATGATTTTAATTGCATGTTTTCCTTTTAGTTTTATTGTTTGATTTTTGTAACAATTCAGTATTTTTTAAAGGAATGGCACCATGCACACCTGTTTGAAGCACCCCTCTTCCGCATCCTGCAGCTGCTCCTGACAGAGAAGGTGGCCAGTTGCACAATTGGGGCTTGATGAGTGCTCAGAGACTTCCACTGGGCTCAGCTTGCTTTGCAGGACCAGGCTGAGAAGAAGTGGAAGTCTGTGAACACCAGAGGGGTCGATTCCAAAAGAGTTCATCCCATCTGTAGTTAAGACATCAGCTTTAGCTTCACATTTCATCACTTTTGGTAGCTGAGCTGCCTTAAGAAAGGCTTTGCTCAGGCCTTTTAAATTGGCAGGTTCTTTTTCTTTCCCTGTTCCCATCACTGAAAAGGCTTTAGAGCAATGAATGGAATTTTGCATTTTGATGCATATCCCTTGCCTCACCTTTCCCCACAGCACCAAAGCTAAAAGCAGGGATCAGGGCCCATGGGATGCCTTTTTGCTTTTATGCATGCCATGGAAGTCACATGTCGCCATGATCCTTCTCCTGTCCTCCTGTGCACTCTATCTTCAGACTTCCCAAGTACTTCGAGAGTAAAAATACATGTTACACCAATGATGAAGAAAACCTTTTCCTTTCATACTGAAGAGTAATTTCATGAGACTTCACATAGATCAGGAGCAGCATTTGGGAGTTCACACATTTTGCTTTATGTCTGCAATTTGCATTGTAAACAGATTCCTTTTTGGCACTGTAACTTGGAGACATGGAGGGCCTGGTACATTTTGGACCACAGCAGGTGGAAGAGAAGACTAAATTCTCCTCACTCCCCTTATTTTCTTGTGGCCCAAATCCTAAGCACTCAATATCTTCTACTACTTTGCTCAGTCTCTTAATGCTACTTTTCCTTTGATGGAAATGTCTCTGTTCCATGAAGCATCTGATTGTTGGGCTGAAAATTTCTATGTGGAACACTTTTATTTAGAATGTTTTTATGATCTGAGCCTTTTTGATTTAGTGCAGTTTACCCACATAATTCCCACCATACACACCTTGATTGGGGCAGAATCCACTGAATGATGAAGCTTAAAAAATTCATCAGCAGTGAAAAATTTTTATTACTTTTTAAAAATTTTCTTACAACAATTTGTTAAGCAATTCATTTGCAATCTTAGAAAAACTGGGCAGAAAATGCTGCGTTGTACCAGTGCATATACTCCACTACCTTCATTGACATTCAGAATAGTGTTGTCATTCATCACAGTCCAATCAATTAGTTTAGCTAGCTCCAGGGATATTGATATGCATTAGATCCTACCTGATTGAACCATCTGTGCCATGTGATGGCATCTTCATTGATGGAGAATGCTTGGCTTGGAGGAGCCTGGGGATCCACCTTTCCAATTCGTATGCGCTGAAAGGATTGGTTGGAGAAAACAACCCAGTTGATCACATCTAATCCCATTACTAATTCTCCATTTTGGTCAAAGGAAATCTCATCCCCACCACTGTTATTAAATGAAACTGCTCTCAGAGAGTGATGAAGCTAGAGGGAAAAGGAGAACAACACTGTGAGATTTACAGGATAACGCTCTACTGGAAGGTCTCCAGTCCAGCACTATAACCACCGCACTGAAGGTTGATGAAAGACTGCTCATTCTCATGATAGCAGGATGGGATATCAGGATAAAAGGGAAAGTTTCAAAAGCCTTGATAATCCATGTAGACTGTTCAGAAAAAACAAGAAGGAAACGAAGATGCTACAGGTTCACTTTGGGTTATGTTTAGCTGTTCTGTGCAGGAGGAAGGGAAGGAACATGGAAATAGGTGCAGAAGACAAGGCTTGGTTGACAGGTTCTTCTGTGCATCAAAACCCTATGTTAGAGATCTGATTAAAAGACAAACAAAGAAAGTCTAGCCCATTACCTCCTGCCACAAGGGGTACTTGTGAAGCTCCTCTCGCCTTCCATTTACCTTTGCTCTGTCTTTGGATCTGGATGAGAGCAGGACATGAAGAGCATGGGTCACCATGTAGACTGCATTGTAGATGCTGTAGCTGTGTCCAAATGCACTCATTTCAAAGAATGGTGCTGGGAGGGTCTCCAGCTTCTCCTCCCCAGTGCAAATGTCTGCATTCTCCATGTTGTCCAAACTTGGATTTGAGAATAAACAGCCAAAGGCCTGCTGCCAGAAGTGCTGGATAAAGCCATCTCCTTTGCTGCTAAAAGGATTTCTGTTCTCAAGAAAAGTCCTGAATCCTGGTGGGTCACTTGAGTGAAGTGTGAAAGCAATAGAACCATGGAACATGTCTGTGTCCCAGTCCCTTTGGAACAAAAATGAGACAAGTGCCATCTGGGCTGTCATTATCAGCACTTTGGCTTTTGGTTTATTTGTTACTTCCTTCAGTGCTGATAAGTAGGGAAACCATCTCAGAAACACAGTGGAATAAGAGTCTCCGTACACTACCAGTGCATTAGCATTGCTACCCATGACCTGCTCATATATTTTTACACCTGCTTGCATCATCTCATCAAATTTATCGCCAAAACTGTATTTGGGGATCCTTTCTACAAAGGCAAAACAGACACCTCTTCGAGAAAACCTTGGCAGGACAGTTTGCACAAATCTTTCTCCATTTTCATCATTCATAATAAGGATGCCAACCCAAGTCCACCGAAAATGCAGAAGTAAGGAGAGTATGCCTATGTTTTGAAGGGCTTCCTTGGGTACCACCTGGTAGAAGGGAAGGCCAGGGGTTTTAGCATTCATTACTGCAGCAGAGCCGTATGTCAGCTAAAGAGAGATGGGTGGGAAAAGGCAGTATTAAAGACATCAAAATGGAAGTTTGGTGCCTCTCATAGCAAATCACTCCCATCATTTTGGGCATCATGACGGCTAGCATCTGTGCTTGGAGTGGAAGTGTTCCCACATGGCCACTTTGGGGCGGCTTCTAAGAGCAGAGTAGTTAACCTGAGGGAAGAAATCAATTAAGGTCTAATGGAAAAGTGGAGGGGAATGGGGAAAGCTTCCTCCATGAAGTCACCTGTATCCTTTGTGGGCCATGATCTCCTAGTTTTGCAGGATGGAGTACCTGCTAGACTTCTTCCCACCAAGTCTCAGTCATAGGAACAGGAGTTCATTTGAGGTGAGTTTGGCCATGACTGTAGATGATTTCAGTGGATCTCTGGGACAGAGAAGGAATGACCCGTCTCCACAAGCACTCCTCCAGTATGATCTGAGATGCCATGAACTCCAGATTGGACTGATGAGGGAAGAGCAAGGGTCTTCCTGAGTTCGTTTTGGCACCTGCTCAGGATAGACCTATAGACAGAAGCCTTTAAAGATTTCCTTGATTATCCAGGGGTCTGAGGGGATTATCCAGGTGATTCTTTTCTTTTGCAGGGTCTTTTCTACCGTATTTTAAGCTATTTTAAATTATTTTTACAATCATTTTAAGATAGTAGTTTTAAAGTACTTGCATTGTCCTGTTTTGAATATTGTTATAAACTGATCAGAGAGCTTCAGCTTTGGGGTAGTATAGAAATGAAATAGCAGAAACAGAGAAAAATAGTGAGTCAGAAGGGGGCACCTGGGCCATCTAGTCTGACTCCCGGCTCCAGTCAGCTCCACTCATGAAATCTGCAACATGTGGTTTTCCAATCTTTTCTGGAACACCCTTACTGATGGGACCTCAACTACTTCCTGTGGAAGCCCATTCCATATCCTAGGAGACCTAACTTCACTCATGACCCAGTGACTAACTCTACATATTAATTTCAGTTGGATTCCAAGGCAACTAACATATTCTAGACCTAGCTTATTATGTTCCCCATTCTATGGAGCCAAATGGAAGGAAATACAGCAATTGGTTCTCCTGATGAATTACAATAGACTGGAAAAGAGATGGTGTGGGGGGGGGGGGAGATTAAGGATCTGCAACATTTATGACAGGGAATTGGAGCCCTGCATGAATTCACCCCTTTGTCTGACAGATGTTGTAACTGGTGGAAAGCAACAGTTATCCACTTGATTCCAAGATCCGGAGGGAAGTTTTCTGGATTGAATTTGATCATGAACATGTCTGGTATATTCTCTCAATCTACATGTTACTGAGCTTCCATGGGAACATTCAATACAATATTTCTGAGAACAGATCAAACAGTGCTAACGTACTGAATGGCAGTGGACTACTAAGTTCAGAAGCTTGCAGTATAAAAAATGAAAATCTTTCTATCCCACCTTCCTATGTCCTTCCACTCACCACCTCAACTTCAAAAAGCTGAGCAGGACTGCATGTTTCAATGGGTCCTACAACTCCAATGCTGCACATGCTTGCTGAGAAAGGGAAGGTGGGTCCTACCTGAGGAATCTTATAGATATCCAAGAGGGTTGCTATGTGAATGGAAATTTGAGGTTCCAGTCCCCCAATGACAGCTGTGAGGATATACCGGATGTCACAAATGTAGTTGGGGATCAGTCTCTGCAGTGCCGATAGAAGCAACATCGTGGCATGATAGGTGCTCCTAGCATTGTCATTGCTGTCATAGAGGTGGAAGCCCAAGGTGAGATTGGGCAAGAGCTGAGGGTTCTGATTGATTTCCTTCACTGCGAATGCCAAAGCCAGGATGACCTGGTAAGCCTTTGCCACAACACTAAAAAGAGAGGTGGATTTCATAGCAGAAGTATTTCACATTTAAATTCATTATTGTCATGATGTTTCTTGCAATCATCATCTTAATATTTATATAAAAGTTTCTTCAAGGATCTCTATATACCTTTTGCAGTGTTATTTTTCCTTGCTACTGGTTTAAAATTGGTTTTAATCTACACCACATTTGTTTTTACACCACATTTGAGTTTATGCTCATAATGTATTCACAAATATTAACCTTTACTTTAAGCGTTGTGGAGTATGTCTGAGAAGGTGATCTATAAATATGACTTCATGCGATTGAATAAATAGTTTGAGGTTGCCTATGCAAAGGTAAGGGAGATAAACATTGCCAAGTTGTGAACCTTCTGAACTCAGTACTCACAATACATTCTGGAATTCTCATCACTCTTTTGAGAACCATTTTGAATTTGTGTCACACACAAATGACATTTCTGCAGAAGCTGAAAAGCAAGCTATGAGAGAAAATTGCATTGGCTCAGCTAGCTATGCAAGGAGGTTAGGCAGCAAAAGAGAAGGGCATGTAGAAAAAGACAAAATTTGGCTGGTCCATCAGCTTGCTCCAAAAGCAGGGGGAAAAAAATACCAAGGGAAGAAGAATGGCTTTTTCTGATTGCTCCTATCCTTTCTTCCTATTCTATTGTGGGTCCTATCCAGACATGCCTTCCAGCTTTTTGTTTCTCAAGCAAGAGGACGAAAGGGACAATTGGAAAGGGCTGAACAGCAGGTGGGAAGCAACCTTTCAAGTCACAGTTGAGGACAAAGAGAGAAAAATTGAGGGAGGGGGGAAGCAGGTAGAAAAGCAACTCTAGGATCTCTGAGTTTTTGGTCTTTTACAGAAGTTCTGATACATTTTCTGGCCCTGCAAGATTAGGGCATACCAATAAATGATGGATGATAATGACACTGGTATAGGTAAATAATACAGGATGGATCTGGACCTGCACCTGCACCTGCACCTGGGTGGGGATGGGGATGGGTATCATAGAAAAATTACAATATATACAATAGTCATGATATAACTGGTTTGGAGTAATCCAGGATATAACAGTACAAATAGCATGAGAAAATGATTCAGGTGAGCATTTTGTGACATGCAAGTAACATGCATTTTGTGACATGCAGAATGAGAGGGAAAAGATCGCATAGGGAACTTCAGGTGGGAAAAAGGGTATGCCACAGAATTTGAAGAGGAATGAATTGAAAGCAGGAGGACAAATAAGTGCAAATCGTAGAAATAAAATATATATTTTTTGAAACCACTTTATTGTACAATTGAAAAAATATGCTTTTCTTGCTCACTGTTCTCTAAGTGTGTTAAAATTTTAAATGCCAATAAACTATAGCTTAGCAGGCTGCAGCTGTAGAAGAGATCTGTCTATTAAAGAGAAATGGAAATAAAAGTACACAAATAAGTTCTTACACAAGATCTTCAAGTGATGGAGGTGGAGGTTCTTGAGTGAAGTTTTCTGGGCTGGAAAGGAAGCCACCGTGAGAAGTAATGGTGCCAATGATGAGGTCTCCAGGCTCATAATACATGTGAAGTGGATGGTGTGGATGTGAAAGTCTGCACTTCCCATTCCCAATCTGAGCCTTCCAAACCATCTGAGGAAGTGCTCCCAGCAACAAGACCATCATAAATGTGAGCATCATTCCAAGGACAAGCATTTGCTCAATACACAGACCTGTCAGTTGCTATTACAATTCTATCATTGGCTTAACTGTGATTAAAACTGCATGATTTCAAGATGAGTACTTGGAGATAGGGCTGAAGGTATACACATGCTGATGTCCTCCAGCAGTGAATGCTACTGGGCTTATACATAAACACACTCCAGACATTTTGCTATTGTGCTTGCACGTGGTCACTGAAATTCCACAGGGTTCTTAAGAAACAGCAGATTTAATAACAGTCCATATGATTCAAAACAAACATGGCAGTGGTTATCTTAATAATGCTATAATTGTTGTTTGTTCTTAATCTAAAAAAGTTGGGGATTTCCTCTGTACTGCTGAAGAAATAATCCTTGAATAGTTGCATCTTAAATGATCTCTTGTCTTCCCCTGAGACAGAAAAGGACAGGAGGGAATGGAATCTCCCACAGAATGGACATGGGACCAGAAATATTTCCTTACAAGTTTATTCTGCTAGTTAAGTTATGTTTGTCAATGGGAAGTGTTGATTGTGCTTCTTAGAATGCCTGCAGTAGATTTTGTGGTTTGCAAATAAAACAGAGATGAAGGCTTTTCTCTTTGAAGTTCCCCAGGCCTTTCAAACTATATTATAGTGGCTGTAGATGCTGGTTAAAAACTGGAATAAAAGGCAGAGGTGTATTGTGTGTGTGTTGTTTCTTTGGGACAACTGCTTCCATTCACATTCATTGTGTGGAAACTCGCACTGATTTGTTAGCTTCTTATTTTTCTCCATGGTTCCATGCGTGAGATTAATCTTAACATTATTCCTATTTGAGGGCCTCATTTGCAAGTAAGGGACGGAAAGGATATGTAGAGGAGGGTCAGTGGTACTTCGGCTCACAAACGCCTTGGCTCATGAACAAATCAGGCCATGAACAAAAATTTCTGAAAAATTTTGACTTGGGTTGTGAACTGCACTTTGAGTGGGGACCAAGATCACAGCCAACTCCCCCACACCGCAGTGGGGAGATGGCCGTGATTGCAGATCTTTTCATGCAGGGAAGGCGTGCGTAATCAGAGGCGTGCTGCTGCAGGCAAGACGGGTTCAGCACAGCCAGGAGAGATGGCCGAGATTGCACCTGTCTTTCCTGCACGATCATGCCTCTGATCACGCATGCCTTCCCTGCATTAAAGCAACTGTGATCATGGCTATCTCTCAACTGGGGGGGCTGGGGGGGCAGGGGGGGAGATGGCTGCAATTTTGATGTTGATCGCAAATGAAAGAAAGAAAGCAAACTAATAGATAGCAAACAATACACTTCAATGTCTTCTTCATAATGGAAAGAATTACAGGATACAGAAAGAAAAAGATAGAAAAATGGCCCTCAGAAAAGGTATACAATTGGCTTGAGGTTACAGAATATGCCAAAAAACCTAGTCACTTAAATTCTTCAATCTTTCCTTCTTATTAGCTGCTCCCTGTTGTTCAGCTCATGTCTTAGCAAAATGATATAACATTTGGGGGAAAAGATGCAAGCCAGCAGCCCAGAGCTGGAGGCTAGGATAGAAAAGATAACCACAGCAACAATGTATTTCCCCTTGGAGTCAGGTAGCCTGGAACAAAGGACAGCCATACGCCACAGAACACCATCATGCTGAATGTGATGAATTTGGCCTCATTGAAACTGTCCAGCAGCTGCCTGGCATGGAAGGCCACAATGAAACACAGCAAGGAAAGGAAGCCCATGTAGCCCAAGACAGTGTAAAACAGCACCACAGACCCTTCGTTGCACTCTAGGACGATTTGTCCCCCCACCAAGTGCATGTCCAAATCAGGGTAGGGAGGAGAGCTTGACAGCCAAACTGTGCAAATGGCCGCTTGCACGAGGGAGCAAGAAAGAATGATGGATTTGGTTAGTCTCGTCCCAACCCACTCCACATCCAGAATCTGGGCTTGGTGGCCATGAAAGCCAGCACAACAGTGATGGTTTTTGCAAGCACACAGGAAACAGCCATCGAGAAGATGGTGCTGAAGGCAGTTTGCCAAAGAGGACATGTCAGTTTCTGAAGATGACCAATGAACAGCAATGTGCGAAAGAAGCAGAGCAGGAGGGAAATGAGGAGGGTGTGGGTGAGGTCCCGGTTGTTGGCTTTGACAATGCGAGTATTGTGGTGCTTCATGAATACTCCGAGCACCAATTAAGTGAGAATGGAAAAGGAAAGGGCTATGCAGGATAAAGCTATCCCCAAAGGCTGTTCATAAGACAAGACACGTACATCCTTCTGAATACAGAAATCCCGGGGGTCACTCGGATATCTTTCATCTGAGCATTTCTTGCAATCTTCCATGTCTG
>NW_025335715.1:1924-3292 GCF_004798865.1 Varanus komodoensis | reverse complement strand
CTGGCCAGCAGGTGCAAAGTAAGGTCACCCTCCAGTAGTGCACCAGTGCAATAAAGACTAGCAACTGTTGGCTGCCAGAACATTTCTTGTGTGTAAAAAAAAGTGTAGACTCCCTGGCTATGTATGCCTTAATAAATAAATATCCTTAAATTTTCTGTTCCCAATGTACATTTTACGTTTTCATAAATGTAAAATTCAATGTTATGGAATGGGATTCCATGGGAGGTGGTTGAAGCCCCATTGGTGAGGGTGTTTAAGGATAGGCTGGACATGCACATGGTAGGCATGTCATGAGGGGAGCCAGCTGGAGCTGGGTGTCAGATTAGACGGCCTGGAGGCCCCTTCTGTCTCACACTCATTCTATGTTTCTAAAATATGCTGAGAATGAATTCAGTAAAGCAATCACTTTGCAATGAGGTATAACTGATTTTCTTTTCTATGTAGTTCATAAGTAGCCCTAAAGTATGGCTTTGACTTATATAACACATATATCAAGTACAGGATGGTTGGAGTCTGTGGCTTTTATTGTAGTAAAGGCACAGCATCATGGGATATTTCTTGAGGTCTTCAAGTGTCGTTGGGGTGTCTCATGTTTCAATTAACTCACACAGCAGGCCTATATCAGTTAGAAACTTTTATTGCTACTTCCTACAGGATTTACGATGTCACTGATAAGCTCCACTAATGCGCTCCCTATCGGCTGCAGGTGCCGCTTCTTCCTGACTTTCTACAAAAGCATCATGTGGTCTCAAACCTTCCTGTCTCCTCTTTCCACCTGAGGGTGTGACAGACCCCTGTCCCTTTGTTGTAATTGGGTCTGTCGTGTCAAGGCTCTTCTATTTTGGGTGGATGCCAAATTTTCTGCCATGTCTTCTTGCCCTCCTGAGCTCTGTTCAGCAGCTTCAGAGCTAGGAGCCGGAGGGAGCATCTTCTTCAGGCAGTCCAAAGTAAGAATCAGAGGAAGCTACTCTCTCAAACGCTTCCCCATCAGCTGCATGTATGCTCAGAGGCCGAGGGATGAGGTGGAGGAGAGGTTTCTTGCTCAGCAGCCTGGGAGTCAGGCTGCATATGGGCTGTCTGAGCACTGGTTTTCAAATATAAATCTCCTTGGTCAATTGCCAAACTCTCACTGTCAGCTCCTATCTCTTCCTCATGAGTAGACGTCTCTGCCGAGGCATCAGACACGACATCAAGGAGGCAAAGTGATCATATAAAGGATAACAGGATTGCTTGTATACCTCATAAATATAGAATGGTTGCACCAATCTTTTTTGCTATTACATACAGAGAATGTTTTACTACAATCATGGCAATATTCAGGGAGAATGAACACTTAAAAGTTTAAAAACTGCCTCTGTCATAACCCTT
>NW_025335715.1:0-1414 GCF_004798865.1 Varanus komodoensis | reverse complement strand
ATGAAAGGACTGGTTTGAGGAAACAATCCAGTTGACCACATTGTAGCTGGACACTAACTCCCCATTCTGGTCAAAAGAAATTTCATCCCTGGCACTGTTGTTAAATGAGACAGCTTTCAAAAATGATGAAGCTAAAGGAAAAAGCAAAAGATGTTGTTGGTCTTTCATGTCCAAGAAACACTGGTAGGTAGTTAATGGTGTTGGACATCTTTCCTTGAGTGTTGATGACAGATTGCGCAGATACATCACAAGAGGATATTAGATTCATTGGAAAACTTTGAGCTTTGTTTTTGGGTCATATAGAAATTTCAAAGACAAGCAAAAGGAGAGCAAGAGAGCTTTTGGGATATGGAGTGCTTTTTCACATCCAGACAGGAAAGGAAATGGAAAGTATGAGCACAGAAAGAATTGAGTGAACAGATTCTTGCATAGTTACTGAGCAACACGTGATGAACTGTAACAAACATTAGTGAGCCCTTTACCAAATGCCACAATGTGTGATGCTGAAGCTTCCACTTTTCTCCATTCACCTTTCCTCTCTCTCCGAGTATGAATAAATCCAAGGTGTGCAAAGCATGCGCCACTGCAAGGACTGCATTGTAGATGCTGTAGCTGTGTCCTGCCATGCTCATTTCAAACAATGGTGCTGGGAGGCTTTCCAGCTTCTCCTCCCCAGTGCAAATGTTGCTGCTCACCTCATTGCTCAGACTTTCATTTGGGAATACACAGTCAAAGTTCTGTTGCCAGAAACCCTTGATAAAACCGTCTCCTTTGGAGCTGAAGGGGTTTCTGTTCTCAAGAAAGTCTTTGAATCCTGGTGGGTCATTGGGATGAAATGTGAAAGCAATGCCACCATGTAACATGTCTGTATCCCAATTCCTTTGGTACAAAAAGGAAACAAGCTCCATCTGTGCTGTCAGTACCAACACTTTGCCTTTTGGTCTGTTTTTCACCGCGTCCAGTCCTGGCACATAAGGAAACCACCTTAGAAACACTATGGAATAAGCGTTTCCATACATTACCAGAACTTGAGCAGTACTGTCCATGACTTCCTCATATATTTGTATACCCATCTGTTGCATTTCAAGAAGCTTTTCATCAAAACTGAATTTAGAGATTCTTGTAATAAATGCAATGCATATACCTCTCTTGGAAAACAGTGGAGGAACCATTTCCACGAATCTTTCTGAAGAGTCATTATCCATAACCAGGAGTCCAATCCATCTCCACTTAAAATGTAGACGCAAAGAGAGAATGCCTGCATTCTGCAGGGCTTCACTGGGGACCACCTGGTGGAAGGGAAGACCTGGTGTTTTATCATTCATCACTGGAGCAGGGCTATATGTCAGCTGAATAGAGATGGGTGAGGAAAGAGAACCTTAAGAAATCATTTCAAACCCAGCATGTCATTACT
>NW_025335714.1:17995-24955 GCF_004798865.1 Varanus komodoensis | reverse complement strand
CGTGAAAGCAAAGGGGAGCAGTTCGGGTGTACCCCAAGATGCAGCTGTGCCACTAGTGGCGTGATTTGCCAGCTTCCACTATTTCTGGGTGGGGACAATTAGCTCCAGCGATTTCTGCTCCGGCAACACCACAGCTGGGGCATTGTGTCACGTCACACCTCGGGCTCCCTCAAAGGCAGCTTCCGCTGGTGTGGCATATGGCTCCAGGGTGGACAGTGTTGGGAAATTTGGATGAATTCTGTCTGAAAAGCATTACTTCTATGTGCCTTTTTGCATTGTGGGATCAAATTCTGTCTTCCTTCTCAACACCAAGCTGTCACTGTTTAAAATGGCATTCCGCGCTCCTTTCTCTCACCTTTAGCTGTGGGCTACAGTAGACAGGCCATTTAGTCCAAATATACATTGTAAATAGTCATTGTTGCAATTCAGTTTACAAGGAAGTATCTTTTGATAGCCCAGAGGCTCCTTGTGCCCTGGCCAATTCAGAATGTTAGCATAGATAAGAGTCTTGAGTTCATGCATAGTTTCAGTAGATTGAATTTACATGTCTAATCAGACCTGGAGATGGGTTCAAGTTACTCAACTAAAGTGTCAATACACTGCAATTTGAAATATTGTAATCTCATTGTTACAGTGTGATTGACTGACATTTCTTTACCTGTTCTGTATGTGATGACCTCAGAATCTTATTGTAATCGCTGCATTTTGTCATCAATTGCATGTGACTGGGAGTGTATAAAAACTCTCTAGTTGTGTTGAAGCTTTGCAGCAGAGTTCATCTCTGTCTGCCCAATAATGCATGCATTATCATGAGCACCGCGGGAAACTTGGAGTAAATACAATAAAGCCTCAGATGGTCTGGACGCTTGGTCTTTCCCACAAACCCGAGTTTTTTTCCCTCTTCTCAAATTGAGATTCTGGGATTCTGACAATTTGGTGACGAAGGTGGGATCGTGGGTTTTTGGCCCTTTATCCTGGGTGGGGGAGATGGTAAATTTAGCCGAAATTCTCTCCATTGTGAGAGCACAGATACTGGCCATCTCTTCTGTTTAGCAGGTGGGTCAATGTAATTAGATATGATTTTGAACCTCATTGCATGTTGGCTTTGATTGTGGACACCCAGGAAGCATGGGGGGTTCAGAATCTCGGCTTACTACCCCATGGACACCTCTGCATCAAATTGCAGGATGGTGTGAAATGGCCATGGGTGGTACCTGCGGGGTTGTCGCGGAAGCAAGTGCTTGGTATTTTGATTTAAAACAGCATGGTCAGACCTAACTAATTTGGCCCCAGAGGGCTCATTTGATTGAAATTGGCTATACTTCTTGAAAAAGCATTTCGCAGAAATACATCCTAAGGAGACGGAATAAGGTTTGGTCCAAGCTGGTGGAGGAGAAAAAGCTAGCTAATATGGTATTGGTGCACCAGGAAAGATCTACACATGTGAGTATATGTTTGCATAGGGGTTTGTGTAGAGTTTTATGTTCACTGTTTGTGAAAGTCTTGCGTTCATTGTTGCTGTCTGTGTTTTCTGTCTTGTCGGTTTGTATTTTAAAGTGTTCCCCTTTCTGGGAGGTAAGCATAGCCCAGAGTGGGTTTTGGGGGTTCCTCAGGAAATAGCCGCTCCCCACCCAGCCACACCAAACTGTCCTCTTCAGGACATGGTTGAAAGCAAGGGCTTGGATGGCTGTTCTTGCCCCTGAGATGAGCATGTGTGAACCTGGCTTTGATTGAGAAACAGATTCATGAGGTCATTTGCCTGAGCCCAAGCATGGCTGAGTCCGGCTGGGAAAAAGGTGATGATCAGGGCATGTGTGTGAGAGATTTTTTTCCTTCCCCCATTCCTTCTATATGAGCCAGAACTGGGAAGTAAGGAAGTTTGTGGCCCTGAAATTGGGCTAACACAGGTTCTACCCAGTTTCCTGGCCATCCTCAATAAGCTTATCCTGTGTGAAAGCCCTGTATGAAAGAGGGGTTATATAGAAACATTTTTATGCAGGTCCTTTCCTTGTCAGAAACCGGGAACACTGTTTTAGGGACAATGTTTTAATGTCTTGCAAGTTCTTCTGCCTCTTCCATCTGTCTTACCGCCCTCCTAGGTAGGAAGATTTCTTTCTTGTTAGATTAAATAATTGTGTTTGAAATTCCAGGAGGGGATGCTGATGGGCAGATGAAAGATGGAAAAAAATGTATATACTGTTGCGAATACTCAGTAGGAATCCTGAAAAGGATTCCCAGAGAGATAAAGAAAAGGGTTTTATATTGGGAACATTTTGCTGGTACAGTCTTGGAAAATTTGGATTGTTGTGTTTAGCAATTTGCCTGAGCAGTAGCAGACTGGAGTTCAACAGGGCAGAGTGCCCAAGACAGATTGCAGTTAACCACTGATAAATACTTCTGCCCAAATTGGTTGGTTTTTCTCCCCTGTTGAACTTGCAATTGTTTGGAATGTGAGGTTTGAGTGAAAGGCAAAAAGATTTTTATTTTTCTGGAAGCTGTTTGTGTGCCATGTGAGAAGGAGAGTGCCAGGAATTCCTTGATTCAAGGGGTTCATGGTGCTTGGTGTGAGAGAGAATTTAAAAGTTTTTGGTAAATGGTGATTTGGTACTTTTTCTACCAAAAAAGAAAGAAAGAAAGAAAGAAAGAAAGAAAGAAAGAAAGAAAGAAAGAAGTGTGTAACTTTAGGAGTAAAGGCAGGAAAAACAAATGAAAAAAGGAGGAATAGTCTGCCTTGCTAAAGAGCACTTCCATTATTTAGAGACAGTAACCACAGCCTCTTCTCTGGGATTGGTCTGTCCAATTGAATTCAGGGGGGATTTGTGCTGGAAAATGTGGATTTCTTGACTCTGTGGGCTTGGCTATTCCACAGAGCCAAGAAAAGGGGGGATGCTCTGGCAGGAAGGTACCATCACTTTGTGAGTACTGCAGAAGCAGCATGTACAAAGCCTCTGAGCATGTGCAGAGTTCAAAGTACTTTGGGAAATTTGAGCAGCTCTGCTTCCAGCTACAGATTGGAGGTGGGCTTGCACTAGTTCTGAAAAAAGAAGTCTTTGAGTCTCTCAAAAACTCTCAAAAGAAATATTGGTGTCTTAAAATAAAAATAATGAAATAAAAAGTTGTGTAAATGAGGCAAGGCATTTGAGGTTCTTTGTGTGTTCAAAGCTTGTATTGCCTCAGCAAAAATTCTGCCTGGGAAGGTTTGGGTTAAAGCAAAGACCCTTAAGCACTCTCAATGAGTAGCTAGTGGATTTTTTTTTTAAGGAAGGGAATCCTTCCAAAAAGCAATGTTGTGAGCATGTGTCTTAATGATTCGTGTCAGCCATCAAGAGTTTTCCCTCTCCAATAACTTCCATTTTTTCTAAGCAACATGGATCTGGGTCTTATATATGTGCCTGTGTACAAGGGCTGCATTCTGAGTATACCATCTTGTTATTGCTTTGCTACAACTGAAGGATTGGGAGGGAATAGATGAAACTCTGGGGCTGTGTATGTGTGCGTGCACGCGCATGCAGTGGGAAGATTTTCTTTTCAAATCAATGAGGCTACTTTACCCTTGAGATCAACAAAAAGTTTTGTTTCCTTTTTCCTTTTGCAAGGTTGCCAAATATTTTTGATCAGGCCCAGAAATTCACAAGGAAAAGAATCTGTGGGATGTGTTAACATTACCAACATTAAAGCAGATAATGATAATGATATTGTTCTTGCTGTTGTTACTGTTATTATTGATGGTGCTAAAAGAAAAAAATTCCTTACAGTAACCTAATATTTGTTGGGGATTGAGCCCATTTGCCAGCCCAAGGATGCGGGTAGCTAAAATGGCAAGTTCTCAAAACTTCTTTCCATGAACATAAGCACTCATATGTTCATCTAAATGTTTGTTTGTGTTAACAACGGGTTGGTGCATTTTGCATCTATGTGGGAGAGTATCATCTCTGTAATAAGAAATTGTGTAAAACTGTTCTCATTGTCCAAAGTCCAGCATAAAGCACATTTCTCTTTAGCCTAGGCAAGCAACAAGTTTGTGCAGCACAAGTTCAACAAAGGATTTCTTTTGTGTGCATTTTGGCATTGGTTGAACTGATTTCAGCAACCCAAACCTTTTCTTCTTGAAATTGTGCTAAAGAGACTCAAAAAGGACATATAGACTTTACATCTTGAGGTTTCTCTCCAAACTCATGTGGATCTCTCTGCCACTGCCTACAACCAGCTTCTGTGAAGAAGTGTAAAAGGACTTTTTTTTCCTCTTAATTAACCTTTCTTTTGAGCTGCACCTTTCCAGGAATCAAGCAGCCACGCTGGCACCCCAGAAAGGAAAAGAAAAAAACAGACTCCTTTTCTCTGCAGTCCTGGAAGGAAAAGCCCTCTGTCCCATGTCACGCCCTGCCCCAGGAACTGCAGAGATTGTGTCAGAATCCCAGAATCTCAATTTGAGAAGAGGGAATAAAACTCGGGGTCATAGGAAAGATCAGTCATTATGAACCTCCGCGTCTTTATTGTCTATCCCAGGTTCCTGCGGTTGACTCGCAATAATGTATTACTGGGCTAGCAGAGATAAACTCACTGCAAAGCTTCAATACCATTACAGGGCATTTATAGGTACACAGGTACAGGGCAATTGGTGACAGAATGCAGAGATTACAATAAGATTCTGAGGTCATCACATACAGATCAGATAAAGAAATGTCAGTCAATCACACTGTAACAATGAGATCACAATATTTCTAATTTCAGTGTATTGACACTTTAGTTGAGTAACTTGAACCCATCTCCAGGTCTGCTCAGACATGCAAATTCAAGCTACTAGAAACTATTCATGATAAGCTCAGACCCCATCTCGACTCTAAACATTCTGCATGATCAGGGCACATGAAGCCCTCTGGGCTATCAAAAGATTATTGTAAACTGAATTCCAACAATGAATATTTACAATGTATATTTGGACTGAATGGCCTGTCTACTGTAGCCCACAGCTAAAGGTGAGAGAAAGGAGCGCGGAATGCCATTTTAAACAGCGACAGCTTGGTTCTGAGAAGGAAGACAGGATTTGATCCCACAATGCAAAGGCACACAGGAGTAATGCTTTTCAGACAGGATTTATCCAAATTTATCCAAATTCAGTTCAAATTTACATTGTATACCTTCACAATGATTAAATCATCATTGTTGGAGTTCATTTTTACAAGGAAGTATCTTCCTAGCCAACAGGGCTTCATGTGCCCTGGTCACTCAGAATGTCTAGAGTCTAGATAAGGGTCTTGAGCTTATCATGAATGTAAGATCCTGAATGCAGATGCCCAAATTGGGAGCTAGCTTTCATCAGACTTCATTTGTGTTGGGAAAATTTGGATAAATCCTGTCAGAAAAAATTACTTCTGTGTGCTTTTGAATTGTGGGATCAAATCCTGTACTCCTCCTCAAAACCAAGCTAAGTCACTGTTTAAAATGGCATTGGAATTCAGTTTACCACGAAGTATCTTCCTAGCCCAGAGGGCTCCATGTTCCCTGGTCATTCTGAATGTCTAGAGTCTAGATAAGAGTCTTGAGTTCATGCATAGTTGCTCAGTAGCTCGAATTTACATGTCTAATCAGACCTGGAGATGGGTTCAAGTTACTCAACTAAAGTGTCAATAAACTGCAATTAGAAATATTGTAATCTCTTTGTCTCTGTATGATTGACTGATATTTCTTTATCTGTTCTGTATGTGATGACCTCAGAATCTTATTGTAATCTCTGCATTCTGTCAGCAATTGCCCTGTACCTGCCTGTGACTGGAAGTGTATAAAAACTCCGTAGTTGTGTTGAAGCTTTGCAGCAGAGTTCATTTCTGCCTGCCCGGCAATGCATGCATTATCGTGAGTGTACCGCGGGAACCTTGGGGTAAATACAATAAAGCCTCAGATGGTCTGGATGCTTGGTCTTTCCCACAAACCCGAGTTTTATTCCCTCTTCTCAAATTGAGATTCCGGGATTCTGACACCGGCCAGTGTGGTGGGTTCGTGCTCAGCTCACCCACCTCTAGGCAGCTCCACCAGCTTCCATCTTGCGTTGGGCCCAGGTCAAGGTCCTGCTACTTGAAGGTCTGAGCAGGCGCCTGTCCTAAATGTTGAGACCCACTGGGGAAGCCCTCCTGCAGGTACTGTCTTTATAGTCTTCAGCAACAGCAGAAGGTGGAATATGGGTTCTGGAACATCCCGCTCAAGGAAGGTCATGCATTTGCAGTCTTTTCAAGACTAAAACATTCTTGTTTACCAATGTCGCTCCATCTACTTTCAGGGGGTTTATTCAGTGTTTACACTGAATTTGGTTGTTTTGAATGAGTGCATGTCTCCTTGGAATCCAAAAGACCATGTGCTTGAATGCTGTTCCATGTGTTTGAATCAATGCAGAGCAACATAAATAAATTGGAAGTGGGGGCTTGTGACTGGAATTTGGGGCATCGCCTTTTGGCGGCCGTGTTCACTCAGGCCAAGTTGGCTCGTGTTGCTTAAGAACAGTTGAGCTCAGCATGCTCTCACACAGCCCAAAGAGACAGAAACATAGAAGGAGTCTCCTAGGTCCTGACCCCTGGCTCCAGCCAGCTCCACTCACAGCATGCCTACCATGTGTATATCCATCTTTGGACACCCTCACAGATGGAGCCTCGACCACTTCCTGGGGAAGCCCATTCCATGCCCTCGGGGTCCTAACCATCAGGAAGTGCTTCCAGGCTTCCACCCTAAATCTTGGTTCCCATGACAATCCTTCAGTCCCAAGAACAAGCCCAGTGGCAAAACGTTTCCAGAAGGATCTAATACCATCTTTGGATTTTGTGGTGCGGTGCTCCTTCACGCTCAGGTCAGGGGGCAGTAGGATACTTAGAAGCATAGAAGCCGAGCGAGTCAGAAGGGGTCTCCCAGGCCATCTAGTCTGACCTCCAGCACCAGCCGTCTTCGCTCACGACTTGCCCACCATGTGCATGT
>NW_025335714.1:16271-17284 GCF_004798865.1 Varanus komodoensis | reverse complement strand
CCCCCCCCCCAGACCAACACTTCTGGACTACAGTGCATAGAAGCCAAGGACTGCCAGGTCTCAAGGCTCTTTCCCCAAGTAAGCATTATGCAGTGAGGCTCCTCATTTGATTGTTTCATCTTGACACTCACAAGAGCTTGGTGCTGGGGAACCTCCTGGGTTCTTTTAAATTACCCCCATCCAATTTTAAGCAGCCTTCTTTCATAATGGTAACTAGTGTTGTACAAATTCTACCCAAACAGAAAATACCCTGTGTTCTGTCTTTTCAGTAATAATATTTGTGAATATATGTGAAAATTGCTCTGAGATGAAGAGATACTGACTAAAGAAAAGGTGAATTTGTTGATCTAAGACATGAAGACCTAGGCCAGGCCCATGTTTTGTATAGCCTGAAGTGCCTGATCCTACCTAATCTTAGAGGCTAAGCAGGGTTGGACCTTTTGAAAACTGGATGGGTGACTTAATGTTGTGAACTGCCCAGATTGCTTTGCCTATGGAGCTAATGAATAATAATAAAAAAATATTAATTCTTGCCAGCCTTCTCTAGAACCTCAACTTTTCATCTCTTCACTTCTAAGTTTTCTCCTAGTGCCCACCCAGTGAGAGACACATGTGTTGCAGCAAGTAAACGCCAACCAATGCCTCCCGGCATAACATTTGTTTCTTTTCTTACACCCCAAACTGCAAGTGTTTGTTTAATCCCTAGTTCTTTCCTCCACTTCCTCCTATCCTTCCCTTCCTCCTCACCTGAGCCCATGGCCTTTCACAAGCATAGTTTGCATCCAAACAATTCAATGTATTGCCCATTTAGCCCCCCACAAATCCGTAATGAAAAGTACCTGATAGCAGAGGCAGCCACTCCATTCTCTGTCAGCAGCCCTAACCAACAGGTTTGTACTTCCTGGGAAAGAGCTCAGTTCCAGAAAAGGGTCAGATCTCAGAAAATCTCAGCATTGGTCTGGCTCAAATCAATGCCAAACCTGAGTCAAGGTTCAGAAATGCAAAGAGAAGAC
>NW_025335714.1:13809-15396 GCF_004798865.1 Varanus komodoensis | reverse complement strand
CTCTTCTCCAGGCTGAAGAGACCCAGTTCCCTCAGTCTCGCCTCATACGGCATCCCCTGCATACCAGCTACCAACCTTGTGGCCCTACACTGCTCTGACTCTAACCTGGCTATATCCTTTCTGTAATGAGGGGCTCAAAACTGAGCACAATACTCCAGTTTTGGGCACAACAGAGTTGTGTAGAGTGGTAGTAATACCGCTCTTGATTCAGAAGCCACACTTCTGGCCATGCAACCAAGGGTGGCATTAGCCCTCTTGACCACCGCATCACACTGCTGACTCATGTTTAGCCTGCAGTCAACCTGTACACCGAGGCCCCTTTCACAAGTGCTGCTCTCCAGCCACTTATCACCTAACCTGTACTTATGACAGTGATTCCTATGCCCCAAGTGCAAGACCTTGCACTTATCCACATTGTATGCCATCCTGTTGTCTCCTGCCCACTTCAATAGTCTGTCCAGAACCTTTTGGATCTGGAGTACCAGCTCCTCAGTTGTGGCCACTGCTCCAGTTTTAGTGTCATCTGCGAATTTGATCAGCAGACTGTTCACCCCTTCTTCCATGTTGTTAATGAAAAGATTAAACAGGATCGGCCCCAGGACAGAGCCCTGGGGGACCCCGCTTGTCACTGGCTGCCATCCCAATGATACCCCGCTGATGGTTACCTTCAGCTTGCGGTCAGTCAACCATGCCCTAATCCACCGGACAGTGCTTTGGTGTACCCCAAAACTCCTCAGTCTCTCCACCAGGATATCATGGGGCACTTTGTCAATGGCCTTCTGTTCATGGCAGGAGTGCTGCTGAGTCCCTCGTGACCAGGGCATGTCATGGAAGTGCAACTGTTCCCAGCTACTGGACAGTGTATTGCAGGACATTGGTGCATTTTTTGCATTACATACAGAAGTCACTCATCTTTACATTGGGCTGGACATAGTTTAAGTGGAAAAGTGTTCATATGTGTTTTCACTTGTATATATTGGTGTGGAAGGTAAATTTGAGCTGTTTGGCAAGACTTGACCAAAACTAATACTATCCATAAAAACATGCAGTATTCCTACAGAACAGGAACATGGACGAGACACAGTTGACTACCTTTCCTTTGCTAATGGTTTTGGCTAAAGCTTCCCCAAACGGGAGGCCCCTAGATGTTTCAGATGATAGCTCTGGGAATTCCTGCCTATTGGCCACACTGGCTTATCCTCATGGTTATGGAAGTACAAACCTTCAGGGCAGAAGAAGCAGCTGTGGCTAATATAGGCATAGCCCAATCCATCTGGACAGGAAGAGCTGGGGAAGGCTGAGCTGAGCTGAGCTGAGCTGAGTCATTTTGGTACAAACAAGAATTTTCCCAGTTTGTCAAGACACCACCTTCACATGCCCAGTGTTCCCACCTTGCCACCATGGGTGTAGCTGGCATTTCCCATCATTTGGTTCATATAATATTGCTGTCAGTGTCACTGCAGAAAAGCCACTCCATTGGAAACTATGGACAGAAACCAATCCAAATGGGAGACTGAGAATCCTGAGTGAGCTGTTTATTGCTCTGGGTTAGAATAAAGAAGAGAAGCACAGCACAATATGCAGACA
>NW_025335714.1:12514-12765 GCF_004798865.1 Varanus komodoensis | reverse complement strand
GGGACACCCTAAACGGGTTCTAGAAACTTCTAAAGGGAAATGGGTGCAAGAAGGATGGCCAAACGCTTGCCCTGCTTGGCATTCTGCCCTGTAATCTCCAGGTTTGATGGGGGAGAAAAAAACAGTCAAGTCTGGAGACATGGTCTTTAAACCATTCTGCAAAGAAAGGTTATGAGAAGTATGTATGAAAGGAGGCAAAACAGCTCCTTCACCTGGGAGCTAATAATAATAATGATTAATAATTTAATTAT
>NW_025335714.1:10345-11508 GCF_004798865.1 Varanus komodoensis | reverse complement strand
TTCCCCTCCAGAACTTTTCTCCAGTGCCCTGGAGAGCAGCTCTCCACACACCTGGCAAATGGCATCTTCTGAACACGAAGAGACACACGGTTGAGGGTACTCAGTGGACACAAGTGTACTGAATATATTTCTTCACTGGAGGTCCTTTCTACAAGATTCATGAGGATCACATCTTTGGCATTCTCTGGATTCCTATAGGTTACTTCGAACCACCATAAAAGAGGCTCACGTGGGTGACAGGAATTGGAAAGTAACAAAAGCCTGGGTCCTGATGCCATCCAAAGATGCCACATCCTTCAGATCCCTTCCCATCTCACCCTGAAGAGCCTTACTTCCCTCTGAAGAGAGAACGGGTTGGGAGCTAGGTCCCCCCACCCTCCTCCAGAACAAGAGACCATTCTTTGGCAAAAGCTCTTAATCTCTGAGGAACACCGCGCCGCGCTGCCGATTCCGCCGCTACCTGACTGCCCTGCCACGCCCCTGCACACGTGGCAGGCGTGCCCGGATGGGGTGGGGTGTCGGGCGGCCGGGGCCGGCGGCCGAAGGGCATCGGCCAAAGGGCGGTCGCCGCCGTTCAGGGGGGGCTGGGCTGGCCAGGGGACTTGCTCTTTTGTTGTGGCAGTCCCTTCTGTTGAACGGCGAATTTTAAATGTTTTATAATTTTAAAGTGTTTTAACTTGTTTTTATGGAGTCGTCCCTGGCCATGTTGCCGTCTGAGTTTCCTGGGGAGCGCACTGGCGCCACCATTGGTGTGGTGATGGGCAATGGACGTAATAGTGGTGGGGGCTTAACGTGTCTGCATAGAAGAAGGAGGGACAGATGGCTGACACTTGTCCCTACTTCTGGTTTCGCTCCCAGCCAGAAGGTGCCAGGGAGTCTCGTCAGTTGCCCCTCGGGCCTGACGGTGCTGTTGTTTAATGCCAGGTCGGCCAATAACAAATCTGCCCTCATCCATGACTTGATTGTGGATGAGGGGGCCGACCTGGCTTGTATAACGGAGACCTGGGTGGGAGAGGGGGGGGATGTTGCCCTCTCCCAATTGTGCCCACCCGGGTATATGGTCCAGCACTGTTCACGGCCGGAGGGGAGGGGAGGGGGGGTCGCTTTGGTTTACCAAGCCTCCATCACTCTCACGGGACTTCCTGTCCCTTCGAGACCAGGGC
>NW_025335714.1:7481-9436 GCF_004798865.1 Varanus komodoensis | reverse complement strand
CCATTGTAGACATTGTAGCTGTGTTGGGTCATGCTCATTTGGAAAAAGGAGGCTGGCAGATCCTCTAGGTTCTCTTTCCCAGTACAGGGTCCATTTCCATGGGAGATGGGCAGGCTTGAGTTCAAAAATCTGCAGAAAAAAGCCCACTGCCACCAGACCCGGAGATAGACATCTCCTTGGGGTCGGAGTGGATCTAAACCCTGGAGGAAATGCTTGAACCCTGGAATGTCCCTTCTTCGGATTGTGACGTGCAAAGCACCGTGCACAACTACATTCATATGTGCATCCTCAGATCCTATTTCAGATCCTACTGCAGCAGCTTCCCAAATGGATGTCATGATCCAAACCTTCCTAAAAGTGGTCCCTGTTTTTCCTTCATAAAACAGCAGGATTGCTGATATTTGGCACATAACACTGTAGTCTGCAAAGACAATAATCACTTCGGGCTCAAACCAAGAGTTGGGAACAGAGCCTGCTTTCATTCTAAGTCGGTTAACTGGGCTCATTGGGTCAAACTTTTCAGTGAAGGCCACACAGATGTCCTTCTGCTGAAGCAGGGGGGGTCAGTGTCTGGATGAACTTTTCCCCCATGTCATCGTTGTGGGCAATCAGCCCGATCCAGTTCCAGTGGAAGTGCAGGAGCAGCCGGACCAAGCCCATATACTGAGGCTTGTTACTGGGATCCATCCGGATGAAGGAAGGGAAGACGCTTCTACCCGCTGGAATCATGTGGAACACGCCATAGCCTAACTGGGGGAAAGAGTTTCCAGTCAGTTTGTCCAGGAATCCTGTTTGATGTTTAAAAGATCACGTTGGCATTTCATCAGCTATCATGAAAACCACAGCTTAAGAGTTAAGGTGAGCTTTTAAGGAATGAGTATCTCCATTTTCACTTGAATGCTGCAATGTCTTCAAGATTTCTCCACAAGAAGTCATGGGCAGCCATCCTGGGAGCCCAGACAGTTTTGAACATTGCAATGGATATGTTGCCATATCTATATCCAAGAAATGTGATGCTTGAGCACTCATTGAAGTCTTTCTGGCTGTAGGCCTCCAATCGTGATACAATAATTTTGTCAGACTGAGCCTTCCTAATGTGGCCAAGCATTAGGGCACGCAAATTAAAAATGCTACACTGATAGTAGGAGTTACTAGAAATCATGAAGTGCCCCCACTCCAAAACTGAGAGCCCCCACCCAAAAATATATTTCCACCTTACCTATGGCTTATGACTGATATGCGGGCCGTGTGCGTAAAGCAGAGCCCTCCTGCATCACCTCAATTGCCCATCAATTCCTGGATTCTGATCACCCAGTGACCAACCCTCCATGGAGACGCCCAGGAGAGACATGGATGTGGCAGCACCCAGCAGGTGATATTCCATGCCAAGTGCTGTGTCTAGGCACAACTGGAGGAAGAGCAGCCCTTGGGTCTTAAGAAAAACCCTACAGGATCTGGCCAATAGTCCATCTCAGCTAGAAATCCAATCTCATGACAGCAGATAGCTGCGCACCGGGTCCCTCAAGCAGCGCAGGGACCAGAGCCCCATCTGCCCAACCCCTAAGCACAGGGTGTACGGAGGTGTGCGGCCACTGTGGTGACCCAAGATGTGAGTGCTATGGGAGAGGGAGAAAAAACTCTCTCTCCCCATTCTATCCACACCGTGTGTGGTGTTGACACAAATGCCTCAAGTATCATTTTCCCCTAAGCTCAGCAGCTCCCATTTTTGAAGCCAATGCTCATAGTGGTGTTGCCCTTGATTGCATTCTGTGAGCCGCCCCAAGGCTTCGTTGTGATGGGGGCAGCATAAAAATGTTTTAAATAAATAAAAAATAAATAAATTCTGTGTGTGTGTGTGTGTCACCAATGTATGATCATTTCGGCAGGCCTTCCTGCACTCACCTCTGTTAGTTGCTTGCATCAAGGAAATAACTTGGCCTTGAATACTTTGCTCC
>NW_025335714.1:0-5124 GCF_004798865.1 Varanus komodoensis | reverse complement strand
GATGCTAAACATAAACTGGAATGCAAGAGCTACATGAATACATTCAGAGACAGAAAAGGGAATCCTCATCCTCATTATTACATTTATTACAAACTTATTACACTCTATGCATTCATTTCACCCTTAGTGCCCATTGCCTAGAATTGCCTAGATGGATGATCCATGAGATAAATGTCGGTATTGATTTGGTCCTGCTCGAAGTTATGGGACTTGTAAATTGCCCTCAGCAAAGGCGGGATTCGGACAACCTTGCTGCGCCCCCTGCAGTGGCTCAGCTTGTCATGCAGAGCAGCCTGTGTAGCCCTCGGGCAGACCTTGCTAAAAGGGCAAAAGCTTAGAATGCATTAACGGAAGTCTCACTTCCCAATTAGGTGGAGTACGAGTCCCCTTATATTCAGCACTGGTCAGACCTCACCAAGGGTCTGCGCATGGTTCTGGACATCCAAGTTTTTAAAAGGTGCAGTTAAGCTAGAAAGAGTTCCAAGGAGGGCAACAAGGATGATCCGGGGAATGGAAATAAAGCCCCATGAGGAAAGACTGAGAGATCTTGGCATAGAAATGTTTTAATAAATAAATAAATAAATAAATGTTCAGCCGCCAGAAGTGAGGATTGTGGGGAACCTGAAGGGCTGTCACAAAGAGGAAGGACATGATCTCTTCTCATCCATTCCAGAGGGCAGGACACGGAATAGTGAAGTTGAACCATACCAGATTTAGGTGAGACACCAGGAGGAATGTCCAGACCATAAAGGCATTACAAGAATGGAATTTGGTCAGGTCTCTACTATTTTAGCCTTTTATCATGCCGATTGTTGCATGAAATGTTTCCTTGATATGGCCAATTTTCTTGACGTGTCCTTCCCATCCAATTGATTTCCTCTATTACTTTGCATTGTTGATTTAAAAAGGCCTTCTTATCATTCTCTGGAATTTTGCATTCAGTTGGGTGTACCTTTCCCTTTCTTGCTTGCCTTTCACTTCCCTTCTTTCCTCAGCTATTTGTAAAGCTTCCTTAGACAGCCATTTTGCTTCCTTGCATTTCTTTTTCTTTGGGATGGTTTTAATTGCTATATACTGTTTGTATAATGTTGGAAACCTTGTATAATGTTGCAAACCTCCGCCCATAGTTCTTCAGGCACTTTGTCTATCAGATCTAATTCCTTAAATCTATTTTTCACCTCTATTGTACATTCGTCAGGGATATGATTCCTGTCATACCTGAGTGGCCTAGTGCTTCTCCCTGCTTTCTTCAATTTAAGCCTAAATTTGGCAACAAGAAGCCCATGATCTGAGCCACAGTCAGCTCCTGATCTTGATTTTACTGACTGAATAGAGCTTCTCATCCGACACGTTGCAACCCCATGGACAACTTTCCTCCAAGCTTTCCTGTCCTCCACCATCCCTGGAATCCACCCAATCCCACACCCAGCTCCCCAGGGACCCCATCCAGTCCCCTCATTCTCTGCCATCCCTGTCTTCTTTTGCTGTCAATTGTTCCCAGCATCAGGCTCTTCTCCAGGGAGTCCTTCCTTCTCATTATGTGGCCAAAGTACTTGAGTTTCATCTTCAGTATCTGGTCTTTTAAAGAGCAGTCTGGGTTGATCTCTAGGACTGACCTGTTTGATCACCTAGCAGTACAAGAGACTCGCAGAAGTCTTTTCCAGTACCAAAATACAAAGGCCTCAATTCTTTGGTGCTCAGCCTTCCTGGAGGTCCAACTTTCACAGCCATACATTGCAACTGGGAAAACCATAGCCTTGACCAGGGTCAGCAAACCACGGCTCTGGAGCCGCATGTGGCTCTTTCATCCTCCTGCTGCGGCTCCCTGTCACTCAAAATATGCATTGCAACCGCCAATGTGTGACACCCGCCAGCACGTGGTTTATTGAGCTTTTTGACCCCCGGTAGGCCAACCATGAAGAAATTCCAGAAAAGAAAATTTCAAAAGAAAACAGAATGTTTAATAGTATGTGGGCAGATTCATTTGCTTTCACTGCTGACGAGACTGTTTTACCAGTATGCTTAATATGAGGTGAGATATTGGCAAACAGCAAAATGTTGACTGTTGCAGGACATTTCCAGAATAACCACACAGCCTTTGCTGAAAAATATCCAGATGGAGATCAAAGAAAAAAAGCCATTTCAGAACAGTTGCGGAAGGTTGATCTGAGCAAAAATCATAAATTAAGTTCTGCTTTTTATTTCATAAATATGACAAAGACTCAAATAGACATTGAGGGGTGTTTTTTTTAAAGTAACCATCAACCCAGTGTCTTTTTCTTTTTTTCTTTTTTTCTTTTTCTTTTTTTTGGAGTTCAAAATTTTTTGGATGCATGCAGAAATAAAAATTTGTTTTCCCTGTAGCAGTTCATTGATTTCATGAATGCAACAAACTATAGTTTTTTTAAACATAGCATAAAGGTTAAAAATGATATATGCAGTGTTATCTTCATTTTAGATGTCGAAAGGGTTTTGTGGCTCCTGGTGTTTTCTTTTTTGTGGGAAACACGTCCAAATGGGTCTTTGAGTGTTTAAGGTTGCTGACCCCTGGCCCTGACTATACGCACTTTAATTGGCAGGGTGATGTCTCTGCTTTTTAGTATGCTGTCGAGATTTTCCATAGCTTTCCTCCCCAGGAGCAAGCATCTTTTAATTTCTTGGCTTCAGTCCCCGTTTGCAGTGATCTTGGAGCCCAGGAAAATGAAATCTGTCACTACCTCCATTTCTACTTCATCTACTTGCCAGGAAGTGAGAGGACCGGATGCCATGATCTTAGTTTTCTTAATGTTGAGTTTCAAGCTATCTTTTGTGCTCTCCTCCTTCACCCACATCACCTGAAGTCACTCAGGGCTCCACGGCAATCAACTGGGTTGCTCTTGCCTTTTTCAAGCAAAGCTCATTTCATACAGTGGTAAAGGAAGTTTCCATTTGGAAACAAACCTTAGGAGTGATTAAAATGGGTTGAGATACTCAGTTTGGTCAAAAGTGCAAAGACGCGGGAGTAGCAGCCTGGCTGAGCCCCTTCCCTTGAATGGCAAAGGCATAAGAATGGAGGAAGGCCAAGGAGGAGGAGGACGGCCTCCATCAAGGAGGCACTGCCTGGAGAGGGGAAGAACCAATCAGGGTGGAGGAAGACTGGAAGTTTAGAAGGGGGAAGCATTCAGGGTGTAGCCAGAAGTCTGAGGTGACTTGACTGCACACAAGAACAGGAACAATCGAGAAGATGCATCTCACTAGGCACTGCTAAAACAGGAGCCTCTGAAATTGCAAAAGCTGTGTCTGCCCCAAGACTTTGGCTTGAACCTGTTGTCATTTTGCCTGTCCAGGGAAGCTGTCCTGAGCACAACCAGTGTAAAAAGATGAAAACTTCTCATCACAGTCCACTCACTGACCAGAGCAAACATCAGCCTGCACACCCAGGTCTCCCATGGGAAAGCTTCCCTGTCTCATTTTAAACATGGCTCCCCCATCAGTGGTAGTTGGCGTACAGAAACAAACGAAAGCTCAGGTGATGTTTCACTCCAGCTGCTATCGCTCCCTCACTGCAGTTGCAGGAGGCCCCTTCCTCTCTTTGCATATATGGAGAACCAAGAGGGGAGAGGATGGAGATGTGGGCATTCCCAGAGAGGCCATGTGGGCCGGGCTTCATCAAATTGCCTGCTTTGCCAAAAAATGGCGGGGACCGCATCTCCAAAGGCAGCTGCCCAGACTCAGACCAGCTCACTGAAGAGCTGGGCAAATGACACTAACGTCACTCTTTGACAGAGGTCTTTCTGGAGGACCTTCCTAAGGGGTCCGGCAGGTTGATGGTCCTTCTGACATGGCAGCCCTTCCATCCAACAGTGTCACTGCACTGCTAGAGCTGGAGCTGCCCCTCCCTTTGGGAGCCAGCAAGGCTGCTAACAACTTTGGCTCAAGCTTGGCCTCCTTCCTGACTGTGGTGCTTCAATTTCCACATTTCAAGGTCTAAAATGGACAGTAAATTCCCAAAGGTCCATGCTGAAGATAAGAGTGATGCAAACCTCTTATTCTGCCTGCAGAACTTTTGGGTCCTGCTTATTTCTCTTCCCTGGAGTTTTGGGAATTTCTTGACAAATTCTGCAGGTGTTTACATCCAGCAAGTCAATAACAAAGAAAGCCCCAGGAAGGCATGCAGAATACAAATGTGTCCTGAGCTCTCTGGTGTGTGGTTGCAGCTGCGTCTGACCACTTACACATCTCTTCCAGTAATCCAGTCCTCCTGGTGAGGCTGCAAGGACTACTTTCACCCTGCAACTTGCTACCAGAGCAGGGAAAGCCTCCCTCCCCCAGTGATGATGGTCCTGCTCTCACAGTTCCTTTGGCTGCTGCCTCAGGCAACCCAGGGGTTGCAAGTGGCATGTGGCCTTCTTTCTCATGGTTATGCAGCCTAAAGAGTATTACCGGCCGGGAGACCTGATTGTTGTTGGGAATTTACTGCTTGCCAGATATTCATATTCAGATCAAGAACAGTTTAATACATTACCACGAATAAGGATCCATCGTAATAAAATGTAGGTTTCCCTCCAAGTGATCTGGGATGCCTGCACGCCTGTATGCATTCTTTCAGGGAGCTCATTCCAGGGAGGTGTTTTAGGGGTTCTGATCAAGAGGAATTGTTGAGTACGAGACTTGCAGGGGTGTTCCAGGAGGGCTCTGGACAGAAAGGGGGAGCCAGGCGTGGGACTTCCTCGCTGGTTCTCTCCATGGTATGCTGAGTCAGCAGCAGAGTCAGAGGGAAACAGCAGTTTCTTCCATGCTGACAGACCCTGTAAGAGGAAAGGCTGTCCTGCCATCCCTGCCCCACAGATGCTCTGAGACCTTCCCTTTTCAGATACGCTGAATCTGCTGGCAGAACCTCAGGCAGCTGTACATATATTTCATGCAGAAACCCTTGTGCAATGCACATCAGATATTCTGAAATAGAGGAAGAGTTCAAGAGTTCACCGGCTTTTAGTGGCAGTGGGTTGCCCTCCCTGGGTGCTGGAGCATATGAAGCTGGTTCTGCTTGGTCCTTGTACAGAAACTATTGAGGGTGCTGGTTCTCATGTCTCTGCCATCAGGGTGCCTGTTCTTTCCCCAGGTAATACATTCCAGTGTCATACT
>NW_025335713.1:73585-79277 GCF_004798865.1 Varanus komodoensis | reverse complement strand
GTCCTCTTTGAGATGCTCTCCCTCCACGCATGCCTCCGTTTCTGCCCTTACCGAGTGCGTTCCGACAGTTGGGGCCCGCTGAAAGGCCGCGATTTCCCGGCCCAACTTTGACAGAGGGGCAAAAGTTGCCCCAAAAAGAGGGCCCTGCGGACACACTTAGTGTTCTTTGAGACGCTGTCCCACTGCGCAGACCTGCATTTCTGCCAGTACCGACCGCGTTTCGACGGTCGGAGGCCCGCCGAAGGCTGCGATTTCCCGGCCAACCCTGTCATAGACGAAAAAGTTGCCCCGAAAACAGGGCGCCGCGCGCACACCTAGTCCTCTTTGAGACGCTGTCCCTCCGCGCAGGCCTCCGTTCTGCCCATTCCAGGCGCGCTCCAACAGTCGGAGGCCCGCCCGTAGGCCGCGATTTCTCGGTCTCTCTAAGACAGAGGGGCAAAAGTTGCCAATGAAAGAGGGCCTCACGGACACACCTAGTCCTCTTTGAGACGCTGTCACTTATGCAGGCCTCCTTTTCCGCCCGTTTCAAGTGCGTTCCAACAGTCGGAGGCCCGCCCAGAAGCCGAGATTTCCCGGCCTCGCCCTGACAGAGGGGCAAAAGTTGCCCCGAAAAGAGGGTGACGCGGACACACCTAGTCCTCTTTCAGACGCTGTCCTTCCACGCAGGCGTCCGTTTCTGTCCGTTCCGAGCACCTCCTGATGGTCAGAGGCCACCAAGTGGCCACGATTTCCCGGCTCCACCCTGACAGAGCGCAAAAGTTACCCCGAAAACAGGGCGATGCAGACACACCTACTCCTCTTTGAGACTCTGTCCTGCCGCACCGGCCACCATTTCCGCCCGTTCCGAGCACGTCCAGACGGTCGGAGGCAGCCCAGTGGCAGCGATTTCCCGGCCCAAACCTGACAGAGGGGCAAAAGTTGCCCCAAAAAGAGGGCCACGCGGACACACCTAGTCTTCTTTGAGACGCTGTCCCTCCGCGCAGGCTTCCGTTTCTTCCTGTACCGACCGCGTTTCGATAGTCGGAGGCCCGCCCGAAAGATGCGACGTCCCGGCCCCACCCTGACAGAGGGAAAAAGTTGCCCTGAAAAGAGGGAGAAGCGAACACAGCTAGTCCTCTTTGAGACGTTGTCCCGCTGCGCAGGCCTCCGTTTCCGCGTGTTCCGAGCGTGTTCCGACTGTCGGAGGCCCGCCCTGGTGCCGCAACTTCCCGGCCCCACTCTGACAAAAGGGCAAATGTTGCCCCGAAAAGAGGGCCGCGCGGACACACCTAGTCTTCCTTGAGATGGTGTCCCTGCGCGCAGGACTCCATTTCCGCCCATTCCGAGCGCCTTCTGACGGTCGGAGGACCGCCCGAAGGCCGGGATTTCCCGGCCCCACCCTGACAGAGAGGCAGAAGTTGCCCTGAAAATAGGGACATGAGGACACGACTAGTCTTCTTTGAGATCGTGTCCCTCCGCACAGGACTCTGTTTCCGCACGTTCCGAGCGTGTTCCACGTTCGGATGCAGGCCAGGAGGCTGCGATTTCCTGGCCCGACCCTGACAGAGAGGCAAAAGATGCCCCGAAGAGAGGGCCACGCGGACACACCTAGTCCTCTTTGAGACGCTGTACCTACACGCAGGCCTCCGTTTCAGCCCTTAACCAAGCGCATTCCGAGAGTCGAGGGCCGCTCAGAGGATGCGATTTCCCAGCCCTACCCTGACAGATGGGAAAGAATTGCCCCGAAAAGAGGGCGACGCAGACATACCTAGTTCTCTTTGAGATGCTGTTGCTCCACGCAGGCCTCCGTTTCCGCCCATTCCGAGCAGTTTCTGACGGTCGGAGGCCAGACCGGAGGTCGCGATTTCCCGGGTCCACTCTGTCAGAGGGGCAAAAGTTGCCCCAAAAAGAGGGCCACGCGGACACACCTAGTCTTCTTTGAAACTCTGGCCCTCCGGGCATGCCTCCGTTTCTTCCTGTACCGACCGCCTTTCCATGGTCGGAGGCCCGCCCGAAGGATGCGATTTCCCGGATCCACCATGACAGAGGGGCAAGAGTTGCCCTGAAAAGAGGGCCACGTGAACACACCTGGTACTATTTGGGACGCTGTCCCTCAGCGCAGGCCTCCATTTCCGCCCGTTCCGAGCGCGTTCCGATGGTCAGAGGCCCGCCCTGGTGCCACAACTTCCCGGCCCCTCTCTGACAGAGGGGCAAAAGTTGCCCCGAAAGAGGGCCACGCGGACACACCTAGTCTTCTTTGAGATGGTGACCCTCCGCGCGGGCCTCCGTTTCTGCCCGTTCTGAGCGCTTTTGGACGGTCGGAGTCCCGCCCAGAGACCGCGATTTCCCGGCTCCACTCTGCCAGAGGGGCAAAAGTTCCCCGAAAAGAGGGCCACGTGGACACACATAGTCCTCTTTGTGACGCTGTCCCTCCGCGCTGGCCTCCGTTTCTGCCCATACCGAGCACGTTACGTCAGTTGGAGGCCCGCCCAAAGGCTGGGATTTCCCGGCCCCACCCTGACTGAGAGAAAAAAGTTTCCCGAAAACAGAGCGAAGCGCGCGCACCTAATCCTCTTTGAGATGCTGTCCTTCGTGCAGGCCTCCATTTCTGCCCATACAGAGCACGTTCCGACGGTCGGAGGCCCGCTCAGATCCGCGATTTCCCAGCCCCAGCCTAACAGACAGCCAAATGTTGCCCCGAAAAGAGGGTGACGCAGACACACCTAGTCCTCTTTGAGATGCTGTCCCTGCGAGCAGGCCTCCATTTCCACTTGTACTGAGCGCATTCCGACGGTCGGACGTGGGCCCGGTGGCCGCGATTTCCCGGCCCCACTCTGACAGAGGGGCAAAAGTTGCTCTGAAAGGAGGGCCACGCGGATACACCTAGTCCCCTTTGAGACGCTGTCCCTCCGCGCAGGAATCCGTTTCCACCCGTTCTGACTGCATTCCGACGGTCGGATACCCGCCCAGAGGTCGCAATTTCCCGGCTCAGCCCTGACAGAGGGGCAAAAGTTGCCCCGAAAAGAGGGCCACGCGGACATACCTAGTCCTCTTTGAGACGCTGTCCCGCCGTGCAGGCCTCCGTGTCCGCGTGTTCCGAGTGCGTTCCGACGGTCAGAGGACCGCCCAAAGGCCGCGATTTCCCGGCCCCAACCTGACAGGGGGCAAAAGTTGCCCCGAAAAGAGGGCCACGTGGACACACCTAGTCCTCTTTCAAACGCTGTCCCTCACGCATGTCCCCGTTTCCATCCATTCTGAAGCGTTCCAACGGTCGGAGGCACGCCCGGAGGCCGCGATTTTCCGGCCCAACCCTGACAGAGGGGTACAACTTGCCCTGAAAGGGGGGAGACGCACGCGCACCTAGTTTTCTTTGGGACACTGTCCCTCCGCACAGGCCTCCGTTTCCACCTGTACCGACCGCGTTTCGACGGTCGGAGGCCCGCCCGAAGGCTGCGATTTCCCGGCCCCACCCTGACAGAGAGGCAAAATTAACCCAAAAAGAGGGAGAATCGTACACGCCTTGTCCTCTTGAGACGCTGTCCCGCCGCGCAGGCCTCCATTTCTGCGTGTTTTGAGTGCGTTCCGACGGTCGGAGGACCGCCCACAGGCCGCGATTTTCCGGCCCCAAACTGACAGAGGGGCAAAAGTTGCCCCGAAAAGAGGGCCACGCGGACACACCTAGTCCTCTTTCAGACGCTGTCCCTCCGCGCAGGCCTCCATTTCCGGCCTTTCCGAGCGCTTTCTGACGGTCGGAGGACCGCCTAAAGGCCGAGATTTCCAGGCCCCACCATGACAGAGAGGGAAAAGTTTCCCCGAAAAGAGGGCCGCAACGACACACCTAGTCTTCTTTGAGATGGTGTCTCTCCGTGCAGGACTATGTTTCCGCCTGTTCCAAGTGCATTCCATGTGCGGATCCAAGCCCAGAGGCTGCGATTTCCCGGCCCCACCCTGAAAGAGAAGCAAAAGTTGCCCCGGAAAGAGGGCCACGCGGATACACCTAGTCCTCTTTGAGACGTTGTCCCTCCCGCAGGCCTCCGTTTCCGCCCCTTCCGAGAGTATTCCGACGGTCGGAGGCCCGCCCGGAGGCCACGATTTCCTGGAGCCTCGCTGAAATAGGGGCAAAAGTTGCCCCGAAAGGGGGGTGATGCACGCGCACCTAGTTTACTTTGAGACGCTGTCCCTTGTGGTAGGCCTGCGTTTCCGCGCAGACCGAGCATGTTCCGTCGGTCGGAGGCCCGCCCGGGGGCCATGATTTCCCAGCCCCATTCTGACAGAGGTGCAAAAGTTGCCCCAAAAAGAGCGACACGCGGACACACGTAGTATTCTTTGAGACGCTGTCCCTCCATGTAGGCCTCCGTTTCCGCGTGTTCCGAACCTGTTCCGATGGTCGGAGGCCCGCCCAAAGGCCGCGATTTCCCAGCCCCAACCTGACAGAGGGGCAAAAGTTGCCCCGAACAGAGGTCCACGCGGACACACCAAATCATCTTTGAGACGCTGTCCCGCCAAGCAGGCCTCCATTTCCGCGTGTTCCGTTCGCGTTCCGACGATCGGAGGCCCGCCCAAAGGCCGCGATTTCCCGGCCCCACACAGACAAAGGGGCAAAAGTTGCCCCTAATACAGGTCCACGTAGACACACCTAGTCCTCTTCGACACTCTGTCCCGCCGTGCAGGCCCGCGTTTCGGCTTGTTCAGAGCGCATTCCAACGGTCGGTGGCACGCCCAAAGGTCGCGATTTCCCGGCCCCAACCTCAGAGAGGGGCAAAATTTGCCCCGAAAAGAGGGCCACGTGGACACACCTAGTCCTCTTTCAGACGCTGTCCCTCCACGCAAGCCTCCGTTTCCGCCCGTTGCAAGCGGGTGCCGACTGTCGGAGTCCTACCGGCAGCCGCGATTTCCCGGCCCACCCTGACAGAGGGGCAAAAGTTGACCCGAAAAGAGGGCCACACGGGCACACCTAGTCCTCTTTGAGACGCTGTCCCTCCATGCAGGCCTCCACTTCCGCCCTTTCCGAGGGCGTTCCGACGGTCGGAGGCCCGCGCAGAGGCCAGGATTTCCCGGACCCACCCTGAAATAGAGGCAAAAGTAGCCCAGAAAACAGTGCGATGCGCGCCCTTGGTCCTCTTCGAGGCACTATCCCTCCACGCAGGTCTCGGTTACTGCCCATTTCGAGCGCATTCCGACGGTCGGAGGCCCGCCCAAAGGCCGTAATTCCCTGGCCCCACCCTGACAGAAAGGCAAAAGTTGCCCCGAAAAGAGGGAGAAGCGGACACAACTAGTAATCTTTGAGACGCTGTCCCTCCACGCAGGCCTCCGTTTCCGCCCATTCCGAGGGCGTTTCGACGGTCGGAGGCCTGCCCGTAGGCCGCGAGTTCCCAGCCCCACCCTGACAGAGGGGCAAAAGTTGCCCCAAAAAGAGGGCGATGCGGAAAACCTATTCCTCTTTGAGACGCTGTCTCTCCGTGCTGGCCTCCGTTTCTGCCCGTACCGATCGCGTTTCCACGGTCGGAGGCTTGCCCGGAGGCCGCGATTTCCCGGCCCCACACTGACAGAGGGGCAAAAGTTGCCCTGAAAAGAGGGCAACGCAGACACACCTGGTCCTGTTTGAGACGCTTTCCCCCCACACAGGCCTCCCTTTCCGTCCGTTCCGACCGTGTTCTGACAGTCACAGACCCGCCGGGAGGCCGCGACTTCCGGTCCCCAACCTGACGGAGGG
>NW_025335713.1:71066-73485 GCF_004798865.1 Varanus komodoensis | reverse complement strand
CCACCCTGACAGTGGTGCCAAAGTTGCCCAGAAATCAGGGGGATGCGAGCACACGTAGTCCTATTGGAGACGCTGTCCCTCTGAGCAGGCCTCCGTTTCCACTTGTTCTGAGAGCGTTCCGACAGTCGGACGTCCGCCCGGAGGCAGCGATTTCCCGGCCCCACTATGACAGAGGGGCAAAAGTTTCCCCGAAGAGAGCATGACGCGGACACACCTAGTCCCCTTTTAGAGCTGTCCCTCCGTGCATGAATCCGTTTCCACCCGTTCCGAGAGCGTTCCAATGGTCGGATAACCGCCCCGAGGCCGCAATTTCCGGGCTCCACCCTGACAGAGGGCCAAAACTTGCCCCGAAAAGAGGGTGACGCGGGCACACCTAGTCATTTTTGAGATGCTGTCCCTCCGCGCAGGCCTCCGCTTCCGCCCGTTCCGAGCACGTTCCGACCATCGCAGACCCGCCCGGAGGCTGACAATTTCCCGGCCCCACGCTGACAGGGGGGCAAAAGTTGCCCCGAAAAGAGGGCCACGCGGACACATCTAGTCTTCTTTGAGATGCTGTCCCTCCACGCAGGCCTCCGTTTCTGCCCATTCCGATCGCGTTCCGATGGTCGGAGGCTCGCCCGGAGACCACGATTTCCCAGCTCCACCATGACAGAGGGGCAAAAGTTGCCTCGAAAACAGGGCGACGAGCGTGCACATTATTTTCTTTGAGACGCTGTCGCTCCGTGCAGGCATCCGTTCTGCCTGTTCCGAGTGCGTTCCAACAGTCGGAGGCCCACCCGGAGGCCGCGATTTCCGGCCCTACTCTGACAGAGGGGCAAAAGTTGCCAAGAAAAGATGGCCACGTGGACACACCTTGTCCTCTTTGAGTTGATGTCCCTCTGTGCAGGACTCCGTTTAGGCCCGTTCCATGTGCGTTCCACGTTCGGATGCACGCCTGGATGCCGCGATTTCCGGGCCCAACCATGATAGTGGGGCAAAAGTTGCCCCAAATATAGGGCGATCGGAAAACCTAGCCCTTTTTGAGACGCTGTGCCTCATGCAGGCCTCGGTTTCTGCCCGTTCCCAGCACGTTCCGCCAGTTGGACACTAGCCCGGAGGCTGCGACTTCCCGCCTCCACACTGACAGAGGGGCAAAATTTGCCCGGAAAACAGGGTTTAGCGAGCACACCTAGTCATCTTTTAGAAGATGTCCTTCATGCAGGCCTCCGTTTCCGCCCGTTCAGAGCATGTTCCGACGGTTGGAGGCCCGCCCGGATCCGCGACTTCCCGGCCCATCCCTGACAGAGGCCCAAAAGTTTCCCCAAAAAGAATTTGATGCGGACACACCTAGTCCCCTTTGAGACGCTGGCCCTCCGCACAGAAATCCATTTCCGCCAATTCCGTGCGCGTTCCGACGGTTGGAGGCCTGCCCAGAGGCTGCGATTTTTTTGGCCCCACCCTCACAGAGGTTCAAAATTTGCCCCGAAAAGAGGGTCACGCGGACATACATAGTCCTCTTTGAGACGCTGTCCCTCGCGCAGGCCTCCATTTCCGCCCGTTCCGAGCGCGTTCCGACGGTCCGGGCACGCCTAGAGGCTGCGATTTCCTGGCGCCACCCTGACAGAGGGCCAAAAGTTCCCCAAAAAGGGGCCACGCGGACACACCTAGTCCCCTTTGAGATGCTTTCCCTCGTGCAGGCCTCCGTTTCCGCCCATTCAGAGCACGTTCCGACGGTCGGAGGCCCGCCCAGAGGCCGCGATTTCCCAGCCCCAGGGTGGCAGAGGCCCAAAAGTTTCCGAAATAGAGGGTGACGCGGACACACCTAGTCCCCTTTCAGACGCTGTCCCTCCTCGCAGAAATCCGTTTCCTCCCATTCCGTGCGCGTTCCAACGGTCGGGGGCCCACCCAGAGGCCGCGATTTCCCGGCCCCACCCTGACAGAGGTCCAAAAGTTGCCCCGAAAAGAAGGTCAAGTTGACATACATAGGCCTCTTTGAGACGCTTTCCCTCGCGCAGACCTCCGTTTCCGCCCGTTCAGAGCACGTTCCGACGGTCGGAGGCCCGCCCAGAGGCTGCGATTTCCCGGCCCCACCCTGACAGAGAGGCAAAACTTGCCCGGAAAAGAGGGCCACGCGGATACACTTAGTCCTCATTGAGGCGCTGTCCCTCCTTGCAGGCCTCCGTTTCCGCCCGTTCCGAGCGCCATCCAAGGGTCGGACATCCGCCCGGAGGCCACGATTTCCCGGTCCCACTCTGACAGAGGGGCAAAAGTTGCCCTGAAAAGAGGGTGACGAGGACACACCTAGTCCCCTTTGAAACGCTGTCCCTCAGCGCAGGAATCCGTTTCCAAACGTTCCGAGTGCGTTCCGACGGTCGGAGGCCCGCCCAGAGGCCGCGATTTCCTGGCTCCACCCTGACAGAGGGGCAACTTTTGCCCCTCT
>NW_025335713.1:66438-70966 GCF_004798865.1 Varanus komodoensis | reverse complement strand
AGAGGGGCAAAAGTTGCCCTGAAAAGAGGGTGACGAGGACACACCTAGTCCCCTTTGAAACGCTGTCCCTCAGCGCAGGAATCCGTTTCCAAACGTTCCGAGTGCGTTCCGACGGTCGGAGGCCCGCCCAGAGGCCGCGATTTCCTGGCTCCACCCTGACAGAGGGGCAAAAGTTGCCCCGAAAAGAGGGCCACGTGGACACACCTAGTACTCTTTGAGACATCCCTCGCGCAGGCCTCCGCTTCCGCCTGTTCTGAGTGCGTTCCGACGGTCGGAGGCCCACCCGGAGGCTGAGAGTTCCCGGACCCACACTGACAGAGGGCCAAAAGTTGCCCCGAAAAGAGGGTGAGGCGGACACACCTAGTCCCCTTTGAGAGGGTGTCCCTCCGCGCAGGCCTCCACTTCCGCCCGTTCTGAGTGCGTTCCAACGGTCGGAGGCCTGCCCGGAGGCCGCAATTTGCCGGCCCCACCCTGACAGAGGCCCAAAACTTTCTCCAAAAAGAAGGTGAACAGGACACATCTAGTCCCCTTTGAGACACTGTCCCCCCGCGCAGGCCTCTGCTTCTGCCCGTTTCGAGCACGTTCCGACAGTCGGAGGACTGCCCTGAGGTCACGATTTCCTGGCCCAACCTGACAGAGGGCCAAAAGTTGCCCCGAAAAGAGGGGGATGTGCGCACACCTAGTACTCTTGGAGACGCTGTCCCTCCGCGGGGGCCTCCGTTTCCGCTAGTTCTGAGCACGTTCCGACGGTCAGAGTTCCGCCCGGAGTCCGCGATTTCCCGGCCCCACTCTGACCGAGGGGCAAAAGTTGCCCCGAAAAGGGGCCATGAACGAGCACTTACTTCTCTTTGAGACGCTGTAACTCCACGCAGGTCTCCGTTTCTGCCTGTTCTGAGTGTGTTCCGATGGTCGGAGTCCCTCCTGGAGGCCGCGATTTCCCGGCCCCACTCTGACAGAGAGGCAAAAGTAGCTCCGAAAAAAGTGCCACCCGGACTCTCATAGTCCTCTTTGAGACGCTGTCCCTCCGCACAGGCTTCCGTTTCTGCCATCACCGAGCGCGTTACGACGGTCAGAGGCCAGCCCGAAGGCCAGGATTTCAAGGCCCCACCGTGACAGAGAGGCAAAAGTTGCCCCGAAAACAGGGCGACGAGCGCGCACCTTGTTTTCTTTCAGACGCTGTCGCTACGCGCAGGCCTCCATTTCTGCCCATTCCGAGCACGTTCTGACAGTCGGAGGCCCGCCCGGAGGCAGTGATATCCCTGCTCCACCCTGACAGAGGGGCAAAAGTTGCCCCGAAAAGATGGCAAAGTGGACACACCTAGTTCTCTTTGAGATGCTGTCCCTCGCGCAGGCCTCCCCTTCCGCCCGTTACGAGTGCGTTCCGACGGTCGGAGTCCCGCCCGGAGGCCGCGATTTCCCGACCCCACCCTGACAGTGGGCCAAAAGTTACCCTGTATGAGGGTGACACGGACACACCTAGTCCTCTTTGAGATGCTGTCCCTCCGCGCAGGCCTCCGCTTCCGCCAGATCCGAGCGCGTTCCGACAGTCGCAGGCCCGCCCGGAGGCCGAGATTTCCCGTCCACAAACTTACAGAGGGGCAACAGTTGCCCCGAAAAGAGTGCCACGCTGTCCCACCACGCAGGCCTCCGTTTCCGTGTGCTCCGAGCGCGTTCCGACGGTCGGAGGCGCGCCCAAAGGCCACGATTTCCCGTCCACAAACTTACTGAGGGGCAGCAGTTGCCCCGAAAAGAGGGCCACATGGATACACCTAGTGCTCTTTCAGACACTGTCCCTCCACGCAGGCCTCCTTTTCCGCCCATTCCGAGTGCGTTCCGATGGTCGGAGGTCCGCCCTGAGGCCGCGATTTCCCGGCCCCACTCTGACAGAGGGGCAAAAGTTGCCCCAAAAATAGGGCCATGCGGACACACTTAGTGTTCTTTGAGACACTGTCCCTCTGCGCAGACTCCATTTCTGCCTGTACCGACCACGTTTCGACGGTCGGAGACCCGCCGAAGGCTGCGATTTCCCAGCCTCACCCTGACAGAGAGGAAAAAGTTGCCCCGAAAACAGGGTGACGCGCGTCCACCTAGTCTTCATGGAGGCACTGTCCCTCCGCGCTGGCCTCTGTTTCTGCCCGTTCCGAGCACGTTCCAACAGACGGAGGCTTGCCCGGAGGCCGCGATTTCCCGGACCAACGCTGACAGTGGGCAAAAGTTGCCCGAAAACAGGGTGACGCGCGTCCACCTAGTCCTCTTGGAGGCGCTGTCCCTCCGCGCTGGCCTCCCTTTCCACCCATTCCGAGCGTGTTCCGATGGTCGGAGGCCCACCCTCAGGCCGCGATTTCCCGGCCCCAGGCTGCCAGGGGCCCAAAAGTTTCCGAAATAGAGGGTGACGCGGACACACCTTGTACCCTTTCAGAGGCTGTGCCTCCGCGCAGAAATCCGTTTCCGCCCATTCCGTGCGCGTTTCAACGGTCGGGGGCCCACCCAGAGGCCGCGATTTCCCGGCCCCACCCTGACAGAGGTCCAAAAGTTGCCCCGAAAAGAGGGTCACGCTGACATGCATTGTTCTCTTTGAGATGCTTTCCCTCGTGCAGGCCTCCGTTTCCGCCCGTTCAGAGCACGTTCCGACGGTCGGAGGCCCGCACGGACACCGCGATTTCCCGGCCCCACCCTGACAGAGGGCCAAAAGTTGCCCCGAAAATAGGCTGACGCGGACGCTCCTAGTCCCCTTTGAGACGCTGTCCCTCCACGCAGGAATCCGTTTCCACCCGTTCCGAATGCGTTCCGACTGTCAGAGGACTGCCCAGAGGCCGCGATTTCCCGGCTCCACCGTGACAGAGGGGCAAGAGTTGACTCGAAAAGAGAGCCATGCGGACACACCTAATCTTCTTTGAGATGGTGTCCCTCCGAGCAGGACCCCATTTCCGCCTGTACCAACCGCGTTTCGATGGTCGGATGCATGCCCGAAGGCCGCGATTTCCCGGCTGCACCCTGACAGAAGGCCAAAAGTTGCCCCGAATAGAGGGTGACGCGGACAAACCTAGTCCCCTTTGCGACGCTGTCCCACGCGCATGCCTCCATTTCTACCCATTTCGAGCACGTTCCGACGGTCAGAGGCCCGCCCGGAGGCCGCGATTACCCGGCCCCACCCTGACAGAGGCCCAAAAGTTTCCCAAAAAGAGGGTGACGCGGACACATCTAGTCCCCTTTGAGACGCTGTCCCTCTGCGCAGGCCTCTTTTTCTACCCGTTCCGAGCACGTTCTGACGGTCGGAGGCTTGCCCGGAGCCCGCGATTTCCCGGCCCCACGCTGACAGTGCGGCAAACGTTCCCTTAAAAACAGGGTGATGCGCGTCCACCTAGTCCCCTTTGAGACGCTGTCCCTCCACGCAGGCCTCTGTTTCTGCCCGTTCCGAGCACGTTCCGATGGTCGGAGGCCCGCCCGGATCCACGATTTCCCGGCCCCACCCAGACAAAGGCCCAAATGTTGCCCCGAAAAGAGGGTGATGCTTACACACCTAGTACTCTTTGAGACTCTGTCCCTCCGCACAGGTTTCCGTTTCTAGCCATACCGAGAGCATCACGACGGTCAGAGGCCTGCCCGAAGGCCAGGATTTCCCGGCCCGACTCTGACAGAGATGCAAAAGATGCCCGGAAAACAGGGCGAAGCGTGCCCACCTAGTCTTCTTTGAGAAGCTGTCCTTCGCGCAGGCCTCCGTTTCCGCGCATTACGAGCGCGTTCCGACGGTCGGAGGCATGCCCAGAGGCCGCGATTTCCCAGTCCCACCCTGACAGAGGCCCAAAAGTTGCCCCGAAAAGAGGGCCACGTGGACACACCTTGTCCTCTTTGAGACGCTGTCCTTCCACGCAGGCCTCCGTTTCTGCCCGTTCCGAACGCATTCCCAAGGTCTGAGCCCCCCCCCGGAGGCCGGGATTTCCCGGCTCCACCCTGACAGAGGGGCAAAAGTTGTCCCGAAAAGAGGCCCAGAAGGACACACCTGGTTCCCTTAGAGACGCAATCCCTCGCGCAGGCCTCGGTTTCCGCCCATTCCGAGCACGTTCCGACAGTCGAAGTCCTGCCCAGAGGCCGCGACTTCGCTGTTCCACCCTGACAGAGCGGACAAAGTTGCTCGGAAAACAGGGAGATGCACGCACCTCGTCACCTTTGAGACACTGTCCCTCGGCGCAGGAATCTGTGCCCGCCGTTCCGAGTGCGTTCCGACGGTCGGAGGACCGCCCAGAGGCCACGATTTCCCACTCCACCCTGACAGAGTTGCAAGAGTTGCCTGAAAAGAGAGCCAGGCGGACACGCCTCATCCACTTTGAGAATCCGTCCTTTGCGCAGGCCTCTGCTTCCGCCCGTACCGAGTGCGTTCCGACGGTCGGGGGCCCGCCCAGAGGCCGCGAGTTCCCGGCCCCACACTGACAGAGGTCCAAAAGTTGCCCCGAAAAGAGGTTCAGGCGGACATACATAGTCCTTTTGAAACGCTGTCCCTCGCGCAGGCCTCCGTTTGCACCCGTTCCAA
>NW_025335713.1:48766-66338 GCF_004798865.1 Varanus komodoensis | reverse complement strand
GGGCAGAAACGGAGGCATGCGTGGAGGGAGAGCATCTCAAAGAGGACTAGGTGTGTCCGCGTGGGCCTCTTTTCGGGGCAACTGTTGCCCCTCTGTCAGTTTGTGGACGGGAAATCGCGGCCTTTGGGCGGGCCTCCGACAGTTGGAACGCGCTCGGAGCACGCGGAAACGGAGGCCTGCGCGGCGGGACAGCGTCTCAAAGAGGACTAGGTGTGTACGCTTCTCCCTCTTTTTGGGTTAACTTTTGCTTCTCTGTCAGGGTGGGGCCGGGAAATCGCAGCCTTCGGGCGGGCCTCCGACCGTCTAAAAGCGGTTGGTACAGGCAGAAAGGGAGGCCTGTGCGGAGGAACAGCGTCTCAAAGAAAACTAGGTGCACGTGCGTCTCCCCCCTTTCGGGGCAAGTTTTGCCCTTCTGTCATGGTTTGGCCGGGAAATCGCTGCCTCCAGGCGGGCCTCCGACCATCGAACGTGCTCAGAACGGGCAGAAATGGAGGCCTGCGTGGAGGGAGAGCCTCTACAAGAGGGCTAGGTGCGCGTGTCCCCCTGTTTTCGAGCCAGCATTTGCCCCCCTGTCAGCGTGGGGCCGGGAAATCTCGGCCTCCGGGCGGGCCTGCGACTGTCGGAACGCGCTCGGAACTGGCGGAAGCTGAGGCCTGCAAGGAGTGAGGGCATCTCAAGGAGGACTAGGTGTGTCCTCGTCACCCTCTTTTCGGGGTAACTTTTGGCCCTCTGTCAGGATGGGGTAAGGAAATCGCGGCCTCCGGGCGGGAATCCGACCCTCGGAACGAACTCGTAAGGGGCGGAAGCGGAGGCCTGCGCGAGGGACAGCATTTCAAAGAGGACTAGGTGTGTCCATGTTGCCATCCTTTCGGGGCAACTTTTGCCCCTCTGTCAGGGTGGAGCCGGGAAATCGCGGCCTCCGAGTGGGCCTCCGACCATCGGAACATGCTTGGAATGGACAGAAATGGAGGCCTGCGTGGAGGGAGAGGGTCTCCAAGAGGGCTACGTGCGCGTGCCCCCGTGTTTTCGGGCCAAAATTTGCCCCCCTGTCAGTGTCGGTCCAGGAAATCTCAGCCTCCGGGCAGGCCAGCAACTGTCGGAACGCGCTCGGAATGGGCGGAAGCAGAGGCATGCGCAAGGGAGAACGTCTCAAAGAGTACCAGGTGTGTCCACGTGGCCCTCTTTTCGGGGCAACTTTTGCCCCTCTGTCAGGGTGGAGCCGGGAAATCGCGGCCTCTGGGTGGGTATCCGACCTTAGGAACGCACTCGGAATGGGCGGAAACGGATTCCTGCACGGAGGGACAGCGTCTCAAAGAGGACTAGGTGTGTCCGTGTCACCCTCTTTTTGGTGAAACTTTTGGGCCTCTGTCAGGGTGGGGCCGGGAAATCGCGGCCTCTGGGCGGGCCTCCGACCGTCGGAAAGCGCACGGAACACGCGGAAACGGAGTCCTGCGCGGCGGGAGAGCATCTGAAATAAAACTAGGTGCGCGTGTGTCTCCCCCCTTTTGGGGCAACTTTTGCCCCTCAGTCAGGGTGCGGCCGGGAAATCGGGGCTTCCGGGCGGGCCTTCGGCCGTCGGAACGCACTCGGAACGGGCGGAAACAGAGGCCAGCATGAGGGACAGCGTCTCAAAAAACACTAGGTTTTCCGCATCGTCCTCTTTTTGGGGCAACTTTTGCCCCTCTCTCAGGGTGGGGCTGGGAACTCGCAGCCACCGGGAGGGCCTCCAACCATCGGAACGTGCTCGGAGTGGGCAGAAACGGAGGCCTGGTTGGAGGGACAGCGTCTCAAAGAGGACTAGATGCGCGCGCGGCGCCCTGTTTTCGGGGCAACTTTTGCCCCTCTGTCAGTTTGTGGACGGGAAATCGCGGCGTCCGTGCAGGCCTCCAACCATCGAAACGTGCTCGGAACGGACGGAAACGGAGGCCTGCGCGATGGAAAGCGTCTCAAAGAAAACTAGGGGCGCGTGCGCCTCCCCCCTTTCGGGGCAACTTTTGCCCCTCTGTCTGGGTGGGGCCGGAAAATCGTGGCTTCCGGGCGGGCCTCCGACCGTCGGAACGAAGTCGGAAAGGCCGGAAATGGAGGCCTGGGCGGAGGGACGGCGTCTCAAAGAGGACTAGGTGTGTCCGTGTGGCCCTCTTTTCGGGGCAACTTTTGCCCTCTGTCAGAGTAGAGCCGGGAAATCGCGGCCTCGAGGCGGGACTCTGACCGTCAGAAAGCGAACAGAACGGGCAGAAACAGAGGCCCGCGTGGAGGGACAGCGTCTCCAAGAGGACTAGGTACGTGCATCGCCCTGTTTTCCTGGCAACTTTTGCTCCTCTGTCTGGGTGGAGCCGGGAAATCCCGGCCTCCGGGTGGGCCTCAGACCGTGGGAACGCTCTCGGAATGGGCTAAAACGGAGGCCTGCGTGGAAGGACAGCGTCTCAAAGAGGACAATGTGAGTCCGTGTGGCCCTCTTTTTGGGGCAACTTTTGGAGCTCTGTCAGAGTGGGGACGGGAAATCGCGGCCTCTTGGCGGTCCTCAGATCGTCGGAACGCGCACGGAATAGGCAGAAACGGATTTCTGCGCTGAGGGACTGCGTCTCAAAGGGGAATAGGTGTGTTCGCGTCACCTTCTTTTTGGGGAAACTTTTGGGCCTTTGTCAGGGTGGGGCCGGGAAATCGCGGCCTCCGGGCGGGCCTCCGACCTTCGGAACGTGCTTGGAACGGGCGGAAACGTAGGCCTGCTCGAGAGACAGCGTCTCAAAGGGGACTAGGTGTGTCCGCGTCACCCTCTTTTTGGGGAATCTTTTGGGCCTCTGTCAGGGTAGGGCCGTGAAATCGTGGCCTCTGGGGGGGCCTCCAACCATTGGAACACACTCAGAACGGCGCGCACAGATTCCTGCGCGGAGGGACTGTGTCTCAAAGGTGACTAGGTGCATGCATCTCCCTGTTTTCCAGGCAACTTTTGCCCCTCTGTCAGGGTGGAGCCGGGAAGTCGCGGCCTCCGGGCGGGCCTCCGACCATCGGAATCTGCTTGTAACGGGCAGAAACGGAGGCCTGCGTGAAGGACAGCTTCTCAAAGAGGACTAGGTGCGCTCGCTTCGCCCTGTTTTCCGGGCAACTTTTGCCTCTCTGTCACCGTGGGCCAAGAAATCCTGGCTTTCGGGCAGGCCTCCGACCGTCGTAGAGCGCTCGGTATTGGCATAACGGAAACCTGCGCGGAGGAACAGCATCTCAAAGAGGACTATGTGTGTCCGCGTGGCCCATTTTTCATAGCAACTTTTGGCCCTCTATGAGGGTGGGGCCGGGAAATCGCAGCCTCCGGGCTTGGGTCCACACATGGAATGTGCTCGGAACGGGCGGAAACGTAGTCCTGCACGGAGAGACACCATCTCAAAGAAGACTAGATGTGTCCTTGCGTCCCTCCTTTTGCGGAAACTTTTGCCTCTCTGTCATGGTGCGACCTGGAAATTCCGGCCTTTGGGCGGTCCTCCGACCGTCAGAAAGCGCTCGGAAAGGCCGGAAATGGAGGCCTGCGTGGAGGGACAGTGCCTCAAAGAGGACTATGTGTGTCCACGTGGCCCTCTTTTCGGGGCAACTTTTGCCCCTCTGTCAGTTTGGGGCCGGAAAATCGTGGCCTTTAGGCAGTCCTCCGACCATTGGAACGCACTCGGAACACGCGGAAACGGAGGCCTGCGCGGCGGGACAGGGTCTCAAAGAGGACTAGGCCTGTACGAATCTCCCTCTTTTTGGGTTAATTTTCCCTCTGTGTCAGGGTGGGGCCGGGAAATCGCAGCCTTCGGGCGGGCCTCCGACCGTCGAAACGCGGTTGGTAGAGGCAGAAACGGAGGGCTTTGCGGAGGGACAGCGTCTCAAAGAAAACGAGGTGCGCGTGCGTCTCCCCCCTTTCGGGGCAAGTTGTGCCCCTCTGTCAGGGTTGGGCCGGGAAATCGCGGCCTCCGGGCGTGCCTCCGACCGTCGGAATGCTCTCGGAACCGGGGGAAATGGGGGCCTGCGTGAGGGACAGCGTCTGAAAGAGGACTAGGTGTGACCACGTGGCCCTATTTTCGGGGCAACTTTGGCCCCTCTGTCAGGTTGGGGCCGGGAAATCGCGGCCTTTGTGCGGGCCCCCGACCGTTGGAACGCGAATGGAACATGCGGAAACGGAGGCCTGCATGTAGGGGCAGCGTCTCAAAGAGGATTAGGTGTGTCCGCGTGGCCCTCTTTTCGGGACTACTTTTGCCCCTCTGTCAGGGTGGGGCCGGGAAATCGTGGCCTCTGGGCGGGCCTCCGACCGTCAGAACGCTTCTGAACGGGCGGAAAAGGAGGCCTGCGCGGAGGGAAAGCGTCTCAAAGAAAACTAGGTGCGCGTGCGTCTCCCCCCTTTCGGGGCAACTTTTGCCCCTCTGTCTGGGTGGGGCTGGGAAATCGTGGCTTCCGGGCGGGCCTCCGACCGTCGGAACGAAGTCGGAAAGGCCGGAAATGGAGGCCTGGGCGGAGGGACAGCGTCTCAAAGAGCACTAGGTGTGTCCACGTGGCCCTCATTTCGGGGCAACTTTTGCCCCTTGGTCAGTTTGGGCCGGAAAATCGCGGCCTTTGAGGGCCCTCCGACTGCCGAAACGCACTCGGAACACGCGGAAATGGATGCCTGTGCGGCGGGACAGCGTCGCAAAGAGGACTAGGTGTGTCTGCTTCTCCCTCAATTCGGGGCTGCTTTTTCTCTCTGTCAGGGTGGGGCTGGGAAATCACAGCCTTCAGCGGGACTCCGACCGTCGAAACACGGTCGGTACAGGCAGAAACGGTGGCCTGCATGTAGGGGCAGCTTCTCAAAGAGGACTAGGTGTGTCCGCATGGCCCTCTTTTCGGGGCAACTTTTGCCCTACTGTCAGGGTTGGGCTGGGAAATTGCGGCCTCTGGGCGTGCGTCCGACCATCGGAACGCTCTCGGAACGGCTGGAAACGGGGGCCTGTGTTAGGGACAGCATCTGAAAGAGGACTAGGTATGTCCACCTGGCCCTCTTTTCGGGGCAACTTTTGCCCCTCTGTCAGGTTGGGGCCGGGAAATCGCGGCTTCTGGGCGGGTATCCGACCGTCGGAATGCAGTCGGAAAGGCTGGAAATGGAGGCCTGCGCGGAGGGACAACGTCTCAAAGAGGACTAGGTGTGTCCGTGTGGCCCTCTTTTCGGGGCAACTTTTGCCCTCTGTCAGGGTGGAGCCGGGAAATCGCGGCCTCTGGGCGGGACTCTGACCGTCAGAAAGCGAACAGAACGGGCAGAAACAGAGGCCCGCGCGGAGGGACAGCGTCTCCAAGAGGACTAGGTGCGTGCATCGCCCTGTTTTCCTGGCAACTTTGGCCCCTCTGTCTGGGTGGAGCTGGGAAATCCCGGCCTCCGGGCGGGCCTCCGACCTTCGGAACGCACTCGGAATGGGCGGAAACGGAGGCCTGCATGAGGGACAGCGAATCAAAGAAGAATAGGTTTTCCACGTCGTCCTCTTTTTGGGGCATCTTTTGCCCCTCTGTCAAGGTGGGGCTGGGAAATTGTGGCCTCTGGGCGGGCCTCCGACCGTTGGAACACACTCGGAACAGCGGGCACAGATTCCTGCGCGGAGGGACTGTGTCTCAAAGGTGACTAGGTGCATGCATCTCCCTGTTTTCCGGGAAACTTTTCCCTATCTCTCACGGTGGGGCCGTGAAATCTCTGCCCCCGGGCAGGTCTCCAACCGTTGGAACGTGCTCAGTACGGGCGGAAATGGAGGCCTGCGCGGAGGGACAGCGTCTCAAAGAGGACTAGGTGTGTCCGCGTCGCCCTGTTTTCGGGGCAACTTTTGCCCTCTGTCAGGGTGGTGCTGGGAAATCGCGGCCTCCGGGCGGGTCTCTGACTGTCGGAACGTGCTCGGAACGGGCAGAAATGGAGGCCTGCGTGGAGGGAAAGTGTCTCAAAGAGAACTAGGTGTGTCCGTGGTGCACTTTTTTTGGGGCAAGTCTTGCCCATCTGTCAGGGTGGGGCCGGGAAATCGCGTCCTTTGAGCGGGCCTCCGAATGTCAGAACGCACTCGGTACAGGCAGAAACGGAGGACTACGCGGAGAGACAGCATCTCAAAGAGGACTAGGTGTGTCCGCGTCGCCCTCTTTCGTGGCAACTTTTGACCCTCTGGCAGGGTGGGGCCAGGAAATCGTGGCCTCCCGGCGGGCATCTGACCGTTGGGACGCGCTCGGAACAGGCAGAAACGGAGGGCTACATGGAGGGACAGCGTCTCAAAGAGGACTAGGTGTTTCTGCGTCGCCCTCTGTCAGGGTGGGGCCTGGAATTCGCGGCCTCGGGGGGTCCTCCGACCGTTGGAACGCACTCGGAATGGGCGGAAACGGAGGCCTGCGTGGAGGGACAGCGTCTAAAAGAGGAAGAGGTGTGTCATTGTGTTCCTCTTTTCGGGGCAACTTTTGGCCCTCTGTCAGGGTGGTGCCCGGAAATCCTGGCCTTCGGGTGATCCTCCGACCGTCGGAACACGCTCGGAACAGCCGGAAATGCAGGCCTGCGCGGAGGGACAGCGTTTCAAAGAAAACTAGGTTCCCTTGCATTGCCCCCCTTTCGGGGCAACTTTTGCCCTCTGTCAGGGTGGTGCCGGGAAATCAAGGCCTCCGGGCGGGTCTCTGACTGTCGGAACATGCTCGGAACGGGAGGAAACGGAGGCCTGCATGGAGGGACAGCGTCTAAAAGAGGACTAGGTGTGTCCTTGTGTCCCTCTTTTCGGGCCAAATTTATCCCCTCTGTCACGGTCGGGACAGGAAATCGCAGCCTCCGGGCATTCATCCGAACGTGGATCCTGCTCGGAACGGGCGGAAACCGAGTCCTGCGCGGAGGGAAACCATCTCAAAGATGACGAGGTGTGTCCGCGTGGCCCTCTTTTCGGGCAAATTTTGCCGCTCTGTAAGAGTGGGGCCGGGAAATCGCGGCCTCAGAGCGGGCCCCGTACGTTGGAACGCAATAGGAGTTGGTGGAAATGGAGGCATGCACCATGGGACAGCATCTCAAAGAGGACTAGGTGTGTCCGCTTCTCCCTCAATTCGGGCCAACTTTTGCCTCTCTGTCAGGGTGGGGCCGGGAAATCGCAGCCTTCGGGTGGGCCTCCGACCGTCGAAACCCGGTCGGTACAGGCAGAAACAGAGGCCTGCGTGGAGGGAAAGCGTCTCGAAGAAGTCTAGGTGTGTCCGTGAGGCCCTCTTTTCGGGGCAACTTTTTCCCCTGTGTCTGGGTCAGGCCAGGAAATCGCAGCCTCGGGGCATGCATCCGAACGTGGAACCCGCTCGGAACGGGCGGAAACGGAGTCCAGCGTGGAGGGATAGCGTCTCAAAGAGGAATAGGTTTGTCTGCGTCGCCCTCTTTTCGGGGCAAATCTTGCCCATCTGTCAGGGTGGGGCTGTGAAATCGCAGCCTCTGAGCGGGCCTCCGACTGTCGGAACGCGCTCGGTAAGGGCAGAAACGGAGGCCTGCATGTAGGGGCAGCGTCTCAAAGAGGATTAGGTGTGTCCGCGTGGCCCTCTTTTCGGGACTACTTTTGCCCCTCTGTCAGGGTGGGGCCGGGAAATCGTGGCCTCTGGGCGGGCCTCCGACCGTCGGAACGCGAACGGAACACACGGAAACGGAGGCCTGCGTGGCGGGACAGTGTCTCAAAGAGGATTTGGTGTGTCCACGTCGCCCTGTTTTAGGGGCAAGTTTTGCCCCACTGTCATGGTGGGGCCGGGAAATCGTGGCTTCCGTGTGGGCCTCCGACCATCGGAACGCACTCGGGACGGGCGGAAATGGAGGCCTGCATGAGGGACAGCGTCTCAAAGAGGACTTGGTGTGTCCGTGTGGCCCTCTTTTCGGGGCAACTTTTGTCCCTCTGTCAGGGTGGGGCCGGGAAATCCCGGCCTCCTGGCGGGACTCCGACCTTAGGAATGCGCTCAGAACGGGATGAAACGGAGGCCTGCGTGGAGGGACAGCGTCTCAAAGAAGACTAGGAGTGTCCACGTGGCCCTCTTTTCGGCGAAACTTTTGCCCCTCTTTCAGAGTGGGGCCGGGAAATGCGGCCTCCGGGCGTGCCTCTGAACATTGGAATGCGCTCGGAACAGGCAGAAACGGAGGCCTGCCTGGAGGGACAGCGTCTCAAATAGGACTAGGTGTGTCCGCGTCTCCCTCTCTTCGGGGCAACTTTTCCTCCCTTGTCAGGGTGGTGCCGGGAAAACGCGGCCTCCAGGCGGGATTCCGACCGTCGAAACGCGCTTTGAAAGGGCGGAAATGGAGGCCTGCGTGGATGGACAACGCCTGCAGGAGGACTAGGTGTGTCCGTGTCCCTCTATTCGGGGCAACTTTTGCCCCTCTGGCAGGTGGGGCTGGGAAATCGCGGCCTCCAGGCGGGTCTCCGACCGTCGGAATGCGCTCGAAATGGGTGGAAACGGAGGCCTGCGCTGAGGGATAGCGTCTCAAAGAGGACTTGGTTTATTCGCGTCACCCCCTTATCGGGGAAACTTTTGGCCCTCTGTCAGGGTTGAGACAGGAAGTCCCGGCCACCGGGTTGGCCCCCAACCATCGGAACACGCTCGGAACGGGAGGAAATGGAGATCTGCGCGAGGGACAGCTTCTGAAAGAGGATCAGGTGTGTCTGAGTCACCCTCTTTTCGTTGCAACTTTTGCCCCTCTGTCAGCGTGGGACCGGGTAATCGTGGCCTCCGGAAGGGCCTCCAACCGTCGGAACGCGATCGGAACGGGCGAAACGGAGTCCTGCGCGGAGGGACAGCGTCTGAAAGAGGACTAGGTGTGTCTGAGTCGCCCTCTTTTTGGGGCAACTTTTGTCTTTCTGTCAGGGTGGGGCCGGGGAATCGCGGCCTGTGGAAGGGCCTCCGACTCTCGGAACGTGCACGGAACGGGTGGAAATGGAGGCCTGCGCGGAGGGTCACCGTATCCAAGAGGACAAAGTGCGCGAGCTTCCCCCTGTTTTCGGGGCAACTTTAGCCCATCTGTCGGGGGGGGGGTAATCGCAGCCTCTGAGCACGCCTCCGACCGTCAGAACAAGCTCGGAATTGGCGGAAACGGAGGCCTGCATGAGGGACAGCGTCTCAAAGAGGACTAGGTGTGTCCATGTGGCCCTCTTTTCGGGGCAACTTCTGGCCCTCTGTCAGGGTGGAGCCCAGAAATCGCGGCCTCTGGGCGGGTATCGGACCGTCGGAACGCACTCAGAATTGGTGGAAACGGAGAGATGCGCGGAGGGACAGCGTCTCCAAGAGGACTAGGTGCGTGCGCATTGCCCTGTTTTTGGGACAACTTTAGCACCACTGTCAGCGTGGGGCCTGGAAATCTCTGCCACCACGGGGGCTTCCAACCATCGGAATACGCCCGGAACGGGCGGAAGCGGAGGCCTGCGCGGAGGGTCTGCGTCTCAAGAGGACTAGGTGTGTCCACGTCACCCTCTTTTTGGGGAACTCTTGGGCCTTTGTCAGGGTGGGGCCGGGAAATTGTGTCGTCTGGGCCTGATTCCAACACTCGGAACGCGCTCGGAACGTACGGAAACGGAGGCCTGCGTGATGAACACGCAGATGAAGAGGCCTAGGTGCGCGCGCTTCGCCCTGTTTTCTGGGCATCTTTTGCCTCTCTGTCAGGGTCGGGCCGGGAAATCCTGGCCTCGGGCGGGCCTCCGACCGTAGTAACGCGCTCGGTATGGACAGAAACGGAAGCCTGCGAGGAGGGACAGCGTCTCAATGAGGACTATGTATGTCCGCGTGACCCTCTTTTCGAGGCAAATTTTGGGCATCTGTCAGGGTGGGGCCAGGAAATCGTGGCGTCCGGGCGGGCCTCCGACCATCGAAACGTGCTCGGAAAGGGCGCAAACGGAGGCCTGCGCGAGGGACAGCATTGCAAAGAGGACTATGTATGTCCGCCTGACCCTCTTCTCGGGGCAACTTTTGGACCTCTGTAAGGGTGGGGCCGAAAAAATCGCGGCCTCTGGGCGGGACTCCGAACGTCGGAACGTTCACGGAATAGGCGGAAACGGATTTCTGCGTGGAGGGACAGCGTCTCAAAGGGGAGTAGGTGTGTCCGCTTCACCTTATTTTTGGGGAAACTTTTTGGCCTCTGTCAGGGTGGGGACGGGAAATCGTGGCCTCTGGGCGGGCCTCTGACCATCGGAACACACTCGGTACGGGCGGAAACGGAGGCCTGCGCGAGGGACAAGGTCTCAATGTGGACTAGGTGTGTCCGCGTCACCCTCTTTTCGGGGCAACTTTTGGCCCTCTGTCAGGGTGGGGCGGGGAAATCGCGGCCTCTAGGCAGGCCTCCGACCATCAGAACGCACTCGTAACACGCGGAAACGAAGGCCTGCGCGAAGGACAGCTTCTCAAAGAGGACTAGGTGGGCGCGCTTCGCCCTGTTTTCCGGGCATCTTTTGCATCTCTGTCAGGGTCGGGCCGGGAAATCCTGGCCTTCGGGCGGGCCTCTAACCGTCGTAATTCTCACGGTATGGGTAGAAATGGAAACCTGCGCGGAGGGACAGCGTCTCAAAGAGGACTATGTGTTTCCACGTGGCCCTCTTTTCGGAGCAACTTTTTCCCCTCTGTCAGGCTGGGGCTGGGAAATCGCGGCCACCGGGCGGGTCTCCGACCGTTGGAACGCGCTCGGAATAGGCGGAAATGGAGGCCAGCGCGGAGGGACAGCATCTCAAAAAGGACTAGGTGTGTAAGCATCACCCTCCTTTCAGGGCACTTTTGCGCATCTGTCAGGGTGGGGCTGGGAAATCGCGGATCCGGGCGGGCCTCCGACCGTCGGAACGTGCTCTGAACTGGCTGAAACGTAGGCCTGCGTGAGGGACAGATGCTCAAAGAGGATTAGGTGTGTCCCCGTGGCTCTCTTTTCGGGGCAACAGTGGCCCCTCTGTCAGGGTGTAGCCGGGAAATCACGGCCTCTGGGCGGGCCTCCGACCGTTGGAACACACTCGGAACGGCGGGCACAGATTCCTGCATGGAGGGACAGTGTCTCCAAGGGAACCAGGTGTGTCCGTGTGGCCCTCTTTTCGGGGTAACTTTTGGGCCTTTGTCAGGGTGGGGCCGGGAAATCGTGGCCTCCGGGCGGGCCTCCGACCGTCGGAACGCGCTCGTAACGGGCGGAAACGGAGGCCTGCGCGAAGGACAGCTTCTGAAAGAGGAATAGGTGCGCTCGCTTCGCCCTGTTTTCCGGGCAACTTTCGCCTCTCTGTCACGGTGGGGCAGGGAAATCCTGCCCTTCGGGCTGGCCTCCGACCGTCGTAACGCGCTCGGTATTTACAGAAACGGAGACCTGCGCGGAAGGACAGCGTCTCAAAGAGGACTGTGTGTTTACGTGTCCCTTTTTTCGGAGCAACTTTTGCCCCTCTCTCAGAGTGGGGCCGGGAAATCGCGGATCCGGGCGGAATTCTGACCGTCGGAATGCGCTCAGAACAAGCAGAGACGGAGGCCCCCGCAAAGGGACAGCGTCTCCATGAGGACCAGGTGCGAGCACATCCCCCTCTTTTCGGGGCAACTTTTGTCCCTCAGTCTGGGTGGGCAGGGAAATCGTGGCCTCCGGGCGGGCCTCCGACCGTCGGAAGGCTCTCGTAACGGGCGGAAACGGAGACCTGCGTGAAGGACAGCTTCTGAAAGAGGACTAGGTGTGTCCGTGTGGCCCTCTTTTCGGTGCAAGATTTGGACCTTTGTCAGGGTGGGGCCAGGAAATCGCGGCCTCTGGGCTGCCCTCTGACCGTTGGAACGCGCACGGAATGGGCAGAAACGGATTTCTGCGCTGAGGCACAGCGTCTCAAGGGGAATAGGTGTGACCGCGTCACCCTGTTTTTGGGGAAACTTTTGGGCCTCTGTCAGGGTGGGGCCGGGAAATCGCGGCCTCCGGGCGGGCCTCCGAACTTCGGAACGTGCACGGAATGGGTGGAAACCGATATCTGCGTGGAGGGACAGCGTCTCAAAGGGGACTAGGTGTCCCCACGTCACCCACTTTTTGGGGAAACTTTTGGGCCTTTTTCAGGTTGGGGCCGGGAAATCGCGGCCTCCGGTCGGTCCTCCGACCATCGGAACGCGTTCGGAATGGGCAGAAAAGGAGGCCTGCGCGAAGGACAGCGTCTCAAAGAGGACTAAGTACGTGCGCTTTGCCCTGTTTTCCGGGCATCTTTTGCCTCTCTTTCAGGGTGGGGCCGGGAAATCCCGGCCTTTGCACGGGCCTCAGACTGTCGTAACTTGCTCGGTATGCGAAGAAACTGAGGCCTGCCGGAGGTACAGCGTCTCAAAGAGGACTATTTGTATCTGTGTTGCCCTCTTTTCGGGGCAACTTTTGCCCCTCTGTCAGAGTTGAGCCGGGAAATCGCGGCCTCTGAGCGCAACTCTGCCCGTCATAAAGCGCACAGAACGGGCAGAAACGGAGGCCCGTGCGGAGGGACCGTGTCTCAAAGAGGACTAGGTGCGTGCATCGCCCTGTTTTCCTGGCAACTTTTGCCCCACTGTCAGGGTGTAGCCGGGAAATCCCGGCCTCCGGGCGGGCGTCAGACGTGGGAATGTTCGCAGAACGGGCTGAAACGGAGGCCTGCGCAGAGGGACAGCGTCTCAAACCGGACTAAGTGTGTCCGCATCACCCTCTTTTCAGTGTAACTTTTCGCCCTCTGTCAGAGTGGGGCCGGAAAATCTCTGCCTCCGGGTGGGCCTCCGACCGTCGGAACACGCTCTGTACAGGCGGAAGTGGAGGCCTGCGTGGAGGGACACCGTCTCCAAGGGAACCAGGTGTGTCCGTGTGGCCCTCTTTTCGGGTCAACATTTGGGCCTCTTTCAGGGTGGGGCTGGGAAATCGCGGCATCCGGGCGGGCCTCAGACCGTGGGAACGCGCTCGGAACGGGCGGAAATGGATTTCTGCGCGGAGGGACAGCGTCTCAAAAGGGACTAGGTGTGTCCGATTCCCCCTATTTTTGGGAAACTTTTTGGCCTCTGTCAGGGTGGGGCCGGGAAATCGCGGCCTCCGGGAGGGCCTCCGACCATCAAAACGCGCTCGGAACGGGCTGAAACAGAGGTCTGCGTGGAGGGACAGCGTCTAAAGAGGAGTAAGTGTACGTGCATGGCCCCTTTTCTGGGCAACTTTTGCCCCTCTGTCAGGCTGGGGCCAGGAAATCGTGGCCACCGGGCGGGACTCCGACCATTAAAACGCGCTCGGAACGGGCTGAAACGGAGGCCTGAGCGAGGCACAGCATTTCAAAGAGGACTAGGTGCGCGCGTGTCACACTCTTTTTGGGTGAACCTTTGCCCCTCTGTCAGTCTGGGGCCAGGAAATAAGGGCCTCCGGATGAGCCTCCGATTGTCAGAACGCTCTCGGAATGGGCGGAAGTGGAGGCCTGCGTGGAAGGGCAGCATCTCAAAGAGGACTAGGTGTGTCCGCGTCACCCTCTTTTCGGGGCAACTCTTGCCCCTCTGTCAGGGTGGAGCCGGGAAATCGCGGCCTCTGGGCTGTCCTCCGACCGTTGGAACGCACTCGGAACGGCGGGCACAGATTCCTGCACGGAGGCACAGTGTCTCAAAGGTGACTAGGTGCGTGCATCTCACTGTTTCCCGGGCAACTTTTCCCCTCTGTCAGGGTGGAGACAGGAAATCCCGGCCTCTGGGCTGGCCTCCGACCATCGGAACGCGCTCAGAACAGGCGGAAACGGAGACCTGCGTGGAAGGACAGCGTCTCAAAGAGGACTAGGTTTGCCCGCGTGGCCCTATTTTTGGGTCAACGTTTCAGCCTCTTTCAGGGTGGGGCTGGGAAATTGCGGCCTCCGGGCGGGACTCCGACCCTCGGAACGCGCTCGGAACGGGCGGAAACGGATTTCTGCGCCGAGGGACAGCGTCTCAAAGGGGACTAGGTGTGTCCGCATCACCTTATATTTGGGAAAATTTTTGGACTCTGTCAGGGTGGGGCTGGGAAATCGCGGCCCCTGGGCGGGCCTCCGACCGTCGGAACGCGCTCGGAACGGGCGGAAACGGAGGCCTGCACGAAGGACAGCTTCTCAAAGAGGACTAGGTGCATGCGATTCGCCCTGTTTTCCAGGCATCTTTTGCCTCTCTGTCAGGGTCGGGCTGGGAAATCCCGGCCTTCGGGCGGGTCTCTGACCGTCGTAACGCTCTCGATATGGGTAGAAACGGAAGCATGCGCGGAGGGACAGCGTCTCAAAGAGGATTATGTGTGTCCGCGTGGCCCTCTTTTCGGAGCAACTTTTGCCCCTGTCAGAGTGGGGCCGTGAAATCGCGGCCTCCGGGAGGGCCTCCGACCGTTGGAACGCGCTCAGAACAGTCAGAAACGGAGGCCTGAGTTGAGGGACAGCGTCTCAAAGAGGAGAAAGTGCGCGTGCCTGGCCCCTTTTCGGGGCAAGTTATGCCCCTCTGTCAGGCTGGGGCCGGGAAATCGCGGCCACCGGGTGGGCCTCCGACCGTCGGAACGTGCTCGGAAAGGGCTGAAGCAGAGGCCTGCGCGAGGGACAGCGTCTCAAAGAGGACTAGGTGTGTCCACATGGCCCTCTTTTGGGGCAATGTTTGCCCCTCTGTAAGGATGGAGCCGGAAAATAGCGGTCTCCGGGCGGTCCTCCGACTGTCGGAACGCGCTCGGAACGGGTGGAAACGGAGGCCCGACGGGAGGGAGAGCGTCTCCAAGAGGACTAGGTGTGCGTGTCCCCCTTTTTTTGGAGCACTTTTGCCCCTCTTTCAGCGTGGGGCCGGGAAATCCCGGCTTCCGACCGTCGGAACACGCTTGGAATGGGCTGAAACGGAGGCCTGAGCGAGGGACAGCGTCTCAAAGAGGAGTAAGTGCACGTGCATGGCCCCTTTTCGGGGCAACTTTTGCCCCTCTGTCAGGCTGGGGCGGGAAATCGCGGCCACCGGGAGGGCCTCCGACCGTTCGAACGCGTTCGGAATGGGCGGAAACGGAGGCCTGCGCAGAGGGACAGCATCTCAAAGAGGACTAGGTGTGTCCGCGTCACCCTCTTTTCCAGGCAACTTTTGCCCCTTTGTCAGAGTGGGACTGGGAAATCATGGCCTCCGGTCGTACTTCCGGCCGTCGGAACGCGCTCAGAACAAGCAGAAACGGAGGCCTGCGCGAAGGGCAGTTTCTCCAAGAGGACTAGATGCGCGCGCTTCCCCTTGTTTTCAGGGCAACTTTAGCCCAAGTGTCAGGGTGGGGCCGAGAAATCGCGGCCTCTGGGCGGGCCTCCGACCGTCAGAACGTGCTCGGAAAGGGCTGAAGCGGAGGCCTGCGCGAGGGACAACGTCTGAAAGAGGACTATGTGTGTCCACGTGTCCCTCTTTTGGGGCAACGTTTGCCACTCTGTAAGGGTGGAGCTGGGAAATCGTGATCTCCGGGCGGTCGTCCGACTGTCGGAACGCGCTTGGTACGGGTGGAAACGGAGCCCTGCGCGGAGGGAGAGTGTCTCCAAGAGGACTAGGTGGACGCGCGTCCCCCTGTTTTCGGGCAAAGTTTGCCACACAGTCAACATGGGGCCGGGAAGTCGCGGCCTCCGTGCAAGCCTCCGACCATGGGAAAGCGCTCGGAACGGGGTAAAACGGAGGCCTGCATGGATGGACAGCGTCTCAAAGAGGACTAGTTGTGTCCGCTTGGCCCTCTTTTCGGGGCAACTTTGGGCCCTCTGTCAGGGTGGAGCCGGGAAATCCCAGCCTCCAGGAGGGCCTGCGACCGTGGGAATGCGCTTGGAACGAGCTAAAACGGAGTCCTACGTGGAAGGACAGCGTCTCAAAGAGGACTAGGTGTGTCTGCGTGGCCCTCTTTTTGGGGCAACTTTTGGCCCTCTGTCAGAGTGGGGCAGGGAAATCACGGCCCCCGGGTAAGCCTACGACCGTCGTAAAGTGGTCGGAACGGGCAGATAGAGAGGCCTGCGTGAAGGTCATTGTCTCAAAGAGGACTAGGTGTATCCGCGTGGCTCTCTTTTCGGGGCAAATTTTGCCTCTCTGTCAGGGTGGGGCCAGGAAATCACGGCCTCCAGGAGGGCCTCAGACCGTGGGAAAGCGCTCGGAACGGGCTAAAACGGAGGCCTGCGTGGAAGGACAGCGTCTCAAAGAGGACTAGGTGCGCGCTTCGCCCTGATTTCCGGCCATCTTTTGCTTCTCTGTCAGGATGGAGCCGGGAAATCCCGGCCTCCAGGAGGGCCTCAGACTGTGGGAAAGCGTTCAGAACGGGCTAAAACGGAGGCCTGCGTGGAAGGACAGCGTCTCAAAAAGGACTAGGTGTGTCCGCGTGGCCCTCTTTTCGGGGCAACTTTTGCCCCTCTATCAGGTTGGGCCGGGAAATTGCGAACTCTGGGCGGTCCTCCGACCATCGGAACGCACTCGGAATGGGTGGATACGGACGCCTGTGTGGAGGGACAGCATCTCCAAGAGGACTATGTGGACGCGTGTCACCCTGTTTTCACGGCTACGTTTGCCCCACTGTCAGCGTGGGCTGGGAAATCGCGGCCCCCAGGTAAGCCTCCAACCGTCGTAACGTGCTCGGAACGGGCAGAAACAGAGGCCCGCGCGGAGGGACAACGTCTCCAAGAGGACTAGGTGCGTGCATCGCCCTGTTTTCCTGGCAACTTTTGCCCCTCTGTCTGGGTGGAGCCAGGAAATCCCGGCCTCGGGGTGGGCCTCAGACCGTGGGAATGCTCTCGGAACGGGCTAAAACGGAGGCCTGCGTGGAAGCTCAGCGTCTCAAAGAGGACTATGTGAGTCCGCGTGGCCCTCTTTTTGGGGCAACTTTTGGAGCTCTGTCAGAGTGGGGCCGGGAAATCGCGGCCTCTTGGCGGTCCTCCGATCGTCGGAACGCGCACGGAATGGGCGGAAACAGATTTCTGCGCGGAGGGACTGCGTCTCAAAGGGGAATAGGTGTGTTCGCATCACCTTCTTTTTGGGGAAACTTTTGTGCCTCTGTCAGTGTGGGGCCGGGAAATTGTGGCCTCTGGGCGGGCCTTCGACCGTTGGAACGCACTCGGAACGGCGGGCACAGATTCCTGTACGGACGGACTGTGTCTCAAAGGTGACTAGGTGCATGCATCTCCCTGTTTTCCGGGCAACTTTTGCCCCTCTGTCAGGGTGGAGCTGGAAGTCGCAGACTCTGGGCGGGCCTCCGACCGTCGGAACGTGCTCGTAACAGGTGGAAACGGAGGCCTGCGTGAAGGACAGCTTCTCAAAGAGAACTAGGTGCTCTCGCTTCGCCCTGCTTTCCGGGCAATTTTTGCCTCTCTGTCACGGTGGGGCCAAGAAATCCTGGCCTCCGGGCAGGCCTCCGACCGTCGTAGAGCGCTCGGTATTGGCAGAAACGGAAACCTGCACGGAGGAACAGCGTCTCAAAGAGGACTATGTGTGTCCGCGTGGCCCTTTTTTCATAGCAACTTTTGCCCCTCTGTCAGAGTGGGGCCGGGAAATCGCGCCTTCCGGGAGTGCCTCCGACCGTCGGAATGCACTCAGACAGAAACGGAGACCTGCGCGGAGAGACAGCGTCTCAAAGAGGACTATGTGTGTCCGCGTGGCCCTTTTTTCGGAGCAACTTTTGCCCCTCTGCCAGAGTGGGTCCGGGAAATCGCGGACTCCGGGC
>NW_025335713.1:38243-48666 GCF_004798865.1 Varanus komodoensis | reverse complement strand
CCGTTTGCACCCGTTCCAAGCACGTTTTGATGGTCGGAGGCCCGCCCGGACCACACGATTTCCCGGCCCCACCCTGATAGATTCCCAAAAGTTGCCTCGAAAAGAGGGTCACGCGGACATACATAGTCCTCATTGAGACGCTGTCCCTCCTTGCAGGCTTCCGTTTCTGCCCATACCGAGCGCGTTAGGACGGTCGGAGGCCCTCCCGAAGGCCAGGATTTCCCGGCCCGACCCTGACGGAGAGGCAACAGATGCCCGGAAAACAGGGCGAAGCGCGCGCACCTAGGCCTCTTTGAGAAGCTGTTCATCGCGCAGGCCTCCGTTTCCGCCTGTTCCGAGTGCGTTCCGAGGGACGGAGGCCCACCCGGATGACACTATTTCCTGGCCCCACACTGACAAATGCCCAAAAGTTCCCCAAAAAGAGGGCGACGCGGACACACCTAGTCCCCTTTGAGACGCTGTCCCTCCGTGCAGGCCTCTGATTTTGCCCGTTCCGAGCATGTTCCGACGGTCGGAGCCTGGACCGGAGGCAGCAATTTCCCGGACCCACGCTGACAGTGGGGCTAAAGTTGCCCTGAAAACAAGGTGAAGCGCGTCCACCTAGTCCTCTTGCAGGCGCTGTCCCTCCGCGCAGGCCTTCGTTTCCACCCATTCGAAGCTCGTTCCGACATTTGGAGGCCCTCACGGAGGCCGCAATTTCCCGGCCCCACCCTGACAGAGGGGCAAAAGTTGCCCCCAAAAGAGGGCCACGTGGACACACCTAGTACTCTTTGAGACGTTGTCCCTCGCGCAGGCTTCCCCTTCCGCCCGTTCCGAGTGCGTTCCGATGGTCGGAGGAACGCCCGAAGGCCGGGATTTCCTGGCCACAACCTGACAGAGAGGCAAAATTTGCCCCGAAAAGAGGGAGAAGCGGATACACCTAGTCATCTTTGAGACGCTGTCCCAACAAGCAGGCCTCCGTTCCCGCCCACTCCGAGCGCCTTCTGACGGTTGGAGGCCCGCCCGGAGGCCGCGAATTCCCAGCCCCACCCTGACAGAGGGGCAAAATTTGCCCAAAAAAGAGGGCCACGCGGACACACCTAGTCATCTTTGAGATGGTGTCCCTCCACGCAGGACTCCCTTTCCGCCCGTTCCGAGCAGGATCCATGTTTGGATGAATGCCCGGAGGCTGCGATTTCCCGGCCCAACCGTGAAAGAGGGGAAAAAGTTGCCCCGAAAAGAGGGCCAAATGGACACACCTAATCCTCTTTGAGAAGCTGTCCTTCCAACACGCCACCGTTTCTTCCCGTTCCGAATGCGTTCCCACGGTCTGAGGCCCGCCCAGAGGCTGCGAATTCCCGGCTCCACCCTGACAGAGGGCCAAAAGTTGCCCAGGAAAGAGGTTGACGCGGACACAACTAGTCCTCTTTGAGATGCTGTCCCTCGACGCAGGCCTCGGTTTCTGCTTGTTCTGAGCGCGTTGCAACAGTCGGAGTCCCGCTGGCAGCCATGATTTCCCAGCCCCACCCTGACAGAGGGGCAAAAGTTGCCCCGAGATGAGGGTGACCCGGACACACCTAGTCTCTTTTGAGACGCTTTCCCTCCGCGCAGGACTCTTTTTCTGCCCATTCCGAGCACGTTCCGACGGACCCCCCCTTACAAAGGGCCAAAAGTGGCCCCTAAAAGATGGGGATGTGCGTGCACCTAGTCCTCTTGCAGACGCTGTCCCTACGCGGGGGCCTCCGTTTCCTCCATTCCAAGCGCGTTCCGACAGTCGGAGAACCGCCCGGAGGCCACGATTTCCCAGCCCCACCCTGACAGAGACCCAAAAGTTTCCCCAAAAAGAGGGTGACGGGGACACACCTACTCCCCTTTGAGACACTGTCCTTCCACGCAGGAATCCGTTTCCGCCCGTTCCGTGCGCATCACGACTTTCGGAGACCCGCACAGACACTGCGATTTCCCGGCCCCACCCCGACAGAGGTCCAAAAGTTGCCCCGAAAAGTGGGCCACGCGGACACACATAGTCCTCTTGGAGACGAAGTCCCTCGCGCAGGCCTCCGTTTCCGCCATTTCCGAATACATTCTGACAGTCGGAGACACGCCCGGAGGCCGCGACTTACCGGCCCCACCCTGACAGAGAGGCAATAGTTGCCCGGAAAACAGGGCGAAGCGTGGGCACCTACTCTTCTTTGAGACGATGTCCTTCACGCAGGTCTCTGTATCTGCCCGTTCCGAGCACGTTACGACAGTCGGAGGCTTACCTGGGGGCCGCGATTTCCGAGCCCACGCTGACAGTGGGGCAAACGTAGCCGCGAAAACAGGGTGACGCCCGTCCACATAGTCCTCTTGGAGATGCTGTCCCTCCGCGCAGGCCTCCGTATCCACCCAGTCCGAGCGCGTTCCGATGGTCAGAAGACCGCCCAGAGGCCGCGATTTCCCGGCCCCACCCTGACAGAGGCCCAAAAGTTGCCCCGAAAAGAGGGTGACGCGGACGCACCTAGTCCCCTTTGAGACGCTGTCCCCCAAAGCAGAAATCCGTTTCCGCCCATTCCGTGCGCGTTCCGATGGTCGGAGGGCAGCCCAGAGGCCGCGATTTCCCGGCCCCACCCTGACAAAGGTCCAAATCTTGCCCCGAAAAGAGGGCCACACGGACACACCTGGTTCCCTTGGAGACACTGTCCCTCCATGCAGGAATCTGTGCCCGCCGTTCCGAGTGTGTTCCGACGGTCGGAGGCCCGCCTAGAGGCCGCGATTTCCTGGCCCCACCCTGACAGAGGCCGAAATGTTTCCCCAAAAAGAGGGCGACACGGACATACCTAGTCCCCTTTGATACGCTGTCCCTCCGCGCAGGCCTCCGTTTCCACTTGTTCTGAGCTCGTTCCGACGGTCGGAGGCCCTCCCGGTGGCCGCGATTTCCCGGCCCCAGCATGACAGAGGGGCAAAAGTTGCCGCGAAAAGGGGCCATGCACGCGCACTTACTCCTCTTTGAGACGCTGTCCCTCCACGCAGGCCTCCGTTTCTGCCTGTTCTGAGTGCGTTCTGACGGTCGGAGTACCAGCGGGAGGCCTCGATTTCCCGGCCACAAACTGACAGAGGAACAAAAGTTGCTCCGAAAAAAGGGCCACGCGGACACACATGGTCCTCTTTGAGACGCTGTCCCTCCACGCAGGCTTCCGTTTCTGCCCATACCGAGCGCGTTACGTCAGTCAGAGGCGTGCCCGAAGGCCAGGATCTCCCGGCCCCACCCTGAAAGAGAGGCGAAAGTTGCCCGGAAAACAGGGCGAAGCGCGCGCACCTAGTCCTCTTTGAGAAACTCTACTTCGAGCAGGCCTCCATTTCCGCCCGTTCCGAGCGCGTTCTGACGGTCGGAGGCTTGCACGGAGGCAGCGATTTCCCGGCCCCACCCTGACAGAGGTCCAAAAGTTTCCCTAAATAAAGGGAGACGTGGACACACCTAGTCCCCTTTGCGACGCTGTCCCTCGCGCAGGCCTCCGTTTCTGCCCATTCCGAGCACGTTCCGACGGTCGAAGGCCCGCCCAAAGGCCGAGATTTCCCGGCCCCACCCTAACACGGACACACCTAGTCCACTTTGAGACGCTGTCCCTCCGCACAGGCCTCTGTTTCTACCTGTTCCGAGCACGTTCCGACGGTCGGAGGCTTGCCCGGAGGCAGTGAGTTCCAGGCCCCACGCTGACAGCCCGGCAAACATTCCCTCGAAAACAGGGTGACACGCGTCCACCTAGTCCTCTTTGAGACGCTCTCCCTCCGTGCAGGCCTCCATTTCCACCCATTCCTACCGCGTTCCGAGGGTTGGAGACCCGCCCAGAGGCTGCGATTTCCCGGCCCCACCCTGACAGAGGTCCAAATGTTGCCCCGAAAAGAGCGCCACACGGACACACCTAGTCCTCTTTGAGACGCTGTCCCTCGCACAGGCCTCCGTTTCCTCCCGTTCCGAGTACGTTCCGATGGTCCGAGGCCCGCCCGGAGGCCGCGATTTCCTGGCCCCACCCTAACAGAGGCCCAAAACTTTCCCCAAAAAGAGGGTGACCCGGACACACCTAGTCCCCTTTGAGACCCTGTTCCTCCACGCCGGCCTCTCTTTCTGACCGTTCCGAGCACGTTCCGACGGTAGGAGGACCGCCCGGAGGTCGCGATTTCCCTGCCCACCCAGACTGAGGGCCAAAAGTTGCCCCGAAAAGAGGGGGATGTGCTCGCACCTAGTCCTCATGGAGACGCTGTCCCTTTGCGGGGGCCTCTGTCTCCGCTTGTTCTGAGCGCGTTCCGACGGTCAGAATTCCGCCCGGAGTCCGCGATTTTCCAGCCCCACCCTGACTGAGGCCGAAATGTTTCCCCAAAAAGAGGGTGACGCGGACACACCTAGTCCCTTTGATACGCTGTCCCTCCGCGCAGGCCTCTGTTTTTGCCCGTTACGAGAACGTTCCGAAGGTCGGAGGCTTGCCCGGAGGCAGCAATGGGGCTAAAGTTGCCCCGAAAACAGGGTGAAGCGCGTCCACCTAGTCCTCTTGGAGGCGCTGTCCTTCCGCGCAGGCCTTCGTTTCCACCCGTTCGAAGCGCGTTCCGACATTCGGAGGCCCTCCCGGAGGCCGCGACTTCCCGGTCCCAACCTGAAAGAGGGGCAAGAGTTGCCCCGAAAAGAGGGTGACACGGACACACCTAGTCCCATTTGAGACGCTGTCCCTCCGCACAGGAATCCGTTTCCACCGATTCCAAGTGCGTTCCGATGGTCGGATACCCGCCCAGAGGGGGCGATTTCCCGGCTCAACCCTGACATAGGGGTAAAAGCTGCCCCGAAAAGAGGGCCACGTGGACACACCTAGTATTCTTTGAGACGTTGTCCCTCACGCAGGCCTCCGCTTCCGCCCGTTCCAAGCGCGTTCTGATGGTCGGAGGCCCGCCCGGAGGCCGAAATTTCCCGGCCCCACTCTGACAGAGGGCGAAAAGTTACCCCAAAAAGAGGGTGACGCGGACACACCTAGTCCTCTTTAAGACGCAGACCCTCCGTGCAGGCCTCCGCTTCCGCCCGTTCCGAGCGTGTTCCGACGGTTGGAAGCCCGCGCGGTGGCAGAGATTTCCAGGCCCCACGCTGACAGTGGTGCTAAAGATGTCCCGAAAAAAGGGCGATGCGCGCGCGCCTAGTCCTCTTGGAGACGCTGTCCCTCCGTGCATCTCTCCGTTTCCACCCATTCCGAGTGCGTTCCGACAGTCCGATACCCGCCCAGAGGCCACGATTTCCGGGCTCCACCATGACAGAGGGCCAGAAGTTGCCCCGAAAATAGGGCCTCACGGACACACCTAGTCCTCTTTGAGACGCTGTCCGTCATGCAGGCCTCCGTTCCGCCAATTCCGAGCTTGTTCTGATGGTCGGAGGCCTGCTCAGAGACTGCGATTACCCCCCCCCCCCCGACAGATGGGCTAAAGTTGCCCCGAAAACAGGGGGAAGCGCGCGCACCTTGTCCTCTTGGATACGCTGTCCCTCCACGCAGGCCTCCGTTTCCAGCCGTTCTGAGCGCGTTCCGAGAGTCGGAGGCCCTTCCGCAGGCCGCGATTTCCCGGACCCACCCTGACAGAAAGACAAAAGTTGCCCCGAAAAGAGGGCGACTCAGACACTCCTAGTCCTCTTTCAGACGCTGTCCCTCCGCGCAGAACTCCGTTTCACCCGTTCCGATCGTGTTCCAACAGTCGGAAGACCGCCCGGAGGCCGCGATTTTCCGGCTCCACCCTGCCAGAGGGGCAAAAGTTGCCCCGAAAAGTGGGCCACGTGGACACACCTAGTCATTTTTAGACGCTGTCCCTCCACGCAGGCCTCCGTTTCCACCCATTCCGAGACCATTACGACGGTCGGAGGCCTGCCCAAAGGCCGCGATTTCTAGGCTCCACGTTGACATCGGGGCAAAAGTTGCCCCGAAAGGGGGGCGATGCAAGGGAACCTAGTTTTCTTTGATATGCTGTCCCTCCCCGCAGGCCTCCGTTTCTGCCCGTTCCGATCAGGTTCCGTCGGTCGGTGGCCCGCCCAAAGGCCGAGATTTCCCGGCTCCACCCTGACAGAGGGCAAAAGTTGCCACGAAAACAGGGTGACGCGAACAAACCTAGTCCTCTTTGAGACGCTGTCCCTCCGCATAGGCCTCTGTTTCTACCCGTTCCGAGCACGTTCCGACGGTCGGAGGCTTGCCCGGAGGCCGTGAGTTCCCGGCCCCATGCTGACAGTGCGGCAAACGTTCCCTCGAAAACAGGGTGACGCTCGTCCACCTAGTCCTCTTTGAGACGCTCTCCCTCCGTGCAGGCCTCCATTTCCACCCATTCCTACCGCGTTCCGAGGGTCAGAGACCCACCCAGAGGCCGCGATTTCCCGGCCCCACCCTGACAGAGGCCCAAAAGTTTCCCCAAAAAGAGTGTGACGCGGGCACACCAAGTTACCTTTGAGACGCAGTCCCTCCGCGCAGAAATCCGTTTCCGCCGATTCCGTGCGTGTTCCAACGGTCGGGGGCCCGCCCAGAGGCCGCGAGTTCCCGGCCCCACCCTGACAGAGGTCGAAAACTTGCCCCGAAAAGAGGGTCACGCGGACATACATAGTCCTCTTTGAGACGCTTTCCCTCGCACAGGCTTCCGTTTCCGCCCGTTCCGAGCACGTTTCGATGGTCGGAGGCCCGCACGAATGCCGCGATTTCCCGGCCCCACCCTGACAGAGGCCCAAAAGTTTCCCAAAGATAGGGTGACGCGGACAAACCTAGTACCCTTTGAGACGCTGTCCCTCCGCGCAGAAATCCATTTCCGCCCATTCCGAGCGCGTTCCCCCAGTTGGACACCCACCCGGAGGCCGCGACTTCCTGTCTCCACACTGACAGAGGGGCAAACGTTGCCCGGAAAACAGGGAGATGCATATACCTAGTCACCTTTGAGACGCTGTCCCTCCGCGCAGGAATCTGTGCCCGCCGTTCCGTGTGCGTTCCGACGGTCGGAGGACCGCCCATCGGCCGCAATTTCCCGGCTCCACCCTGACAGAGGGGCAAGAGTTACCCCGAAAAGGGAGCCACGCAGACACACCTAATCCTATTTGAGCATCTGTCCCTCGCGCAGGCCTCCGCTTCCGCCAGTTCCGGGCGCGTTCCGACAGTCGCAGGCCCGCACAGAGGCCGAGATTTCCCGGCCCTACGCTGACAGGGGGCATATGTTGGCCCGAAAACAGGGGGACACGCGCACCTAGCCCTCTTGTAGACTCTCTCCCTCCACGCAGGCCCCGATTTATGCCCTTTCCAAGCGCGTTCTGACGGTCGGAGTCCCGCCCGGAGGCCGCGACTTCCCGTCCCGACCCTGACAGATGGGCAAAACTTACCCCGAAAACAGGGCGACGTGGCCGCACCAAGTCCTCTTTCAGACGCTGTCCCTCACGCAGGCCCCCGTTTCCACCCGTTGTGAGAGCGTTCCGAAGGTCGGAGGCCCACCCGGAGGCCGAGATTTCCCGGCCCCACGCTGACAGGGGGCATATGTTGGCCCGAAAACAGGGGGACACGCGCACCTAGCCCTCTTGGAGACGCTCTCCCTCCACGCAGGCCTACATTTCTGCCCGTTCCGAGCACGTTCCGACGGTCGGAGGCCCGCCCGGAGGCAGCGATTTCCCGGCCAAACCCTGACAGAGGGGAAAAACTTGCCCCGAATGGGGCGAGACCCAGGCGCACCTAGTTTTCTTTGAGTCGCTGTCCCTCCGCGCAGGCCTCACTTTCTGCCTGTACGGACCGCTTTTAGACGGTCGAAGGCCTGCCCGAAGGCTGCGATTTCCCGGCCCCACCCTGACAGAGAGGCAAAAGTTAACCCAAAAAGAGGGAGAAGCGTACACACCTTGTCCTCTTTGAGACGCTGTCCCGCCGCGCAGGCCTCCGTTTCCGCATGTTCCGAGCACGTTCCGACGGTCGGAGGCCCGCCCTGGGGCCGCAATTTCCCGTCCACAAACTGACAGAGGGGCAAAAGTTGCCCCGAAAAGAGGGACAAAAGGACACAACTAGTCTTCTTTGAGATCATGTTCCTCTGCGCAGGACTCCTTTTCCGCCTGTACCGACCGCGTTTCTACGGTCGGAGGCCCACCCGAAGGCTGCGATTTCCCGGCCCATCCCTGAAAGAGAGGCAAAAGTTGCCCCGAAAAGAGGGAGAAGCGGATACACCTACTCATCTTTGAGATGCTGTCCCTCCAAGCAGGCCTCCGTTTCTGCCCACTCCGAGCGCGTTCCGACGGTGGGAGGCCTGCCCGGTGGCCGCGATTTCCCAGCCCCACCCTGACAGAGGGGCAAAAGTTGCCCCAAAAAGAGGATGACGCGGAAAACCTAGTCTTTTTTGAGATGCTGTCCATCATGCAGGCCTCCGTTTCCGTCCGTTCCGAGTGCGTTCCGATGGCCGGAAGCCGCGATTTCCTGGCCCCTCCCTGACAGAGGGGCAAAAGTTGCCCCAAAAGGGAGGAGACGCACACGCACCTAGTTTTCTTTCAGACGCTCTCCTGCCGCGCAAGCCTACGTTTCTGCGTGTTCCGTTCGCGTTCCGACGGTCGGAGGACCGCCCAGGGGCCGCGATTTCCCAGCCCCACCCTGACAGAAGTCCAACAGTTGCCCCGAAAATAGGGTCACGCGGACATATATAGCCCCCTTTGAGACGCTGTCCCTCGCGCAGGACTCCGTTTCCGCCAGGTCCGAGCGCGTTCCGACGGTCTGAGGCTTGGATGGAGGCAGCAATTTCCCTGCCCCACGCTGACAGGGGGCGAACTTTGCCCGAAAACAGGGGGACCCGAATCCACCTAGCCCTCTTGGAGACGCTGTCGCTCCGCGCAGGCCTCCGTTTCCACCCGTTCCAAGAGCGTTCCGACGGTCGGAGGACCGCCCGGAGGCCACAATTTCCCCGCCCCACCCTGACAGAGGTCCGAAAATTGACCCGAATACAGGGTGACCGGGACACAACTAGTCCCCTTTGAAACGCTGTCCCTCGTGCACGCATCCGTTTCTGCCTATTCCGAGCACGTTCTGATGGTCGGAGGTCCGCCCAGAGGCCGCGATTTCCCGGCCCCACCCTGACAATGCAGCAACCGATCCCTCGAAAACAGGGTGACGCGCGCCCACCTAGTCCTTTTTAAGACGCTATCGCTCCATGCAGGCCTCCATTACCACCCATTCCGTGCACGTTTCGACGGTCGGAGTACCGCCCGGAGGCCGCGATTTCCCGGCCCCACCCTGACAGAGGTCCAAATGTTGCCCCAAAAAGAGGGCCATGTGGACACACATAGTCCTCTTTCAGACGCTGTCCTTCCACGCAAGCCTCTGTTTTAGCCCGTTCCAAGAGCGTTCCGACGGTTGGAGGACCGTCCGGAGGCCGCGATTTCCCGGCCCCACTCTGACAGAGGTCCGAAAATTGACCCTAATACAGGGTGACCGGGACACAACTAGTCCCCTTTGAAACGCTGTCCCTCGCGCACGCATCCGTTTCTGCCCATTCCGAGCACGTTCGGACGGTCGGAGGCCCGCCCGGAGGCTGCGATTTCCCGGCCCCACCCTGACAGTGCGGCAACCGATCCCTCGAAAACAGGGTGACGCGCGCCCACCTAGTCCTTTTTAAGACGCTATCGCTCCGTGCAGGCCTCCGTTTCTGCCCATTCCGAGCACGTTCCGACGGTCGGAGGCCCGCCCGGAGGCCGCGATTTCCCGGCCCCACCCTGACAGAGGTGCAAAAGTTTCCCCCAAAAGAGGGTGACGTGGACACACCTAGGCCCCTTTGAGACGCTGTCCCTCCGCGCAGACCTCCGTTTCTGCCTTTTCTGAGTGCGTTCCGACAGTCAGAGTCCCTCCCGGAGGCCACGATTTCCTGGCCCCACTCTGACGGAGGTCCAAAAGTTGCCCCGAAAAGAGGGTCACGCGGACATACATAGTCCTCTTTGAGACGCTGTCCCTCCACGCAGGCCTCTGTTTTCACTCGTTCCGAGCGCGTTCCGACGGTCGTAGGACCACCCGGAGAACGCGATTTCCCAGCCCCACCCTGACAGAGGTCCAAAAGTTGCCCCGAATAGAGGGTGACGCGGACACACCTAGTCCCTTTTGAGACGCTGTCCTTCGGGCAGGCCTCAGTTTCTGCCCATTCTGAGCACGTTCCGACGGTTGGAGGCCCGCCCAGATGCCGCGATTTCCCGGCCCCACCCTGAGAGAGGCCCAAAACTTTCCCCAAAAAGAGGGTGACGCGGACACACCTAGTCCCCTTTGAGACGCTGTCCCTCCGCGCAGAAATCCGTTTCCGTCCATCCCGTGTACGTTCCGACGGTCGGAGGCAAGCCCAGAGGCCGAGATTTCCCGGCCACACCCTGACAGAGGTCCAAATGTTGAACCGAAAAGAGGGGGATGTGATCGCATCTAGTCCTCTTGGAGATGCTGTCACTTTGCGGGGGCCTCCGTTTCCG
>NW_025335713.1:0-38143 GCF_004798865.1 Varanus komodoensis | reverse complement strand
CAAAAGAGGGCCACACGGACACACCTAGTCCTCTTTGAGAGGCTGTCTTTCCACGCAGGCCTCCGTTTCTGCCAGTTCCGTGCACGTTCCCACGGTCTGAGGCCTGGCCGGAGGCCGGGATTTCCGGGCTCCACCCTGACAGAGGGGAAAGAGTTGCCCCGAAAAGAGAGCCACGCGGACACACCTAATCCTCTTTGAGCATCTGTCCCTCGTGCAGGCCTCCGTTTCTGCCCGTTCCGAATGCGTTCCGACAGTCGGAGGCCCGCCCGGAAGCCGCGATTTCCAGGCCCCACACTTACAGAGGGGCAAAAGGCACACCTAGTTTTCTTTGAGACGCTGTAGCTCCACGCAGGCCTCCATTTCCGCCCGTTCTGAAGGTCGGAGGCCCGCCAAAAGGCCGCGATTTCCTGGCTCCACCCTGAAAAAGGGCAAAAGTTGCTCCGAAAACAGGGCGACATGTACACACCGAATCCTCTTTGAGACGCTTTCCCGCCGTGTGGGCCTCCGTTTCCGCGTGTTCGGAGCGCGTTCCGATAGTCGGAGGCCCGCCCAAGGGCCGCGATTTCCCGGCCCCAACCTGACAGTGGGGCAAAAGTAGCCCCGAAAACAGGGTGACGGGCGGGCACCAAGTCCTCTTTCAGACACTGTCCCTACACGCAGGCCTCCGTTTCTGCCCTTACCGAGTGCGTTCCGACAGTCGGAGGTCCGCTCAGAGGCTGCGATTTCCCAGCCCCACCCTGACAGATGGGCAAGACTTGCCCCGAAAAGAGGGTGACGTGGAAACGCCAAGTCCCCTTTGAGACGCTGTCGCTCCAAGCAGGCCTCCGTTTCCGCCTGTTCCGAGCGCGTTCCACGTTCTGATGCATGCCCGGAGGCTGCGATTTCCCGGACTGACCCAGACAGAAGGGAAAAAGTTGCCCCGAAAAGAGGGCCACACGGACACACCTAGTCTTCTTTGAGACGCTGTCCTTCCATGCAGGACTCCATTTCCGGCCGTTCCGAGTGCGTTCCGACGGTCGGAGGACCACCCGAAGGCCGGGATTTCCCGGCCCCACCCTGACAGAGAGGCAAAAGTTGCCCCGAAAAGAGTGACACAAGGACAAAACTAGTCTTCTTTGAGAACGTGTTCCTCCGCACAGGACTCCGTTTCCGCCTGTACCGACCACGTTTTACGGTCGGAGGCCGCCTGTAGGCTGCAATTTCCCGGCTCCACGCTGAAAGAGTGGCAAAAGTTTCCCCAAAAAGAGGGAGAAGCGCATACACCTAGTCATCTTTGAGATGCTGTCCCTCCAAGCAGGCCTTCATTTCTGCCCACTGGGAGCGCGTTCCGACGCTTGGAGGTCCGCCCGGGGGCCACGAGTTCCCAGCCACACCCTGACAGAGGGGCAAAAGTTGCCTCAAAAAGAGGACGACGCGGAAAACCTAGTCTTTTTTGAGACGCTGTCCCTCATACAGGCCTCCGTTTCCGCGTGTTCCGTTCGCGTTGTGACCGTCGGAGGCCCGCCCGGAGGCCGCGATTTCCCGGCCCCACCCTGAAAAAAAGGGCAAACGTTGTCTTGAATAGAGTTCCACGTGGACACACCTTGTCCTCTTTGAGACGCTGTCCCGCCGCGCAGGCCTGCGTTACCGCGTGTACAGAGCTTGTTCCGACGGTCAGAGGCCCACCCGAAGTCCGCGATTTCCCGGCCCCAACCTGACAGAGGGGCAAAAGTTGCCCCGAGAAGAGGGCCACGTGGACACACCTAGTCCTCTTTGAGACGCTATCCCTCCACCCAGGCCTCCCTTTCCGCCCATTCCGAGCGCGTTCCGACGGTCAGAGTCCTGCCCAGAGGGTGCGAGTTCCCGGCCCCACTCTGGCAGACGGGCAAAAGTTGCCCCGAAAGGAGGGAGACGAAAGCGCACCTAGTTTTCTTTGAGACACTGTCCGTCCACACAGGCCTCCGTTTCTGCCTGTACCGACCGCGTTTCGATGGTCGGAGGCCCGCCCGAGGCTGTGATTTCCTGGCCCCACCCTGACAGAGAGGCAAAATTAACCCAAAAAGAGGGAGAAGCGTACACCCCTAGTCCTCTTTGAGATGCTGTCGCGCCGCGCAGGCCTCCGTTTCTGCGTGTTCCGAGCGCGTTCGACGTGCAGCTGCAAGCCCAGAGGCTGCGATTTCCCGGCCCCACCCTGACAGAGGGGCAAATGTTGCCCCGAAAAGAGGGCCACGCGGACACACTAGTCCTCTTTGAGACGCTGTCCCTACACGCAGGCCTCCGTTTCTGCCTGTACCGACCGCGTTTCGACAGTCGGAGGCCCGACGAAGGCAGCGATTTCCTGGCCTCACCCTGAGAGAGAAGAAAAAGTTGCCCCGAATGGAGGGAGTAGTAGACACACCTAGTCCTCTTTGAAACGCTGTCCCACCGCGAAGGCCTCCATTACCGCCCATTCCGAGCGTGTTCCACGGACGGGGCCCGCCCTGGGGCCGCGATTTCCCGCCCCCACTCTTACAGAGGGGCAAAATTTTCCCCAAAAAGAGGGCCACGCGGACACACCTAGACTTCTTTGAGATGGTCTCGCTCCGCGAAGGACTCCGTTTCCGCCCTTTCCGAGCGAGTTCTACGTTCGGATGCAGTCCCAGAGGCTGAGATTTCACAGCCCCACCCTGACAGAGGGGCAAAAGTTGCCCCGAAAAGAGGGCCACGCGGAAACCTAGTCAACTTTTAGACGCTGTCCCTCCACACAGGCCTCCGTTTCCGCCCATTCCGATCGCGTTCTGATGGTCGGAGGCCCGCCCGGACGCCACGATTTCCCAGCTCCACCATGACAGAGGGGCAAAAGTTGCCCCGAAAACAGGGTGACGCGTGCGCACCTTGTTTTCTTTGAAACGCTGTCGCTCCACGCAGGCCTCCGTTCTGCCTGTTCCGAGCGCGTTCCGACAGTCGGAGGCACACCCGGAGGCCCCGATTTCCCGGCCCCACTCTGACAGAGGGGCAAATGTTGCCAAGAAAAGGGGGCCAGGTAGACACACCTTGCCCTCTTTGAGTAGCTGTCCCTCCGCGCAGGACTCCGTTTCGGCCCGTTCCATGCGCGTTCCACGTTCGGATGCACGCCTGGACGCCGCGATTTCCGAGCCCAACCACGATAGTGGGGCAAAAGTTGCCCCAAAGATAGGGCGACGCGGAAAACGTAGTCCTCTTTGAGACGCTGTGCTCATGCAGGCATCCGTTTCCGCCCGGTCCGAGCGCGTTCTGTCGGAGGAAGGACCGGAGGCCGCGATTTCCCGGGCCCACCGTGACAGAGGGGCAAAAGTTGCCCCAAATACAGGGTGACGCAGACCAACCTAGTCCTCTTTGAGACGCTGTCCCTCCACGCAGGCTTTCGTTTCCGCCAATTCTGAAAGTATTCTGACGGTCGGCGGCCTGCACGGGGGCCGCGATTTCCCGGCCCCATTCTGACAGAGGGGCAAAAGTTGCCCCAAAAAGAGGGCCACGCGGACACACCTAGTCTTCTTTCAGACGCTGTCCCTCTGCGCAGGCCTCCGTTTCTTTCGGTACCGAACGCGTTTCGATGGTCGGAGGCTCGCCCTAAGGCTGCGAGTTCCCGGCCCCACCCTGAGAGAGAGGCAAAAGTTGCCCCGAAAAGAGGGTGACGTGGGCACACCTAGTCCTCTTTGAGATGCTGTCCCTCCACGCAGGCCTCCATTTCTGACCGTACAGAGCACGTTCCGACAGTCGGAGGCCCGCCCGTAGGCCGGGATTTCCCGGCTCCACCCAGACAGATGGGAAAAGTTGCCCCAAAAAGAGGGCCACGTGGACACACCTAGTCCTCTTTGAGACGTTGTCCCTTGCGCAGGCCTCCATTTCCGACCGTTCCGAGCACGTTCCGACGGTCGGAGTCCCGCCCGGAGCCCGGGATTTCTCGGCCCCAACCCGACAGAGGGGCAAAAGTTGCCCCGAAAAGAGGGTGACGCGGACACACCTAGTTCTCTTTGAGACGCTGTCCCACTGCGCAGGCCTCCATTTCAGCACTTAACGAGCGCATTCCGGAAGGTGGAGGCCCTCCCAGAGGCCGTGATTTCCTGGTTCTGCCCTGACAGAGGGGAAAAAGTTGTCCCGAAAAGAAGGCCACACGGACACACCTAGTCCTCTTTGAAACGCCGTCCCGCCGTGCAGGCCTCCATTTACGAATGTTCCGAGCGCGTTCCGATGGTCGGAGGCCCGCCCGAAGGCCGGGATTTCCCGGCCCCACCCTGACAGATAGGCAAAAGTTTCCCGGAAAACAGGGCGACGCGCGCATCTAGTCCTCTTTCGGGCGCTGTCCCTCCGCGCAAGCCTCCGTTTCCGCGCATTCCGAGTGTGTTCCTACGGTCGGAGGCCCTCCGGAGGCCGCGATTTCCCGGCCCATCTCTGACAGAGGGGCAAATGTTGCCCCGAAAAGAGGGCCATGTGGACACACCTAATCTTCTTTGAGATGGTGTCCCTCCGCGTAGGACCCCGTTTCCGTCTGTACCAAGCGCGTTTCTATGGTCGGAGGCATGCCCGAAGGCTGCGATTTCCCGGCCCCACCCTGACATAGAGGCAAAAGTTGCCCCGAACAGAGGGAGAAGCGGGCACACCTAGTCATCTTTGAGACGCTGTCCCTCCACGCCTGCCACTATTTCCGCCCATTCTGACTGCATTCCGATGGTGGGAGGCCCACCCGGAGACCACGAGATCCCAGCTGCACCCTGACAGTGGGGCAAAAGTTCCCCCAAAAAGAGGGCGACGCGGAAAACCTAGTCCTTTTTGAGACGCTGTCCCTCATGCAGGCCTCCGTTTCCGCCCGTTCTGAGTGTGTTCAGATGGTCGGAGGCCCGGGGGGGGCCGCGATTCCCGGCCCCACCCTGACAGAGGGGCAAACTTTGCCCGAAAACAGGGGGACCCGCATGCACCTAGTCATCTTGGGGACGCTGACCCTCCGCGCAGGCCTCCGTTTCCATCCTTCCGAGAGCGTTCCGACGGTCGGAGGACCACCCGGAGGCCGCGATTTCCCAGCTGCACCCTGACAGAGGTCCAAAAGTTGCCCCGAATAGAGGGTGACGCGGACAAACCTAGTCCCCTTTGCGACGCTGTCCCTCGTGCAGGCCTCCGTTTCTGCGCATTCCAAGCAAGTTCCAACGGTCGGAGGCCCACCTGGTGGCCGCGATTTCCCGGCCCCACCCTGACAGAGGCCCAAAAGTTTCCCCAAAAAGAGGTTGACGCGGACACACCTAGTCCCCTTTGAGACGCTGTCCCTCTGCGCAGGCCGCTGTTTCTACCTGTTCCGAGCACGTTCCGATGGTCGGAGGCTTTCCCGGAGGCCGCGATTTCCCAGCCCCACGCTGACAGTGCGGCAAACGTTCCCTTAAAAACAGGGTGACGCGCGTCCACCAAGTCCCCTTTGAGACGCTGTCCCTCCGTGCAGGCCTCTGTTTTCTGCCCGTTCCGAGCACGTTCCGATCGTCGGAGGCTTGCCCGGTGGCCGCGATTTCCCTGCCCCACGCTGAGAGTGGGGCAAACGTACCCCCGAATACAAGGTGACGCGCGTCCACCTAGTCCTCTTGGAGACGCTGTCCCTCCATGCAGGCCTCCGTTTCTGAGGGCATTCCGACGGTCAGAGTCCCGCACGGAGGCCGCGATTTCCCGGCACCACCCTGACAGAGGGGTAAAATTTGCTTCGAGAAAAGGGCCGTGCGGACACACCTAGTCCCCTTTGAGTTGCGGTCTCTCGCGCAGGCCTCCCTTTCCGCCCGTTCCGAGCACGTTCCGAAGGGCGGAGGCCCTCACGGAGGCCGCAATTTCCCGGCCCCACTCTGACAGAGGGGCAAAATTTGCTCCAAAAAAAGGGCCATGCGGACACACCTAGTCCCCTTTGAGATGCTGTCTCTCGCACAGGCCTCCGTTTCCACCCGTTCCGAGCACGTTCCAAAGGTCGGAGGCCCACACGGAGGCCGCGATTTCCCGACATTCCCTGACAAAGGCCCAAAAGTTTCCCCAAAAATAAGGGGACGCGGACACACCTAGTCCCCTTTGAGACACTGGCCCTCCGCGCAGGCCCTGTTTTAGCACGTTCCGAGTGCATTCCCACAGTCTGAGGCCTGCCCGGAGGCCGGGATTTCCCGGCTCCACCCTGACAGAGGGGCAAAAGTTGCCAGGAAAACAGGGCGATGGACGCACCTAGTCCTCTTAGAGATGCTGTCCCTCCATGCGGGCCTCCGTTTCTGCCCATTCTGGGTGCTTTCTGACGGTCAGAGTCCCGCCCAGAGGCTGCGATTTCCCGGCTCCTCTCTGACGGAGGGGCAAAAGATGTGCCTAAAAGAGGGCAACATGGACAGACATAGTCCTCTTTGAGACGCTGTCCCTCGCGCAGGCCTCCGTTTCCACCCGTTCCGAGCACGTTTCGATGGTCAGAGGCCCGCACGTTGGCCGCGATTCCCCGGTCCCAGCATGACAGAGGGGCAAAAGTTGCCCCGAAAAGAGGGTGACGCGGACACACCTAGTCACCTTTGAGACGCTGTCCCTCCGCGCAGGCCCCCGCTTTAGCCCGTTCCGACAGCGTTCCCACGGTCTGAGGCCCACCAGGAGGCCTGGATTTCCCGGCCCCACCCTGACAGAGGTCCAAAAGTTGCCCCGAAAAGAGGGTTACGTGGACATACATAGTCCTCTTTGCGACGCTGTCCCTCGCGCAGGCCTCCGTTTCCGCCCGTTCCGAGCATGTTTTGATGGTCGGAGACCTGCCCGTTGGCCGCGATTTCCCGGTCCCAGCATGACAGAGGGGCAAAAGTTGCCCCGAAAAGGGGCCATGCACGCGCACTTGCTCCTCTTTGAGACGCTGTCCGTCCCCGCAGGCCTCCGTTTCTGCCTCTTCTGAGTGCGTTCCGACGGTCGGAGGCCCGCCTGGATCCGCGATTTCCCGGCCCCACCCTGAAAGAGGGGCAAAAGTTGCCCCGAAAAGAGGGCGAAGCGGACGTACTGAGTCCTCTTTGAGACGCTGTCCCTCCGCGCAGGCCCCCGCTTTAACCCGTTCCGAAAGCGTTCCCACGGTCTGAGGCCCGCCAGGAGGCCGGGATTTCCCGGCTCCACCCTGACAGAGGAGCAAAAGTTGCAGGGAAAACAGGGCGATGCTTGCACCTAGACCTCTTGGAGATGCTCTCCCTCCGCGCGGGCCTCCGTTTCTGCCCGTTCCGTGCGCTTTCTGACAGTCAGAGTCCTGCCCAGAGTCCGCAATTTCCCGGCTTCTCTCTGACAGAGGGGCAAAGTCGCGCCGAAAAGGGGGCCACACGGACAGACATAGTCCTCTTGGAGACGCTGTCCCTCCGCGCAAGCCTCTGTTTCTGCCCATACCGAGCATGTTGCGACAGTCGGAGGCCCACCCAAAGGCCGGGATTTCCCGGCCCCACCCTGACAGAGAGGCAAAAGTTGCCCGGAAAACAGGGCGAAGCGCACATACTGAGTCCTCTTTGAGACGCTGTCCTTCGGGCAGGCCTCCATTTCTGCCCGTTCCGAACGCGTTCCGATGTTCGGAGGACCGACCGGAAGCCGCGATTTCCCGGCACCACCCTGAAAAAGGCCCAAAAGTTTCCCCAAAAAGAGGGTGACGTGGGCACACCTCGTCCCCTTTGAGACGCTGTCCCTCTGCGCAGAATTCCGTTTCCGCCCATTCCGTGCGCGTTCCGACGGTCGGAGGCCCGCCCGGAGGCCGCGATTTCCCGGCCCCACCCTGACAGAGGTCCAAAAGTTGCCCCAAAAAGAGGGTTACGTGGACATACATAGTCCTCTTTGAGACGCTGTCCTTCACGCAGGCTTCCTTTTCTGCCCGTTCCGAACGCGTTCCGATGGTCGGAGGACCGACCGGAAGCCGTGATTTCCCGACATTACCCTGACAAAGGCCCAAAAGTTTCCCCAAAAAGAGGGTGACGTGGGCACACCTCGTCCCTTTTGAGACGCTGTCCCACTGCGCAGAAATCCGTTTCCGCCCATTCCGTGCGCGTTCCGACGGTCGGAGGCCCGCCCGGAGGCCGCGATATCCCAGCCTCACCCTGACAGAGGCCCAAATACTTCCCCAAAAACAGGGTGAGGCGGACACACCTAGTCCCCTTTGAGATGCTGTCCCTCCACGCAGAAATCCTTTTCCGCCCATTCCGTGCGCGTTCCGACGGTCGGAGGCCCGCCCAGAGGCCACGATTTCCCGGTCCCACCCTGAAAGAGGTCCAAAAGTTGCCCCGAAAAGAGGGTTACGTGGACATACATAGTCCTCTTTGCGACGCTGTCCCTCACGCAGGCCTCCGTTTCCGCCCGTTCCGAGCATGTTTCGATGGTCGGAGACCCGCCCGTTGGCCGCGATTTCCCGGTCCCAGCATGACAGAGGGGCAAAAGTTGCCCCGAAAAGGGGCCATGCACGCGCACTTACTCCTCTTTGAGACTCTGTCCGTCCCCGCAGGCCTCCGTTTCTGCCTCTTCTGAGTGCGTTCCGACGGTCGGAGGCCCGCCCGGATCCGCGATTTCCCGGCCCCACCCTGACAAAGGGGCAAAAGTTGCCCCGAAAAGAGGGCGAAGCGGACGTACTGAGTCCTCTTTGAGACGCTGTCCCTCCGCGCAGGCCCCCGCTTTAACCCGTTCCGAGAGCGTTCCCACGGTCTGAGGCCCACCAGGAGGCCGGGATTTCCCGGCTCCACCCTGACAGAGGAGCAAAAGTTGCAGGGAAAACAGGGCGATGCTCGCACCTAGTCCTCTTGGAGACGCTCTCCCTCCGCGCGGGCCTCCGTTTCTGCACATTCTGTGCGCTTTCTGACGGTCAGACTCCCGCCCAGAGGCCGCAATTTCCTGGCTCATCTCTGACAGAGGGGCAAAGTTGCGCCGAAAAGAGGGCCACACGGACAGACATAGTCCTCTTGGAGACGCTGTCCCTCTGCGCAAGCCTCTGTTTCTGCCCATACCGAGCATGTTGCAATAGTCGGAGGCCCGCCCAAAGGCCGGGATTTCCCGGCCCCACCCTGAAAGAGAGGCAAAAGCTGCCCGGAAAACAGGGCGAAGCGGACGTACTGAGTCCTCTTTGAGACGCTGTCCTTCGGGCAGGCCTCCATTTCTGCCCGTTCCGAACGCGTTCCGATGGTCGGAGGACCGACCGGAAGCTGCGATTTCCCGGCACCACCCTGACAAAGGCCCAAAAGTTTCCCCAAAAACAGGGTGACGTGGGCACACCTCGTCCCCTTTGAGACGCTGTCCCTCCGCGCAGGAATCCGTTTCCGCCCATTCCATGCACGTTCCGACGGTCGGAGGCCCGCCCGGAGGCCACGATTTCCCGGCCTCACCCTGACAGAGGCCCAAATACTTCCCCAAAAACAGGGTGAGGCGGACACACCTAGTCCCCTTTGAGATGCTGTCCCTCCGCGCAGAAATCCTTTTCCGCCCATTCTGTGCGCGTTCCGACGGTCGGAGGCCCTCCCAGAGGCCGCGATTTCCCGGCCCCACCCTGACAGAGGTCCAAAAGTTGCCCCGAAAAGAGGGTTACGTGGACATACCTAGTCCTCTTTGAGACGCTGTCCCCCGCGCAGGCCTACGTTTCCGCCCGTTCCGAGCACATTTCGATGGTCGGAGGCCCGCCCATTGGCCGCGATTTCCCGGTCCCAGCATGACAGAGGGGCAAAAGTTGCCCCGAAAAGGGGCCATGCACGCGCACTTACTCCTCTTTGAGATGCTGTCCGTCCCCGCAGGCCTCCTTTTCTGCATGTTCTGAGTGCGTTCCGATGGTCGGAGGCCCTCCCGGAGGCCTTGATTTCCCGGCCACACTCTGACAGAGGTACAAAAGTTGCTCCGAAAAAAGGGCCACGCGGACACACATTGTCCTCTTTGAGACGCTGTCCCTCTGCACAGGCTTCCGTTTCTGCCCATACTGAGCGCGTTACGATGATTGGAGGCCCGCCCGAAGGCCAGGATTTCCCGTCCCCACCTTGACAGAAAGGCAAAAGTTGCCCAGCAAACAGGGCGAAGTGCGCGCACCGAGTCCTCTTTGAGAAACTGTCCTTTGCGCAGGCCTCCGTTTCTGCCCGTTCCGAGCACGTTCCGATAGTCGGAGGCCCGCTCGGAGGCCACAATTTCCCGGCCCCACCCTAACAGAGGCCCAAAACTTTCCCCAAAAAGAGGGTGACCCGGACACCCCTAGTCCCCTTTTAGACGCTGTCCCTCAATGAAGGCCTCTGTTTCTGTCCGTTCCGAGAACGCTCCGACGGTCGGAGGACCGCCCGGAGGTCGCAATTTTCCTGCCCACCCAGACTGAGGGCCAAAAGTTGCCCCGAAAAGAGGGGGATGTGCTCGCACCTAGGCCTCATGGAGATGCTGTCCCCTTACGGGGGCCTCCTTTTCCGCTTGTTCTGAGCGCGTTCCCCCGGTCAGAATTCCGCCCGGAGTCCACGATTTCCCGGCCCCACTCTGACAGAGGGGCAAACGTTGCTCCGAAATAAGGGACATGCGGACACACACTGTCCTCTTTGAGACGCTGTCCCACCGCGCAGGTCTCCGTTTCTGTAAATACCGAGCGCGTTACGACGGTCGGAGGCCAGCCCGAAGGCCAGGATTTCCCGGCCCCACCATGACAGAGAGGCAAAAGTTGCCCAGAAAACAGGGCGAAGCGAGCGCACCTAGTCCTCTTTCAGAGCTGTCCTTCGCGCAGGCCTCCGTTTTCGCCCGTTACGAGCGCGTTCCGATGGTCAGAGGCCCGCCCGGAGGCCACGATTTCCCGGCTCCAACCTGACAGTGGCCCAGAAGTTACCCCGAAAAGAGGGCCACACAGACCCACCTGGTTCCCTTGGAGACGCAGTCCCACGCGCAGGCCTCCGTTTCCGCCCATTCCGAGTGCGTTCCGACAGTCGGAGACCCGCCCGGAGGCCGCGACTTCCCTGCTCCACCCTGACAGAGGGCAAAAGTTGCCCGGAAAACAGGGAGATGCACGCACATAGTCACCTTTGAGACGCTGTCCCTCTGCGCAGGAATCTCTGCCCGCCGTTCCGAGTGTGTTCCAACGGTCGGAGGACCGCCCAGAGGCCGTGATTAATCCCCGGCTCCACCCTGACAGAGGGGCAACTGTTGCACCGAAAAGAGAGCCATGGGGACACACCTCATCCTCTTTGAGCATCTGTCCCTCACGCAGGATTACGTTTCAGCCCGTTCAGAGCACGTTCCGACGGTCGGAGGCCCGCCCAGATCCGAGATTTCCCGGCCCCACCCTGACAGAGGCCCAAAAGTTGCCCCGAAAAGAGGGTGATGCTTACACACCGAGACCTCTTTGAGATGCTGTCCCTCCGCGCTGGTCTCCATTTCCGCCCATTCCGAGCGCGTTCCAATGTTCGGAGACCCGCCCAGAGGCCGCGATTTCCCGGCCCCACCCTGAAAGAGGGGCAAAAGTTGCTCCGAAAAGAGGGCCATGTGGAAACACATAGTCCTCTTTGAGACGCTGTCCCTCCGCGCAGGCTTCCGTTTCTACCCATACCGAGAGCATTACGATGGTTAGAGGCCCGCCCGAAGGCCAGGATTTCCCAGCCCGATCCTGACAGAGATGCAAAAGATGCCCGGAAAAATGGGTGAAGCACGCGCACCTAGTCCACTCTGAGACGATGTCCTTCACGCAGGCCTCTGTATCTGCCCGTTCCGAGCACGTTACGACGGTCGGAGGCTTACCTGGGGGCCGCGATTTCCCAGCCCTACGCTGACAGTGGGGCAAACGTCGCCCCGAAAACAGGGTGACGCGCGTCCACACAGTCCTCTTGGAGACGCTGTCCCTCCGCGCAGGCCTCCGCTTCCGCCTGTTCCGAGCGTGTTCCGACGGTCGGAAGCCCGCCTGGAGGCAGAGATTTCCTGGCCCCACGCTGACAGTGGGGCTAAAGTTGTCCCGAATACACTGGGATACGCGCGCACCTCGTCCTCTTGGAGACGCTGTCCCCCCACGCAGGCCTCGTTTCCACCCATTCCGAGCGCGTTCCGACGGTCGGAGGACCACCCGGAGGCCGCGATTTCCCGGTTCCACCCTGATAGAGGGCCAGAAGTTGCCCCGAACAGAGGGTGACACGGATACACCTAGTCCCCTTTGAGACTCTGTCCTTCCGCGCAGGCGTCCGTTTCCGCCCGTTCCGAGCGCATTCCGACGGTCGGAGGCCCGCCTGGGGGCCGCAATTTCCCGGCCCCACCCTGACAGAGGGGCAAAAGTTGCCCGGAGAACAGGGAGATGCACGCACCTAGTCACCTCCGAGACGCTGTCCCTCCGCGCAGGAATCTGTGCCCGCCGTTCCGAGTGCGTTCCGACCGTCAGAGGACCACCCAGAGGCTGCGATTTGCTGGCTCCACCCTGACAGAGGGGCAAGAGTTGCCCCGAAAAGAGAGCCACGCGGACACACCTAGTCATCTTTGAGACGCTGTCCTTCCACGCAGGGCTCTGTTCCTGTCCGTTCCGAACGCGTTCCCACGGTCTTTGGCCCGCCCGGAGGCCGGGATTTCCCGGCTCCACCTTGGCAGAGGGGCAAAAGTTAGGCCTAAAGCAGGGCCACACGGACACACCTGGTACCTTTGGAGATGCAGTCCTTCGCGCAGGTCTCCGTTTCCACCCATTCCGAGCACGTTCCAAAAGTTGGAGACCTGCCCGGAGGACGCGACTTCCCGGCCCCACCCTGACAGAGTGGCAAACGTTGCCCGGAAAACAGGGAGATGCACGCGCCTAGTCACCTTTGAGACGCTGTCCTCCGCGCAGGAATCTGTGCCCGCTGTTCCGAGTCCATTCCGAAGGTCGGAGGACCGCCCGGAGGCCGCGATTTCCCGGCCCCACCCTGACAGAGGGGCAAGAGTTGCACCGAATACAGGGCGACGCGGACCAACCCAGTCCTCTTTGAGACACTGTCCCACCGCGCAGGCCTCCGTTTCTGCCAATTCCGATCGTATTCTGACCGTCGGAGGCCCGCACGGGGGCCGCGATTTCCCGGCCCCACTCTGACAGAGGGGCAAAAGTTGCTCCGAAAAAAGGGCCACGCGGACACATATAGCCCCCTTTGAGACGCTGTCCTCCGCACGGGCTTCCGTTTCTGCCAATACCGAGCACGTTACGACGGTCGGAGGCCCGCCCGGAGGCCAGGATTTCCCGGCCCCACCGTGACAGAGGCCCAAAAGTTTCCCCGAAAAGAGGGCCACACGGACACACCTGGTTTCCTTGGAGACGCAGTCCCTCGCGCAGGCCTCCGTATCCGCCCATTCTGAGCACGTTCCGACAGTCGGAGACACGCCCGGAGGCCGCGACTTCCCGGCTACACCCTGGCAGAGGGGGAAAAGTTGCCCGGAAAACAGGGAGATGCACGCACCTAGTCACCTTTGAGACGCTGTCCCTCTGCGCAGGAATCTGAGCCCGCCATTCCGAGTGCGTTCCGACTGTCGGAGGACCGCCCAGAGGCCACGATTTCCGGTCCCAGCCTGACAGAGGGGCAAAAGTTGCCCCGAAAAGGGGCCATGCACGCGCACTTACTCCTCTTTGAGACGCTGTCCCTCCATGCAGGCCTCCGTTTCTGCCTGTTCTGAGGGCGTTCCGACGGTCGGAGGCCCTCCTGGAGGCCACGATTTCCCGCCCCACTCTGACAGAGGAACAAAAGTTGCTCCGAAAATAAGGCCACGCGGACACACATAGTCCTCTTTGAGACGCTGTCCTTCCGTGCACGCTTCCGTTTCTGCCCATACCGAGTGCGTAACAATGGTCGGAGGCCCGCCCGAAGGCCAGGATTTCCCGGCCCCACCCTGACAGAGAGGCAAAAGTTGCCCGGAAAACTGGGCGAAGCGCGCGCACCTAGTCCTCTTTGAGAAACTGTCCTTCACGCACGCTTCCGTTTCTGCCCATACCGAGCGCGTTCCGAGGGTCGGAGGCCCACCTGGAGGCCGCGATTTCCCAGCCCCACCCTGACAGATGGCCAAAAGTTGCCCCGAAAAGAGGGCCACGCGGACACAAATAGTCCTCTTTGACACACTGTCCTTCCATGCAGGCCTCCGTATTAGCCCGTTCCGAGCGCGTTCCCATGGTCCGAGGCTTGCACGGAGGCCGCGACTTCCCGGCCCCACATTGACAATGGGGCAAACTTTGCCCGAAAAGAGGGGGACGTGCGTCCACCTAGTCCTCTTGGAGACGCTGTTACTCCATGCAGGCCTCCATTTACACCCATTCCAAGCGCATGCCGACGGTCGGAGGACCGCCCGGAGGCCGCGATTTCCTGTCCCCACCGTGAGAGAGGGACAAAAGTTGCCCCGAATAGAGGGTGACACGGACACACCTAGTCCGTTTTGATACGCTGTCCCTCGCTCAGGGCTCCGTTTCCACCCGTTCCGAGCACGTTCCTACGGTCGGAGTCCCTCCCGGAGGCCGCGATTTCCTAGCCCCACCCTGACAAAGGCCCAAAAGTTTCCCCAGAAAGAGGGTAACGCGGACACACCTAGTCCCCTTTGAGAAGCTTTCCTACTGCGCAGAAATGCATTTCCACCCCCGTCCTTCCTTTTCCGACGGTCGAAGTCCCGCCGATAGGCCGCCATTTCCCGGCCCCACCCTGACAGAGGTCCAAATATTGCCCCAAAAAGAGGGCCACGCGGACACACATAGTCCTCTTTGAGACGCTGTCCCTCCGCCCAGGCCTCTGTTTCTGCCCGTTCCGAGCACGTTCCGACAGTTGGAGGACCGCACGGAGGTCGCGATTTCCCGGCCCACCCTGACAGAGGGACAAAAGTTGCCGCGAAAAGTGGGGGATGTGCGTGCACCTAGTACTCTTGGAGACGCTGTCCCTCCGCGGGGGCCTCCGTTTCCGTTTGTTCTGAGCGCGTTCCGATGGTCAGAGTTCTGCCCGGAGTCCGCGATTTCCCGGCCCCAATCTGACAGAGGAGCAAAAGTTGCCCTGAAAAGGGGCCATGCACGCGCACTTACTCCTCTTTGAGACGATGTCCCTCCACGCAGGTCTCCGTTTCTCCAAGTTCTGACTGCGTTCCGACGGTCGGAGGTCCTCCCGGAGGCTGCGATTTCCCGGCCCCACTATGACAGAGGGGCAAAATTTTCTTCGAAAAAAGGGCCACGCGGACACACATAGTCCTCCTTGAGACGCTGTCCTTCCGCGCAGGCTTCCGTTTCTGCCAATACCGAGCGCGTTACGACGGTCGGAGTCCAGCCCGAATGCCAGGATTTCCCGGCCCCACTCTGACAGAGGGGCAAAAGTTTCTCCAAGAAGAGGGCCACGCGGACACACCTAGTCCTCTTTGAGACGCTGTCCGTCCACGCAGGCCTCCATTTCCCCCCGTTCCGAGCATGTTCCAACAGTCTCAGGCCCGCCCAGTGGCAGCGATTTCCCGGCACCAGCCTGACAGAGGGACAAAAGTTGGCCCGAAAAGGGGCCATGCATGCGCACTTACTCCTCTTTGCGACGCTGTTCCTCCATGCATGCCTCCATTTCTGCCTGTTCTGATCGCGTTCCGATGGTCGAAGGCCCGTTCGAAGGCCAGGATTTACCGGCCCGACCCTGAAGGAGGGGCAAAAGATGCTCGGAAAACAGGGCGAAGCCTGCACCTAGTCCTCTTTGAGAAGCTGACCTTCGCGCAGGCCTCCGTTTCCGCCCTTTCCGAGCGTGTTCCGACGGTAGGAGGCCCGCCCGGACAACTTGATTTCTTGGTCCAATCTTGACAAAGGGGCAAAAGTTGCCCCGAAAAGAGGGCAATGCGGACACACCTAGTCTTCTTTGAGACGCTGTCCTTCCATGCAGACCTCCGTTTTAGCCCGTTCTGACCGTGTTCCCACGGTCGGAGGCTTGCACGGAGGCCGCGACTTCCCGGCCCCATGTTGGCAGTGGGGCACACTTTGCCCGATAACAGGGGGACGCATGTCCACCTTGTCCTCTTGGAGACGCTGTCCCTAGGCGCAGGGCTACGTTTCCGCCCATTCCAAGCGCGTTCCAACAGTCGGAGGACCGCACAGAGGCCGCGATTTCCCGGCCCCACCTTTACAGAGGGCCAAATGTTGCCCCGAATAGAGGTTGACGCGGGCACACCTAGTCCCCTTTGAGACGTGTTCCCTCTGCGCAGAAATCCATTTCCGCCCATTCCGTGAGCGTTCCGACGGTTGGAGGCCCGCCAAGAGGCCACGATTTCCCGGCCCAACCCTGACAGAGGTCCAAAGTTGCCCCGATAAGAGGGCCACGCGGACACACATACTCCTCTTTAAGACGCTGTCCTTCCAGGCAGGCCGCCGTTTTAGCTTGTTCCGAGTGAGTTCCCACGGTCTGAGGCCCGCCCGGAGGCCGGGATTTCCCGGCTCCGCCGTGACAGAGGGGCAAAAGCTGCCAGGAAAACAGGGCGATGCACGCACCTACTCCTCTTGGAGTCGCCGTCCCTCCGCACGGGCCTCCGTTTCTGCCCGTTCTGTGCGCTTTCTGATGGTCAGAGTCCCGCCCAGAGGCCACGGATTCCCGGCTCCACCCTGACAGAGGGGCAAAATTGCCCGGAAAACAGGGAGATGCACGCACCTAGTCACCTGTGAGACGCTGTCCCTCCGCGCAGGAATCTGTGCCCGCCATTCCGAGTGTGTTCCTACGGTCAGATACCCGCCCAGAGGCCGCGATTTCCAGGCACCACCCTGACAGAGGGGCAAAGGTTGCTATGAAAAGAGGGCCACGTGGACACACGTAGTCCTCTTTGAGACGCTGTCACTCCGCGCAGGGTTCCGTTTCTACCCATACCGAGAGTGTTACGACGGTCAGAGGCCCGCCCGGAGGCCGCGACTTCCCACCTCCACTCTGACAAGGCGGCAAAAGTTGCCTGGAAACCAGGGAGATGCACGCACCCAGTCACCTTTGAGAAGCTGTCCCTCCCCGTAGGAATCTGTGCCTGCCGTTCCGAGTGCGTTCCGACGGTCGGAGGACCGTCCAGAGGCCACAATTTCCCGGCTCCAACCTGACAGAGGGGCAAGAGTTTCCCCGAAAAGAGAGCAACGCGGACACACCTAGTCCTCTTTGAGACGCTGTCTCTCCACGCAGGCCTCCTTTTCCACCCATTCCGAGCGCGTTCCAATGGTCGGAGACGCTCCCAGAGGCCGCGATTTCCCAGCACCACCCTGACAGACGGCAAAAGTTGCCCCGAAAAGAGGGCCACACGGATACACCTGGTTCCCTTGGAGACGCAGTCCCTCACGCAGGCCTCCGTTTCCGGCCATTCCAAGCGCGTTCCGATGTTCGTAGACCCGCCCGGAGTCCGCCACTTCCGGCTCCACCCTGACAGAGGGGCAAAAGATGCCCGGAAAACAGGGAGATGCACGCCCCTGGTCACCTTTGAGACGGTGTCCCTCTGCGCAGGAGTCTGTGCCCGCCGTTCCGAGTGCGTTCTGACGGTCGAAGGACCGCCCAGATGCCGCGATTTCCCGGCTCCACCCTGACAGAGGGGCAAAGTTGCCCCGAAAAGAGGGTGATGCGAACTTACCTAGTACCCTTTGAGACGCTGTCCCTCCAAGCAGGAATCCGTTTCCACCCGTTCCGAGTGCGTTCCGACGGTCGGATACCCGCCCAGAGGCCGTGATTTCCTGGCTACACCCTGACAGAGGGGCAAAAGTTGCCCCGAAGAGAGGGTGACGTGAACTTACCTAGTCCCCTTTGAGACGCTGTCCCTCCACGCAGGCCTCCGCTTCCGCCCATTCCGAGTGCGTTCAGACGGTTGGAGGCCCGGCTGGAGGCCGAGATTTCCCGGCCCCATGCTGACAGTGGGCCAAAAGTTGCACCGAAAAGAGGGTGAGGCGGAGACACCTAATCCTCTTTGAGACGGTGTCCCTCCACGCAGGCCTCCGCTTCCTCCTGTTCCGAGCGCGTTCTGACGGTCAGACTCACCCCCGGAGGCCGAGATTTCCCGGCCCCACTCTGACAGAGGGCAAAAAGTTACCCCGAAAAGAGGTTGACATGGACACACCTAGTCCTCTATGAGACGCTGTCCCTCCGTGCAGGCCTCCGCTTCCACCTGTTCCGAGAGCGTTCCGACAGTTGGAGGACCGCCCAGAGGCCGCGATTTCCCAGTTCCACCCTGAGAGAGGGCCAGAAGTTGCCCCGAAAAGAGGGTGACGCGGATACACCTAGTCCCCTTTGAGACGCTATCCCTGTGCGCAGGAATCCATGTCAGCCCGTTCCGAGTACGTTCCTTCGGTTGGAGGCCCGCCCGGAGGCCGCGAATTCCCGGCCCCCCCCCGACAGAGGGGCAAAAGTTGCCCAGAAAAGGGGGTGACGCGGACACACCTAGTCCTCTTTTAGATGCTGTCCCTCCGCGCAGGCCTCCATTTCCACCCATTCCACGAGCGTTGTGACGGTCGGAGGCCCACCCGGAGGCCCTGATTTCCCTGCCCCAGTCTGACAGAGGGGCAAAGGTTGCACCGAAAAGAGGGTGATGCGCGCGCACCTAGTCCTTTTTGAGAAGCTGTCCCTCACTCAGGCCTCCGTTTCAGCCCATTCCGAACGCGTTTCGACAGTCGGAGTCCTGTCCTGGAGGCCGGGATTTCCCGGCCCCACGCTGACAGAGGGGCAAAAGTTGGCCCAAAAAAGGGGGACACGTGCACCTAGTCCTCTTGGAGACGCTGTCCCTCCGCTCAGGCCTCTGTTTCCCCCCTTTCCGAGCGCGTTCTGACAGTCGGAGGACAGCCAGGAGGCTGCGATTTTTCGGCTCCACCCTGACAGAGGGGCAAACGTGGCCCCAAAAGAGGGTGACGTGGACAAACCTAATCCTCTTTGAGATGCTGTCCCTCCGCGCAGGCCTCCGTTTCCGCTTGTTCTGAGCGCGTTCCGACGGTCGGACATCCGTCCGGTCACCAAGATTTCCCTTCCCCACTCTGACAGAGGGGAAAAAGTTGCCCCGAGAAGAGGGTGACTCGGACACACCTACTCCCCTCTGAGACGCTGTCCCTCCGCGCAGGAATCCTTTTCCTCCTGTTCCGAGTGCGTTCCGACGGTCGGATGCCCGCCCAGAGGCCACGATGTCCCGGCTCCACCCTGACAGAGGGGCAAAAGTTTCCCCAAAAAGAAGGTGACGCGGACACACCTAGTCTCCTTTGAGACGCTGTCCCTCCACCCAGGCCTCCGTTTCCGCCCATTCCGAGCGCATTCCGACGATAAGAGCCCCGCCTGGAGGGTCTGAGTTCCCGGCCCAACTCTGGCAGACAGGCAAAAGTTGCCCCGAAAGGAGGGAGACGAAAGCGCACCTAGTTTTCCTTGAGACGCTGTCCCTCCATACAGGCCTCCATTTCTGCCTGTACCGACCGCGTTTCGATGGTCGGAGGCCCGCCCGAAGGCTGTGATTTCCCGGCCCCACCCTGACAGAGAGGCAAAATTAACCCAAAAAGAGGGAGAAGCGTATACGCCTAGTCCTCTTTGAGATGCTATCGCGCCGCGCAGGCCTCCGTTTCCGCGTGTTCCGAGCGCGTCCACGTGTGGCTGCAAGCACGGAGGCTGCGATTTCCCGGCCCCACCCTGACAGAGGAGCAAAAGTTGCCCCGAAAAGAGGGCCACATGGACACACCTACTCCTCTTTGAGACGCTGTCCCTACACGCATGCCTCCGTTACTGCCTGTACCGACCGCGTTTCGACGGTCGGATGCCCGCCGAAGGCAGCAATTTCCCATCCCCACCTTGAGAGAGAGGAAAAAGTTGCCCCGAATTGAGGTAGAAGCAGACACACCTAGTCGTCTTTGAGACGCTGTCCCACCGTGCAGGACTACATTTCCGCCCGTTCCGAACCCGTTCCACATTCGGAATCAAGCCCGGAGGCTGCGATTTCCCGGCCCCACCATGACAGAGAGGCAAAAGTTGCCCTGAAAAGAGGGCCACACGGACACACCTGGTTCCCTAGGAGACGCATTCGCTCGCGCAGGCCTCCGTTTCCGCCCATTACGAGCGCGTTCTGACAGTCGGAGACCCACCCGGAGGCGCGACGTCCCAGCTCCACCCTGACAGAGGGGCAAAAGTTGCCCGGAAAAAAGGGAGATGCACACACCTAGTCACCTTTGAGACGCTGTCCCTCCATGCCGGAATCTGTGCCCGCCGTTCCCAGTGCGTTCCGACGGTCGGAGGACTGCCCACAGGCCGTGATTTCCCAGCTCCACTCTGACAGAGGTCCAAAAGTTCCCCCGAAAAGAGGGCCACGCGAACACACATAGTCCTCTTTGAGATGCTGTCCTTCCACGCAAGCCTCCGTTTTATCCCGTTCCGAGAGCGTTCCCACGGTCTGAGGCACGCCCGGAGGCCAGGATTTCCCGGCTCCACCCAGACAGAGGGGAAAAGTTGCAAGGAAAACAGGGCGATGCACGCACCTAGTCCTCTTGGAGACACTGTCCCTCCGCGCGGGCCTCCGTTTCTGCCCGTTCTGTACGCTTTCTGATGGTGAGAGTCCCACCCAGAGGCCGCGATTTCCCGGCTCCACTCTGACAGAGGGGCTAAAGTTGCCCCGAAAAGAGGGCCACACGGACACACATAGTCCTCTTTGAGACGCTGTCACTCCGCACAGGCCTCCGTTTCTGCCTATACCGAGCACGTTACGAGAGTTGGAAGCCCGCCCAAAGGCCGGGATTTCCCGGCCCCACCCTGAAAAAGATGCAAAAGTTGCCCGGAAAACAGGGCGAAGCGCACGGACTTAGTCCTCTTTGAGATGCTGTCCTTTGCGCAGGCCTCCGTTTCCGCGTGTTCCGTGCGCGTTCCGACGGTCGGAGGCCCGCCCGGAGGCCGTGATTTCCCGGCCCCACCCTGACAGAGACCCAAAGGTTTCCCCAAAAACAGGGTGACGTTGACGCACCTAGTTCTCTTTGAGACGCTGTCCCTCCTTGCAGGCCTAGGTTTCTGAACGTACCGACCGCGTTTCGACAATTCGAGGCCCACCCAAAGGCCGGGATTTCCCGGCCCCACTCTGACAGAGGGGCAAAATTTGCCCCGAAAAGAGGGCCACACGGACACACCCAGTCTACTTTGAGATGGTGACCCTCTGCGCAGGACTCCGTTTACGCATGTTCCGACCGCCTTCCACATTCTAATGCAGGCCCAGAGGCTGCGATTTCCCGGTCCGACCCTGACAGAGGGGAAATAGTTACCCCGAAACGAGGGCCACACGGACACACCTAGTACTCTTTGAGACGCTGTCCCTCACGCAGGTCTCCGTTTCTGCCAGTTCTGAGTGTGTTCCGATGGTCGGAGGCCCGCCCGGATGCCGCTTTTTCCCGGCCCCACCCTGTCAGAGGGGCAAACGTTGCCCTGAAAGGGGGAAGACGCACGCGCACCTAGTTTTCTTTGAGATGCTGTCTCTCCGCGCAGGCTTCCATTTCCGCCTGTTCAGAAGCGTTCCGACGGTCGGAGCCCTGCCCAGAGGCCGCGATTTCCCGGCCCCACCCTGACAAAGGGGCAAAAGTTGGCCCGAATAGTGGGCCACGGGGACAAACCTAGTCCTCTTTGAGACGCTGTCCCGCCGTACAGGCCTCCGTTTCCGCGTGTTCGGAGCGCGTTCCAACGGTCGGAGGCCTGCCCAAAGGCCGCGATTTCTTGGCCCCAACCTGACAGAAGGGGCAAAACTTGCCCCGAAAAGAGGGCCACGCGGACACACCTAATCCTCCTTGAGACGCTGTCCCTCCGCGTAGCCCTCCGTTTCCGCCCGTTCCGAGCGCATCCCAATGGTCAGAGGCCCGCCGGGAGGCCGCGATTTCCCGACCAAACCCTCACAGTTGGGCAAGACTTGCCCCGAAAAGAGGCCGACACGGACACACCTAGTACTCTCTGAGACGCTGTCCCTCCACGCAGGCCTCCGTTTCTGCGTGTTCCGAGCATGTTCCGACGGTCGGAGTCCCGCCCGGAGGCCGCGATTTCCCGGCTCCACCCTGACATAGGGCAAAAGTTGCCCCGAAAACAGGGCGACACGGACACACCTAGTCCTCTTTGAGATGCTGTCCCTCCGCGCAGGCCTCCGTTTCCGCCCATTCCGAGAGTGTTCCGACGGTCGGAGGCCCGCCCAGAGACTCTAATTTACCAGCCCCAGTCTGACAGATGGGCAAAGGTTGCCCCGAAAAAAGGGCGCCGTGCGCGCACCTTGTCCTCTTTGAGACGCTGTCCCTCGCTCAGGCCTCCGTTTCAGCCCGTTCTGAGCGCGTTCTGACGGTTGGAGGCTCCCCTGGAGGCCGGGATTTCCCGGCACCACCCTGAGAGAGGGCAACAGTTCCCACGAATACAGGGCGGCACGGACACACCTAGTCCTCATTGAGACGCTGTCCCTCCGCGTAGCCCTCCTTTTCTGCCCATACCAACCGCGTTTCCACGGTCGGAGTCCTGCCGAAGGCCGGGATTCCTGGCCCCACCCTGACAGAGGTCCAAAAGGTGCCCCGGAAAGAGGGTGACGCGAACACACCTATTCCTCTTTGAGTCGCTGTCCCTCCGCCCAGGCCTCCGTTTCTGCCCGTTCCAAGCGCGTTCTGACGGTCGGAATCCCGTCCGGAAGCTGCGCTTTCCGGGCAGCACCCTGAAAGATGGACAACACTTGCCCCGAAAATAGGGCAACGCAGACACACCTAGACCTTTTTGAGACGCTGTCCCTCCGCGCAGGCCTCCTTTTCCACCCATTCCGAGTGCGTTCCGACAGTCGGATACCCGCCTGGTGGCCGCGATTTCCCGGCCCCACTCTGACAGAGGGGCAAAAGTTGCCCCGAACAGAGGGCCACGCGGACACACCTAGTCCTCTTTGAGACGCTGTCCCGCCGCGCAGGCCTCCATTTCTGCATGTTCCGAGCACGTTCCAACGGTCGGAGTCCCGCCCAAAGGCCGCGATTTCCCTGCCGCAAACTGACAGAGAGGCAAAAGTTGCCCCGAAAAGAGGGCGACGCGGACACACCCAATCCTCTTTGAGACACTTTCCGTCCGCGCAGGTCTCCATTCCTGCCCTTACCGAGCAAGGTCCGACAGTCGGAGGCCCGCCCAGAGGCCACAACTTCCCGGCCCTACCCTGACAGAGGGGAAAATGTTGCCCCAAAAAGAGGGCCACACGGACACACCTAGTCCTCTTTGAGTTGCTGTCCCTCCGCGTAGCCCTCCGTTTCCGCCCGTTCCGAGCGCGTCCCAACGGTCAGAGGCACGCAGGGAGGCCACGATTTCCCGGCCCCACCCTGACAGAGAGGCAAAAGTTGCCCCGAAAAGAGGGCGACGTGGACACACCTAGTCTTCTTTGAGTTGCTGTCCCTCCGCGTAGCCCTCCGTTTCCGCCCGTTCCGAAAACGTCCCAACGGTCAGAGGCATGCAGGGAGGCCATGATTTCCCGACCCTACCCTGACAGAGGGGAAAAAGTTGCCCCGAAAAGAGGGCCACACGGACACACCTAGTCGTCTTTGAGTTGCTGTCCCTCCACGTAGCCCTCCGTTTCCGCCCGTTTCGAGCGCGTCCCAACTGTTGGAGGCATGCAGGGAGGCCACGATTTCCCGGCTCCACCCTGACAGAGAGGCAAAAGTTGCCCCGAAAAGAGGGCGACGCGGACACACCTACTCCACTTTGAGATTGTGTCCCTCCGCGTAGCGCCCTCCGTTTCTGCCCGTACCGACCGCGTTTCCACGGTCGGAGTCTTGCCCGAAGGCCGGGATTCCTGGCCCCATCCTGACAGAGGGCCAAATGGGGCCCAGCAAAGAGTGTGACGCGGACACACCTAGTCCTCTTTGAATCGGTGTCCCTCCGCGCTGGCCTACGTTTCCGCCTATTCTGAGCGCGTTATGACGGTCGGAGTCCCGCCCAGAGTCCGCGATCTCCTGGCCAAACCCTCACAGATGGGCAAGACTTGCCCCGAAAAGTGACCAACGCGGACACACCTAGTCCTCTTTGAGACGCTGTCCCTCCACGCAGGTCTCCGTTTCTGTCCTTATCGAGTGCGTTCCGACAGTCGGAGGCCCGCTCTAAGGCTCCGATTTCCCGGCCCCATCCTCACGGATGGGCAAGACTTGCCCCCGAAAGAGCGCGATGCAGACACACCTAGTTCTCTTTGAGACGCTGTCCCTCCTTGCAGGCCTCCGTTTCTGACCGTACCAACCACGTTTCGACGATTCGAGGCCCACCCAAAGGCCGGGATTTCCCGGCCCCACTCTGACAGAGGGGCAAAATTTGCCCCGAAAAGAGGGCCACACAGACACACCTAGTCTACTTTGAGATGGTGACCCTCTGCGCAGGACTCCGTTTACGCATGTTCGGACCTCGTTCCACATTCTAATGCAGGCCCGGAGGCTGTGATTTCCCGGTCCGACCCTGACAGAGGGGAAAAAGTTACCCCGAAACGAGGGCCACGTGGACACACCTAGTCCTCTTTGAGACGCTGTCCCTCATGCAGGTCTCCATTTCTGCCAGTTCTGAGTGTGTTCCGATGGTCGGAGGCCCGCCCGGATGCCGCTTTTTCCCAGCCCCACCCTGTCAGAGGGGCAAACGTTGCCCCGAAAGGGGGGAGACGCAAGCGCACCTAGTTTTCTTTGAGATGCTGTCTCTCCGCGCAGGCCTCCATTTCCGCCTGTTCAGAAGCGTTCCGACGGTCGGAGCCCCGCCCAGAGGCCGCGATTTCCCGGCCCCACCCTGACAAAGGGGCAAAAGTTGGCCCAAATAGTGGGCCACGGGGACAAACCTAGTCCTCTTTGAGACGCTGTCCCACCGTACAGGCCTCCGTTTCCGCGTGTTCGGAGCGCGTTCCAACGGTCGGAGGCCCGCCCAAAGGCCGCGATTCCTTGGCCCCATCCTGACAGAGGGGCAAAACTTGCCCCGAAAAGAGGGCCACGCGGACACACCTAATGCTCTTTGAGACGCTGTCCCTCCGCGTAGCCCTCCGTTTCCGCCCGTTCCGAGCGCGTCCCAATGGTCAGAGGCCCGCCGGGAGGCCGCGATTTCCCGACCAAACCCTCACAGTTGGGCAAGACTTGCCCCGAAAAGAGGCCAACATGGACACACCTAGTACTCTCTGAGACGCTGCCCCTCCACGCAGGCCTCCGTTTCTGGCTTTACCGAGTGCGTTCCGACTGTTGGAGGCCCGCTCAAAGGCCACAATTTCGAGGGCCCAACCTGACAGATGTGCAAGGCTTGCCCCGAAAAGAGGACGACGCGGACACACCAAGTTCTCTTTGAGACACTGTCCCTCCACGCAGGCCTCCGTTTCCGCCCGTTCCGAGCGCGTTCCGACAGTCAGAGACCCGCCCAGAGGCCGCGATTTCCCAGCTCCACCCTGACAGAGGGGCAAAAGTTGCCCCGAAAAGAGGGCCACGCGGACACACCTGGTCCTCTTTGAGACGCTGTCCCACTGCGCAGGCCTCCGTTTCCGCGTGTTCCGAGCATGTTCCGACGGTCGGAGTCCCGCCCGGAGGCCGCGATTTCCCGGCTCCACCCTGACATAGGGGAAAAGTTGCCCCGAAAACAGGGCGACACGGACACACCTAGTCCTCTTTGAGATGCTGTCCCTCCGCGCAGGCCTCCGTTTCCGCCCATTCCGAGAGTGTTCCGATGGTCGGAGGCCCGCCCGGAGACCCTGATTTACCGGCCCCAGTCTGACAGAGGGGCAAAGGTTGCCCCGAAAAAAGGGTGACGCGCGCGCACCTTGTCCTCCTTGAGACACTTTCCGTCCGCGCAGGCCTCCGTTTCAGCCCTTACCAAGAACGGACTGACAGTCGGAGGCCCGCCCAGAGGCCACGATTTCCCGGCTGTACCCTGACAGAGGGGGAAATGTAGCCCCGAAAAGACCGCCACACGCACACACCCGGCCTCCGTTTTCGACCGTTCCAAGACCGTGCTGACGGTCCGAGGCCCGCCTGGGGACCGCGATTTCCTGGCCCCAAACTCACAGTTGGCAAAAGTTGCCCCGAAAGGGGGGCGACGCCCGCGCTCCTAGTTTTCTTTGAGAAGGTGTCCCTCCGCGCAGGCCTCCATTTCGGCGTGTTCCGAGCGCGTTCCAACGGTCAGTGTTCCGCCCGGTGTCTGCGATATCCCGGCCCCACTCTGACAGAGGGGCAAAAGTAGCTCCGAGAAAAGGGCCACGCGGACACACATAGTCCTTTTGAGACACTGTCCCTCCGCGCAGGAATCTGTGCCCCCCGTTCCGAGTGCGTTCCGACGGTCGGAGGACTGCCCAGAACCGTGATTTCCCGGCCCCACTCTGACAGAGGTCCAAAAGTTCCCCCGAAAAGAGGGCCACGCGGACACACATAGTCCTTTTGAGACACTGTCCCTCCGTGCAGGCTTCTGTTTCTGCCCATACCGAGCGCGTTACGATGGTCGGAGGCCCGCCCGAAGGCCAGGATTTCCCGGCCCCACCCTGACAGAGAGGCGAAAGTTGCCCGGAAAACAGGGCGAAGCGCGCGCACCTAGACCTCTTTGAGACGATGTCCTTCGCGCAGGCCTCGTTTCCGCACGTTCAGAGCACGTTCCGACGATCGGAGGCCCACCCGGATCCGCGATTTCCCGGCCCCACCCTGACAGAGGGCCTAAAGTTGCCCAGAAAAGAGGGCCACATCGACACACCGAGTCCTCTTTGAGACGTTGTCCCTCACGCAGGCTTCCGTTTCCGCCCGTTCAGAGCACGTTCCGAAGGTCGGAGGCCCGCCCGGATCCGCGATTTCCCCGCCCCGCCCTGACATAGGGCCAAAAGTTGCCCTGAAAAAGGGTGACGCGGACACACCTAGTCACCTTGAGACGCTGTCCCTCCGTGCAGGAATCTGTGCCCGCAGTTCCAAGTGCGTTCCGACGGTCGGAGGACCGCCCAGAGGCCGTGATTTCCCGGCCCCTTTCTGACAGAGGTCCAAAAGTTGCCCCGAAAGGAGGGCCACGCGGACACCCATAGTCCTCTTTCAGACGCTGTCCTTCCACGCAGGCCTCCGTTTTAGCCCGTTCCGAGAGCGTTCCCACGTTCTGAGGCCCGCACGGAGGCCGGGAATTCCCGGCTCCACCCTGACAGAGGGGCAAAAGTTGCCCCGAAAAGAGGGTGACGCGGACACACCTAGTCGTCTTTGAGATGCTGTCCCTCCGCGCAGGCCTCCGCTTCCGCCCGTTCCGAGCGCGTTCCAACCGTCGCAGACCCGCCCAGAGGCCACGATTTCCAGGCCCCACCCTGACAGAGGGGCAAAAGTTGCCCCGAATAGAGGGCCACACGGACACACCTGGTTCCCTTGGAGACGCAGTCCCTCGCACAGGGCTCGGTTTCCTCCCGTTCTGAGCGTGTTCCACGTTCGGATGCAGACCCGGAGGCTGAGATTTCCCGTCCCCAGCATGACAGAGGGGCAAAAGTTCCCCCGAAAAGAACGCCACGCAGACACACCTAGTCATTTTTTAGATGATGTCCCTCAACGCAGGCCACCATTTCTGCCCGTACCGATCGCGTTCCCATGGTCGGAGGCCCGCCCGACGGCCGGGATTTCCCAGCCCCACCCTGACAGAGAGGCAAAAGTTGCCCGGAAAACAGAGCGACGCGCACATTTGGTCCTCTTTGAGGCGCTGTCCCTCGCGCAGGCCTCCTTTTCCGCCCATTCCGAGCACGTTCTGAAAGTCGGATTCCCACCCGGGGGCCGCGATTTCCCGGCCCCACTCTGACAGAGAGGCGAAAGTTGCCCCGAAAAGAGGGAGAAGCGGACACACCTAGTCCTCTTTGAGATGCTGTCCCGCCGCGCAGGCCTCCGTTTCCGCGTGTCCCGAGCGCGTTCCGACGGTCGGAGGTCCGCCCAAAGGCCGCGATTTCCCGGACCCAACCTGACAGAGGGGCAAAAGTTGCCTGGAAATCAGGGCAATGCTCGCACCTGGTCCTCTTTGAGGCGCTTTCCCTCCGTGCAGGCCTCCGTTTCTGCCAAAACCGAGCACGTTCCGACAGTCGGAGACCCGCCAAAGGCCGCGATTTCCTGGCCCCACCCTGACAGAGGGGAAAAGTGGCCCCGAAAAGAGGGCGACGCGGACACACCTTGTCATGTTTGAGACGCTGTCCGTCCCCGCAGGCCTCCATTCCTGCCCATACCGAGGGCGTTCCTACGATTGGAGGCCTGACCGAAGGCCGGGTTTCCGGGACCTACCCTGACAGAGAGGCAAAAGTTGCCCCGAAAATAGGGCGACGCGCGCGCACCTAGAACCCTTTCAGACGCTGTCCCTCGCGCAGGCCTCAGTTTTCGCCCATTCTGAGAGCGTTCCGACGGTCGGAGTCCTGCCGGCGGCCGTGTTTTCCCGGCCCCACCCTAACAGAGAGGCAAAAGTTGCCCGGAAAACAGAGCGATGCGTGCATTTGGTTCTCTTTGAGGCGCTGTCCCTCGCGCAGGCCTACGTTTCCACCATTTCCGAGCGTGTTACAAAGGTCGGAGGCCCGCCCAGAGGCTGCGATTTCCCGGCCCCACCCTGACAGAGAGGCAAAACTTGCCCGGAAAAGAGGGCCACGCGGATACACTTAGTCCTCATTGAGGCGCTGTCCCTCCTTGCAGGCCTCCGTTTCCGCCCGTTCCGAGCGCGTTCCGACCGTCGCAGACCCGCCCGGAGGCCGACAATTTCCCGGCCCCACGCTGACAGGGGGGTAAAAGTTGCCCCGAAAATAGGCCGACGCGGACGCACCTAGACCTCTTTCAGACGCTGTCCCTCCTTGCAGGCCTCCGCATCCAGCCATTCCAAGCGCGTTCAGACGGTCGGAGGCCCTCCCGGAGGCCGCGATTTCCCGGCCCCACTCTGACAGAGGGGCAAAAGTTACTCCGAAAAAAGGGCCACGCGGACACACATAGTCCTCTTTGAGACGCTGGCCCTTCACGCAGGCTTCCGTTTCTGCCAAGGCCGAGCGTATTATGACGGTCGGAGGCCAGCCCGAAGGCCAGGATTTCCCGGCCCCACCCTGACGGAGTGGCAAAAGTTCCCCGGAAAACAGGGCGAAGCGCGCGCACCTAGTCCACTTTGAGAAGCTGTCCTTCGCGCAGTCTTCCTTTTCCGCCTGTTCCGACCGCGTTCCGAAAGTCGGAGGCCCACCGAAGGCTGGGATTTCCCGTCCACACCCTGACTTAAAGGCAAAAGTTAACCTGAAAACAGGGCGACGCGCGCGCATCCAGTCCACTTTGAGACATTTTCCCTTGCGCAGGCCTCCGTTTCCGCCCGTTCCGATTGCGTTCTGACGGTCGGAGGCCCGCCTTGAGACCGCGATTTCCCGGCCCCAATTCACAGATTGGTAAAAGTTGCCCCGAAAGGAGGGCGACGCACGCGCCCTAGTTTTCTTTGAGAAGCTGTCCCTCCGCGCAGGCCTCCGTTTCCGCCCGTTCTGAGCGCGTTCCGACGGTCGGAGGCCCGCCCGCAGGCGGCGAATTCCCGGCCCCACCCTGACAGAGGGGTAAAAGTTGCCCGGAAAATAGGGCGACGCGGACATACCTAGTCTTCTTTCAGATGCTGTCCCTCCGCGCAGGCCTCCGTTTCCGCCCGTTCCAAGAGCGTTCCGACGGTTGGAGGCCCAACTGAAGGCCCCAATTTCCCGGCCCCACCCTGACAGAGAGGCAAAAGTTGCCCCGCAAACAGGGCAACGCGCGCGCACCAAGTCCTGTTTGAGACACTTTCCCTCGTGCAGGCCTCCGTTTTAGCCCGTTCCTAGAGCGTTCTGATGGTGAGAGGCCCGCCCGGGGGCCGCGATTTCCCGGCCCCACTCTGACAGAGGGGCAAAAGTTGCCCCGAAAAAAGGGGCACGTGGACACACCTAGTGTTCCTTGAGATGGTGTCCCTCTGCTCAGGACTCAGTTTCCGCCCGTTCCGAGAGCGTTCCACGGTCAGATGAAGGCTGCGAGGCTGCGATTTCCCGTCCCCAACCTGACAGATGGTTAAAAGTTGCCCCGAAAATAAGGTCACGCGGACACACCTAGTCCTGTTTGAGGCGCTGTCGCTCCGTGCAGGCCTCCGTTTCCACCCGTTCCGAGCGCGTTCCGAAAGTCGGACACCCGCCCTGAGGCTGCGATTTCCCGGCCCCACCCTGACAGTTGGGCAAGAGTTGACCCGAAAAGAGGGCGACGCGCGCGCACCTAGTCCTCTTTGAGACGCTGTCTCTCCACGCAGGCCACCATTTCCGCCCGTTCCGAGCGCGTTCCGACGTTCGGGGGCCCGCCTGGATGCCGCGATTTCCCGGCCCCACCCTGACAGAGGGGAAAAAGTTGCCCCGAACCGAGGGTGACGCGGACACACTTAGTCCTGTTTGAGACGCGGTCCGTCCGCGCAGGCGTCCATTTCTGTCCGTACCGAGCGCATTCCGACCGTCGGAGGCCCGCCCTGATGCTTGGATTTCCCAGCTCTACCCTGTCAGAGAGGCAAAAGTTGCCCCGAAAACAGGGCGACGCGCGCGCACCTAGTCCTCTTTCAGACGCTGTCCCTCACGCATGCTCTCGTTTCCACCTGTTCCGAGCGCGTACCGACGATCAGAGACCCGCCCGGAAGCCACGACTTCTGGTCCCCAACCTGACAGAGGGGCCATAGTTGCCCCGAAAAGAGTGAATCGCGGACACACCTAGTCCTCTTTGAGAGGCTGTTCTGCCACGCAGGCCTCCGTTTCCGCGTGTTCCGAATGCGTTCCGACGGTCGAAGGCCCGCACAAAGCCCACGATTTCCCGGCCCCAATCTGACAGAGGGGCAAAAGTTGCACCGAAAAGGGGCAATGCATGCGCACTTACTCCTCTTTGAGGTGCTGTCCCTCCACGCAGGCCTCCGTTTCTGCCTGTTCTGAGTGTGTTCCGAAGGTCGGAGGTCCTCCCGGAGGCCGTGTTTTCCCGGCCCCACTCTGACAGAGGGGCAAAAGTTGCTCCGAAAAGAGGGCCACGTGGACACACATAGTCTTCTTTGAGACACAGTCCCTCCGCGCAGGCTTTCGTGTCTTCCCATACCGAGCGCGTTACAAAAGTCGGAGGACCGCCCAAAGGCCGGGATTTCCCAGCCCCACCCTGAAAGAGAGGCAAAAGATGCCCTGAAAACAGGGTGAAACGTGCGCCCTAGTCCTCTTTCAGATGCTGCCCCTCCGCGCAGGCCACCGTTTCCGCCCATTCTGAGTGCGTTCTGAAGGTCGGAGGCCCACCCGGAGGCCGCGATTTCACGGCCCCACCCTTACAGAGGCCCAAAAGTTTTCCCAAAAAGAGGGCGGCGCGGAGACACCTAGTCCTCTTTGAGACGCTGTCCATCTGCGCAGGCGTCCGTTTCTGTCCGTACCGAGCGCATTCCGATGGTCGGAGGCCCGCCCTGATGCTAGATTTTCCCAGCTCTACCCTGTCAGAGAGGCAAAAGTTGCCCCGAAAACAGGGCCACGAGGACAGAACTAGTCTTCTTTGAGATCGTGTATGTTCGCGCATGACTCCGTTTCCGCCTGTACCGACCGCCTTTCGACGGTTGGAGGCCCGCCCGAACGCTGCGATTTCCCGGCCCCACCCTGACTGAGGGGCAAAAGTTGTCCCTAAAAGAGGGAGAAGCGGATACACCTAGTCATCTTTGAGAGGATGTCCTTCCACGCAGGCCTCCGTTTCCGCCCGTTCCGAGTGCCTTCCGATGGTCGGAGGCCCGCCCGGAAGCCGCGAGTTCCCGGCCCCACCCTGAAAGAGGGGCAAAAGTTGCTCCAAAAGCGGGGAGACGCACGCGCACCTAGTTTTCTTTGAGACGCTGTCCTTCCACGCAGGCCACCATTTCCGCCCGTTCAGAAGCATTCCGACGATCGGAGGCCCTCCCAAAGGCCGCGATTTCCTTGCTCCACCCTGACAAAGGGCAAAAGTTGCCCCGAAAACAGGGCGTCGCGGACACACCAAATTCTCTTTGAGACGCTGTCCCGCCGCGCAGGACTCCGTTTCTGCGTGTTCCGTTCGCGTTCCGATGGTCGGAGTCCCGCCCGGAAGCTGCAAGTCCCCGGGCCCACCTTGACAGAGGGGCAAAACTTGCCCCGAAAGGGGGGAGACACACGAGTACCTAGTTTTCTTCGAGACGCTGTCCCTCCGCGCAGGCCTCCGTTTCTGCCTGTACCGACCGCGTTTCGACGGTCGGAGGCCCACCCGAAGGTTGTGATTTCCCGGCCCCACCCTGACAGAGAGGCAAAAGTTAACCCAAAAAGAGGGAGAAGCGGACACACCTAGTCCTCTTTGAGACGCTGTCCCTACACGCAGGCCTCCGTTTCTGCCCTTATCGAGCGCGTTCCGACTGTCGGAGGCCCGCTCAGAGGCTGCGATTTCCCAGCCCCACCCTGACAGATGGGCAAGACTTGCCCCAAAAAGAGGGCGACGCGGACATACCTAGTTCTCTTTGAGACGCTGTCCCTCCACGAAGGCCTCCGTTTCCGCTTGTTCTGACCACGTTCCGACAGTCGTACGTCCGCCCGGAGGCCACGATTTCCCGGCCCCACTCTGACAGAGGGAAAAAAGGTGCCCCGAAAAGAGGGTGACGCGGACACACCTAGTCCCCTTTGAGATGCTGTCCCTCCACGCAGGAATCCGTTTCCAACCGTTCCGAGTGCGTTCCGACGGGTAGGATGCCCGCACAGGGGCTGCGAGATCCTGGCTCCACCCTGACAGAGGGGCAAAAGTTGCCCCGAAAAGAGGGCCACGTGAACACACCTAGTTCTCTTTGAGACGTTTTTCCTCGCGCAGGCCTCCGCTTCCGCCAGTTCCGAGTGCATAACGATGGTCGGAGGCCCGCCCAGAGGCCGTGATTTCCCGGCCCCACCCTGACAGAGGCCCAAAAGATTCCCCAAAAAGAGAGTGACGCGGACACACCTAGTCCCCTTTGAGACTCTGTCCCTCCGAGCAGGCCTCTGTTTCTGCCCGTTCCGAGCACGTTCCGAGGGTCGGCGGCCCACCCGGAGGCCGCGATTTCCCGGCCCCACCCTGACAGCAGCCAAAAAGTTTCCCCAAAAAGGGGGTGAAGCGGACACACTTAGTCCTCTTTGAGATGCTGTCCCCCCACGCAGGCTTCCATTTCCGCCCATTCCGAGCGCCTTCCAACGGTCGGAGGCCCGCCCGGAGGTCGCGATTTCCCGGCCCACCCTGACAGAGGGCCAAAAGTTGCCCCGAAAAGAGGGGGATGTCTGCCCACTTAGTCCTCTTGGAGACGCTGTCCTAGGTGGGCACCTCCGTTTCCGCTTGTTCTGAGCGCGTTCCGACGGTCAGAGTTCTGCCCGGAGTCCGCAATTTCCCAGCCCCACTCTGACAGAGGGGCAAAAGTTGTCCCGAAAAGGGGCCACGCACGCGCACTTACTCCTCTTTGAGACGCTGTCCCTAAACGCAGGTCTCCGTTTCTGCCTGTTCTGAGTGCGTTCCGATGGTCGGAGTCCCTCTCGGAGGCAGCGATTTCCTGGCCCCACTCTGACAGAAGGGCAAAAGTTGCTCCGAAAAAAAGGCCACGCGGACACTCATAGTCCTCTTTGAGACACTGTCCCTCTGCGCAGGCTTCCTTTTCTGCCAATAGCGAGCGTATTACAACGGTCGTAGGCCAGCACGAAGCCCAGGATTTCCCGGCCCCACCCTGACAGAGTGGCAAAAGTTGCCCGGAAAACAGGGCGAAGCAGGCACACCTAATCCACTTTGAGAAGCTGTCCTTCGCGCAGGCCTCCGTTTCCGCCCGTTCCGAGCGCATTCCGGCGTTCGGAGGCCCGCCAGGAGGCCACGATTTCCCGGCACCACCCTGACAGATGGGCAAGACTTGCCCCGAAAAGAGGGCCATGAGAACACGCCTAGTCCTCTGGGAGATGCTGTCCCTCCACGCAGGACTCCATTTCCCCCCTTTCCGAACGCGTTCCACGTTCAGATACATGCCTGGAGGCTGCGATTTCCCGGCCCAGCCCTGACAGTGGGGCAAAAGTTGCACCGAAAAGAGGGTGACGCGGACACACCTACTCCTCTTTGAGACGCTGTCCCTCCACGCAGGCCTCCATTTCCGCCCGTTCCGAGTGCGTTCTGACAGTCGGAGGCCCACCAAGAGACCGCGATTTCCCGGCCCCGCCCTCACAGATGGGCAAAAGTTGCCCCGAAAGGAGGGCGACGTGTGAGCCCCTAGTTTTCTTTGAGAAGCTGTCCCTCTGCGCAGGCCTCAGTTTCTGACCATTCCAAGCGCGTTCTGAAAGTCGGATGCCCACCGAAGGCCGGGATTTCCCGGCCACACCCTGACTTAAAGGCAAAAGTTGCCCCGAAAACAGGGTGACGCGCGCGCATCCAGTCCACTTTGAGACACTTTCCCTCACGCAGGCCTCCGTTTCCACCCGTTTCGAGTGCGTTCTGACGGTCGGAGTCCCGCCTGGAGAGCGCGATTTCCCGGACCCAAACTCACAGATTGGTAAATGTTGCCCCGAAAGGAGGGCGACGCGCGTGCCCCTAGTTTTCTTTGAGAAGCTGTCCCTCCGCGCATTCCTCCGTTTCCGCCCGTTCTGAGCACGTTCCGACAGTCGGAGGACCGCCCGGAGGCCGCGATTTTCCGGCTCCACCCTTATAGAGGGGCAAACGTTGCCCCAAAAGAGGGCCATGTGGACACACCTAGTCCTCTTTGAGACGTTGTCCCTCGCGCTGGCCTCCGCTTCAGCCCTTTCTGAGCACGTTCCGACGGTCGGAGGCCAGCCCGGAGGCTGCGATTTCCCGGCCCCACCCTGACAGTGTGGCTAAAGATGCCCTGAAAACAAGGGGAAGCGCGCGCACCTAGTCCTCTTGGAGAAACTGCCCTCTGCGCAGGCCCCCATTTCCGCTTGTTCTGAGCACCTTCCGACGGTCGGACGTACGCCCGGAGGCCATGATTTCCCGGCCCCACTCTGACAGAGGGGCAAAAGTTGCCCCGAAAAGAGGGTGATGCGGACACACCTCGTCCTCTTTGAGCTGCTGCCCCTCCGTGCAGGCCTCCATTTCCGCCCATTCCGAGAGCATTCCGATGGTCGGAGGCCCGCCAGGAGGCCCTGAATTCCCGGCCCCAGTCTGACAGAGGGGCAAAGGTTGCCCCCATAAAAGGGCGACGCGCGCACACCTAGTCATCTTTGAAACGCTGTCCCTCGTTCAGGCCTCCGTTTCAGCCCGTTCCGAGCGCGTACCGAAGGGCGGAGTACCGCCCGGAGGCCACGATTTCCTGGCCTCACCCTGACAGAGGACCAAAAGTTTCCCCGAAAAAGGGGTGACGCAGTCATACAAAGTACTCTTTGAGACGATGTCCCTCGCGCAGGCCTCCATTTCCGCCCATTCCGAACGCGTTCCAACGGTCGGAGGCCCGCCCAGTGGCCGCGATTTCCCGGCCCCACACTGACAGAGGGGCAAAAGTTGCCCCGAAAAGGGGACATGCACGTGCACTCATTCCTCTTTGAGACGCTGTCCCTCCACGCAGGCATCCGTTTCTGCCTGTTCTGAGTTCGTTCCGATGGTCGGAGGCCCGTCTGAAGACCAGGATTTCCCGGCCCGACCCTGAAAGAGGGGCAAAAGTTGCCCGGAAAACAGGGCGAAGCGCACGCACCTAGTCCTCTTTGAGAAGCTATCCTTCGTGCAGGCCTCCGTTTCCGCCCATTCCGAGTGCGCACCGACGGTGGGAGGCCCCCGGAGGCCGAGATTTCCCGGCCCCACGCTTACACAGGGCCAAAAGTTGCCCCAAAAAGAGGGTGAGGCTGACACACCTAATCCTCTTTAAGACGGTGTCCCTCCGCGCAGGCCTCCGCTTCCGCCCATTCCGAGCGCGTTCCGACGGTAGGAGGCCCGCCCGGAGGCCGAGATTTCCCGGCCCCACTCTGACAGAGGGCGAAAAGTTACCCCGAAAAGAGGGTGACGCAGACACTCCTAGTTCTCTTTTAGATGCTGTCCTCCGCGCAGGCCTCCATTTCCGCCCGTTCCAAATGTGTTCCGATGGTCGGAGGACAGACCGGACGCTGCGATTTACCGGCCCCACCCTGAAAAAGGCCCAAAAGTTTCCCCAAAAACAGGGTGACGCGGACACTCCTAGTCCCCTTTAAGACGCTGTCCCTCCGCACAGGAATCTGTGCCTGCCATTCCGAGGGCGTTCTGACGGTCAGAGGTCCGCACAGAGGCCGTGATTTCCCAGCTCCACCCTGACAGAGGGGCAAGAGTTGCCCCGAAAAGAGCGCCACGCGGACACACCCAATCCTCTTTGAGCATCTGTCCCTCACGCAGGCCTCCGTTTCTGCCCGTTCAGAGCACGTTCCGACAGTCGGACGCGCTCCCGGATCCGTGATTTCCCGGCCCCACCCTGACAGAGGGCCAAAAGTTGCCCCGAAAAGGGGGTGACGCGGACACACCTAGTCAACTTTGAGACGCTGTCCATCCGCATAGGAATCTGTGCCCGACATTCCGAGTGCGTTCCGACGATCGGACGCGCGCCCGGATCCGCGATTTCCTGGCACCACTCTGACAGAGGTCCAAAAGTTGCCCTGAAAAGAGGGCCCCGTAGACACACCTAGTCCTCTTTGAGACGATGTCCCTCGCGCAGGCCTCCGTTTCCGCCCGTTACGAGCACGTTTCGACGGTCGGAGGCTTGCCTGGAGCCCGCGATTTCCCTGCCCCACGCTGACAATGGGGCAAAAGTTGCCCCGAAAACAGCGTGACGCGCGTCCACCTAGTCCTCTTGGAGGCGCTGTCCCTCCGCTCAGGCCTCCATTTCAACCCATTCCTAGTGCGTTCCGATGGTCGGAGGCACGCCAGAGGCCGCGATTTCCCGACCCCACCCTGACAGACAAAAGTTGCCCGGAAAACAGGGCGAAGCGCACGCACTTAGTCCCTTTGAGAAGCTGTCCTTCGCCCCGGATTCCGTTTCTGCCCGTTCCTAGCGCGTTCCGACAGTTGGAGGCCCGCCCGGAAACTGCGATTTCCTGGCCCCACCCTGAGAGAGGCCCAAATGTTTCCCCAAAAAGAGGGCGACGCGGACACACCTAGTCCCCTTCGAGACGCTGTCCCTCCGCGCAGGGCTCCGTTTCTGCCCGTTCCGAACGCGTTCCCCCGGTCTGAGGCCCACCCGGAGGCTGGGATTTCCCGGCTCCACCCTGACAGTGGGGCAAAAGTTGCGCCTAAAAGAGGGCCACACGGACACACCTGGTTCCCTTGCAGACGCAGTCCCTCGCACAGGCATCTGTTTCCACTAGTTCTGAGCGCGTTCTGACGGTCGGACGTCCGCCCAGATGCCATGATTTCCCGGCCCCTCCCTGACAGAGGCCCAAAAGTTTTCCCGAAAAGAGGGTGGCCCGGACACACCTAGTCCCCTTTGAGATGCTGTCCCTCCGCGCAGGCCTCTGTTTCTGCCCATTCCGAGCATGTTACGACAGTCAGAGGCCAGTCCGAAGGCCGGGATTTCCCGGCCCCACCCTGACAGAAGGGCAAAAATTGTCCGGAAAACAGGGAGATGCACATACCTAGTCACCTTTGAGACGCTCTCCTCTGCGCAGGAATCTGTGCCCGCTGTTCTGAGTGCATTCCGACGGTTGGAGGACCACCCGGAGGCCGCGGTTTCCCGTCTCCACCCTGACAGAGGGGCAAGAGTTGCCCCGAAAAAAGAGCCCCGCGGATACACCCAATCTTCTTTGAGCATCTGTCCCTCGCGTAGGCCTCCGTTTCCGTCCATTCAGAGCACGTTCCAACGGTCGCAGGCCCGCCCGGATCCGCAATTTCCCAGTCCCGCCCTGACAGAGGGCCAAAAGTTGCCCCGAAAAGAGCGCCACGCGGACACACATAGTCCTCTTTGAGATGCTGTCCTTCCCCGCAGGCCTCCGTTTTAGCCCGTTCCGAGAGCGTTCCCATGGTCTGAGGCCTGCCCGGAGTCCGGGATTTCCCGGCTCCACACTGACAGAGGGGAAAAATTGCCCCGAAAAGAGGGCCACGTGGACTCATCTAGTCCTCTTTGAGACGCTGTCCCTCGCGCAGGCCTCCAATTCCGCCCGTTCCGAGCACGTTTCGACGGTCGGAGTATTGCCCGGAGGCTGCGATTTCCCGGCCCCAGCCTGACAGTGGGGCGAAAGTTGCCCCGAAAACAGGGTGACGCGCGTCCACCTAGTCCTCTTGGAGGCGCTGTCCCTCCGCGCAGGCCTCCATTTCAACCCATTCCGAGAGCGTTCCAACGTTCGGAGGCCCGCCCGGTGGCCGTGATTTCCCGGCCCCAGCCTGACAGAGAGGCAAAAGTTGCCCCGAAAAGGGGCCATGCACGCGCACTTACTCCTCTTTGAG